>NW_017728949.1:71277595-71279146 GCF_001723895.1 Crocodylus porosus
GGTGTCAGACTCGATGATTGGCTCAGGTCCCTTCCGACCCTACAAACTATGACTATGAAACTAGTGCAACATCAAGATCATTAAAACAGGAGAGAGGATCATTAACACACGTAGAATGAAGAGTTTAAGGGATCAGGTAGATTATAATGAGTCATGAACTCAATTGATTTCCTCAGAACTGCCTGACTAGAAATGCTGTTGCTGGGCAGTTGGCTTAAAAATGTGGGTGAAGCAGAGATCAAATGGGGTGCAAATATACCAGTGCAACCCTTCCCCCACTGTCCCCCAATCTGCCCCTGCATAGGGAAGTATTAATCCCTTTGAAAAATGTACTGGTGTAATGCACTAAAACAATAATACTGCAATAAAAAAGTAATATTGTGTACAACTCTGGATATCAGTTTTCAGAAATGATCAGTTCAAATTCAAACAGGTACACAGAAAGACTACTAGGGAGGATCTTGAGACTAAACAAAAAAGACAATTTGATGTTGGCATGTTTAAATTTAGCAAACCAAAGACTAAGAGGGGATGTGACAGCCATTTATAATCATTAAAAGAAATCAGGGAAATGAACTGTTTAAGTTAAAAGACAATATAGACAGAAGAAAACAAATGGGCATGAACCAACCATGAATAAATGAAATCTGGAAATTCAAATTAACCATTAGTGGAGTTAGGTTCTAGAAAAGGGGTCAAACAGGTGAAAAGAATTAACTGGTTTAAAAGATATATCTTTGTAAGGTTATGATATGGTTGACATCATGACCCAGGTGCCTCCTTCTTGATCTTACATTTTGCTATACTCTTCTACAGGCACAGCATTTCACACACTGAGTCCAGTTCAGTAAATACTTAAAACCAACCTCAGGATTTAGAGTTTAACCTTCATATGTTCCCATGGGATAATTTCCTACCCCAGACACATATTTTGTTCATAGTTTCATAGTTGGTAGGGTCAGAAGGGACCTAAGTAGATCATCAAGTCTGACCCCCTGCCATGGGCAGGAAAGAATGCTGCGGTCAAACAACCCCGGGTAGGTGATTATCCAGCCTCCTTTTGAAGACCCCCATGGTAGGAGCCAGCACCACTTCCCTTGGAAGTTGATTCCAGATTCTAGCCACCCTGACTGTGAAGTAGCACTTCCTGATATCTAGCCTGAATCTACTCTCAATCAACTTATGGCCGTTATTTCTTGTTACTCCTGGTAGTGTTCGGGGGAACAGGGACTCTCCCATTGCCTGCTGGTCCCCCTTGGCCACTTTATAGAAGGCCACCAGATCCCCTCTCAGCCTTCTGTTGTGGAGGCTGAACAGGTTCAGGTCCTGTAGCCTCTGCTTGTTACCCAAGGTAACTTGTTACCCGAGTGCAATTTCTGTATAAATGACAGACCTATTTGGCCACTTTGATTGGATGCATCTGAAAGGTCAACTGTCATTTACACCTCATTCTTGTCCACTTCAGGTATCCATGTAACTAATGGATAGCCACCCTCCACTCTGCTTTTGCTTTTGTTGGGGAACTCACCCTAGTTCCCTATGTTCCAAAGA
>NW_017728949.1:71279871-71292626 GCF_001723895.1 Crocodylus porosus
ACACAACAAGGTGGTTAGTGTTTGTTTAAAACACAAAAAACAGAAGCCTATGTTCTATGTTAAGCTTGTGTTTAAAAAGAAGTCCGGTTCTTAACCGAACTTTAGCATTCTGAATAAGGATGGCATTATGTGCTATTCTACAGTGGGTTACAGCCTTTATTACTTGTAATAAATACTTAATTTACTAGAATACTTAACTTGCCGCCAAGCAAAATGTATTTAGAGGTTTGAGTTTATTGTTTGTATAACGTATCTAAAAACATTATGCAACCTGAACCCTTCTCCAAATAAACACAAGAGTTGCCAGCACAAAAATTAATTAAAAGTATAATTAAAAAATGGGAAAGGAAGAAAATACTAGCTTGACTTTGAGTAAAGCTGTCTGTATTCTTTAATAGCTGTATCAAAGACAAAGGGAGATTGACATGATATTAGCAAATAAAGTTTCATTCAAAAGGATTTCTCTAGACATTTATACCTTCATTGCAGAAACTGAGCATTTATTTTTGTTCAACACTTCCCAAGTCACAGCAACAGAAAGAGCTTTCAGTTAGGATGTGGTAATAACAATTGTGAGGTGTACGAGGCAGTCACCTTGAGTTCTGAAGAAATTCGCACATTTATATTGCATTACTGGACGTGTGGTTGCCCACCACTAATACAAAACAGGTGCACAGGTTAAATGTTGAATGATTGTTTAAGCTTATTCACATTTACGAAATATCAGGCTCAGAACCTCATCAGTAGAGGCTCTGAGATTTTTATTAGGGATGTGCCCATAGAAATTTTTGAGGCCCATAACAGTAACCGATGTCTAACGAGGCATATCGGCCAATTTCTCAGCAGCTTGAAGAGCAGTGTCCAGCTGGTAAGTCTGTTGTAGTGGAAAGAGAGGAAGAACGTAAGAAGTGTGTGTGGGCAGATCGAGACCCCTGCAGTGAGACAGGGAGTGGGGCTGGGGCTGGGGCAGGTGATGCCCAGATGGAGTGGGGCAGGGTATGGGACAAAGCTGCAAGCACCTTGTCAGGGGGTGCATGAAGCTGGGGGGCAGCTCCTGCCAGCTGTAGCTTGCCCTTTGCAAATGCTGGAGGCACACCCCCCATTTCCTGTCAGGGTGCATGCAGTGGTAGGAGCTGCCTCCCCCCCCCGCAGAGGAATTGCAGCTCTGTCTTGTGCCCATCCCACCTCAGCTGGGCAGCATCTTCCCCAACCCCACTCCCTCCCTCACTGCAGGGGTCTTGAGTGTTTGAGTGAAAGGTACCTTAGAGATGTGATTGGATTGTGAATGTAGGACAATGTGGAGGGCTAAAAAGGGACCTAAGCTGTGCTCTGTTTGTGTGGGAGTTGGGTGTGTGAGGAACCAGTGCTGTAGCAAGGGTGAGGGGCAAGTGGGGTGATTGCCTCAGGCGCTGAAGTGAAGGGGCACCAACAGGTGCTGCCCAGCCAGGGCAGGGTGTGGAATGGAGTCACAAGCAGCTCATTTTGGGGGCATGGGGATGGGGGGTTCCCACCATTGTGTGCACTCCCAGGAAAGCATGGGGGGGCTTATGACCCCCAGATCTGTGCATGGGGTGAGGGAAGGCTGCTGCTGTGGACTTTGTCCTGGGTGCCAAACTTCCTTGCCATGGTACTGCAAGTAATAGTGAATGCCTTGTGCGAATCTGGTGCATCTCTGAGGAGACTTGCAACTGAAGAGAGAGTTCTGGTGAGTCTGAAACTGTATGAGATGAAGGGGGTTTGGTGAGTGTCTAGTGTCTGTGCAGCAATTGGAAGTGAGTGTGTATTCCAGGTAGAGCAAGACTCCCTGGTGATCCCTCTGGGAGTACAGCTGTAGACCAGGACTTGTGCCGGTGGACCAACACTCTTGTAGTGCCATATCACCTATTCCTTGGATTGAAGGAGAGATAATGCCGTGAAGAGGGGAAAATCTCCTGGGTAAGTGGGGAATCTGTGCAGCTCTCATGGTAAGCTTGCAACAGCCAGGCTCTCCATGTCTGCGCTAGTGTAACTTGCAACATTGCAGCCCTCAGAGTGAGGGTCAGGTCTTCAGTCTTTTCTGCTCTGTTCTGGTCTGTTCCCTCTCTCACTGTTTTTTTACTTACCATTGTAAATAGTATTGTTGTCTGTTATTATTAATACAGTCTTGTGTTTTCCAGTTTAATTAAAGAGTCTGTTCATTTGTTTTTCCCATGGGGTAGTGCTGGGCTGCAAGTGAGCACCCTGCTTAGAGTCACCCACAACCTTAAAAATCCTTCCCCTGGGCTGGGTTCTGAGGAGTAATGCCCTCTTTTGCTTAATTAAAGAACCTGGTATTAAACAGTATATATGGGGGGGGGGGTTCATGACAGCTAGCAGAAAGGAATATAGGAGGCATAGGCTTGTTATATTATGTAAAATATTGGACTTTTAGCAGTATACTCATTTCAATCTTTCAGTACTCTTTTAGAGAAGAATATCTCCTCAACCCCAGAATGGGATCTGAACCAACAATGGCTTCCTGGGCCAGAAAAAAAGGATAAAACCACTGTCAAAATGATATATAGAAAACATTCAGTGTTACTTCATATGCCCAGGAAAACTAAATGCAAACACTTGCTTGTGTGGCAAGGCTTAAGTATGGTTTTTATTCTCTGGCCATTTATCTACATTTTTGATTGGCTTTTTGGGGAAGCTATACTATGCATATAACTTCCTGCTCCCCATAGCTGTATCTGTTTAACATATCAGAAATCTTTTCTGATCTGATATGATCAGGAGAATGTCCAGCTTGCAGGGCTGGTGTGGCATGGACACCACATGCAGTACAGGCCCCAGACTGGCCCTGCATGTACCATGCAGTATGTGCGCCAGCTCCAGTCCCTGCATCATGTGCAGCCCATACCAGTCAGGCTCTGTGCACAGCAGGCAGTCTGTGGGGCTGAGGCCAGTGCATGCTGCATGCAGCATGCTGGTCTGAAACAAAAAGCCATGCTGTGGACTGGATGATAGGTTTCCACCAGCCAGATTCTAGCTAGTAAGCTATATATTTGACACCCAAGACTTAAGTTGAAACATTGCCCTACTAAACGGTCTCAGTATTTTTTTTATATATTAAATACTGCAATCCATGCAGATGTAATAAACTAAATACAGCTTGACACTACCTGTGTGTAGACACTATACAAACCAGATCTATAAAACAAAATCAAGAAAACATGCATGCCACCAAATGAACACATCAAAATATTGTGTGTTTGTGACAGTACCTCTACAGCAGAAGGTTAAAAAAAAAAAAAAAACCCGAAAAAGCTAACACTTGCTAGTATAAGTGACTTGCAGGCATGGAATGATTTTGCTGAAGCCGATGTGTTTGACATTTTGATGATGGCAGTTTCAATTAAAGAAGAATGATTAATGACAAATCTAACTTGGAAAAAAAGTTAAAGACACTGCAGTTTTCTTCAGAGAAATTCAGCATTAATTAATGATAATTAGCATAATCCATTAGAACAGAAAACTGCAAAAAGGGAGGAAGAAACTTGCTTTAAACAGCTTAATTTAATGTACATTAAATATACGGCACTGCTTGGATACATATTTTGCATAGATCTATAAATGACAAGTGTGGATATAATTAAGTATGATTTTTCTTTTCATAATTACCTGGGCATTTTAATTCATCTGTATAATCTCCACAGTCATTAGATCCATCACATTTCCATTCTGGTAGTATACAAAGTGAAGTAGAATTACAACTAATAAATCCTGTAGATTTTACTCCAAGTTTATAGAAATGAGTACAATCTGTATTATCTGGAAATAGACAATGAATTATTATATGATAGTATATATCCAGTATAATTTAATATGCTCTGAAATATTGGGTCCTAGACCTGGTTTTGTTTCATATAGACCATGCCATTTTTAGGAGTGTTCTAGTATACAGTTAACATAAACAACAAGGGTTAATTCAGATCTAATTTGGATAACATTTCAGCATGATGTTAAGAACAGAGAAGAACAAATATGACAGAAAGATGATTTTCTTACTGCAATTCTTTTCATCTGAAGCATCTGCACAATCAATGATCTGGTTGCACTGTGCTGATTTTCCAATGCAAATTCCATCTGCACAACGGAATTCTGTTGAAGCACATGTTGAATCTACAACGTACAGTTATAAATAGATAAACAGATGCACTTTTTATTGCACTGGATGTTTATAACCAAGCCATTTGTTTTAAGTGGCCACATATTTAAATAAAAGATTAAATCACTATCATGAACAAGACCTTTAAAAAAGGTATTGTCAAAAGATATTTTTTGAATTTCTTACAGACTTCTCATAAGAAATAAGTGTCCATTAAGTTTAACTCAGAAAAAAAGGAGATGGGCTAAATTGTATATAAAACACATTTCATGTATCAAAATGACTGTTTCTGTCAAAATACATATTTGATTACAAATGATCCCTCATGAAGTAGTACAGAATTTAAATTGACTATGGTAAACCAGTCTTTCTTTTCAAATATCCCGAGTCATTCTTTCTGACAACTCAATTCTGTCTGGTCCAACAAGCCATAAAAACATCTGTCAGAGAAACGATTTTACATATAAAAGGTTTGTAATATATTAAAGACAAATCCTTCTATTTTTCTGTGGATTGTGTTTTTAAGTAGGGTTGAACACAAACTTGGAAGGTACCATTAATACAGAGCAGGACCAAATGACCAGTAAGAAAAAATAAATGAAAAATAAATGTGATGAAACATAATAGTACAAAAAGCAAAGTGATAATCTGAAGGACTAATGGAAAGAATTTATAGTTGGGAACTTACTTTGAAATGATAGAGGAGGAGAAAGATCTGGGGTTATGAAATGAACAGGATGACTCTGAGCCCAGTTATGTTATTTGCAGGAAAAACTAATACTTTTCTGATGAGATGACAAAGCTGAGCAATCCTTGACTGGTGGGTTCCCTAATTAAGCCTCCCTCCTAAGAAAGTGGCATGGATCCAGCAGTTCTTCTCCTCACCCCTCCCCACTTTAAATCTCTTATCTATCTACACCAATTCTGATTGGTTGTCTTTACTTAAGACACACAGAATGAGTAACAAAAGCCAATCAGACAGAGATTTCTCCTTGAGGCCATAGACAAGCCTTAAACCCAGTGTTGTATATGTAACACAGCACAGGGTGCTTTGTTACTCACAGGGACATGGGCAGCCTGCACCTGGCTGTAATCCCAATTAGGCAGGGCTGCCTGATTGGGCAACAAGGTTCAGCTGTTCCTTGTAAGGGCTGGGCCCTGAACAACAAGGCAATAGTCTGCTGCCAGCAGCCAGAGAGACACCACTGGCTGAGCTGCTGCTCAGAACACCACAGAGGTAAAGGAGGAACTATGTGCATGGCTGAAGGATCCTTGCCCTGAGGATGACAGAAAACTGCACCTTGATGGGGAAGGATGGCCTGGTGGGACTGCCTGTGGTGGGGCAGGTCCCCAGAAATGTCAGGCTAGTCACCTCCCCAATGAAAGGTGAGTATGGGGTGCCTTATAACCCCAGACTCCACATCCCTGATGGGTATTGAGATCATTCAGAGGGAGCCCAGACTGACAGGAGTTCTGAGGCAGAGTTCAGGTCTGGGGGTCAGACCTGGAGCAGTGCCCAGGCTCATCATGAACACTGAGGCTACAATACGGAGCTGAGTGTGGCACCGGCGGGTGGGGCCCTGAGCCTTGGGAAATTATTAGCAAAGCTCCTGGGCAAAGGGATAAGGGGATAGCTCAGGGGAAGCACCGGACAGGGCATGGAGGTCTGATCCCAGAGTGCAGGCTTGGATGCCCAGGGTGGGGCTTGGAGCCCAGAGGTTGAATTAAAAGAACACAGTGTGAGGGTGCTAGGCCCATGAGCTCCAGTGGGGTGTGAGTCCTGTGTGAAACTCAGGAGCTCAGGTTCCAGTGTGAGCCACTGGAGAAACATCTGCAAGGCATGGGACATGATAGGTAGGATGGAGTTGTGTGTAACGCCCTTGTCACCGAGGCAAGTAAATGGGCATCCTCCCTCCTGAATAACATTGCAATTAGTAACATCAAGGCATGGCAGGTGAGGTAAGTGGGTGGTTTGTCCAGAAGCAAGTGGGCAGGCCTATGTTTAGACTGGCCCTGGGACTCCCTCTTCTTACAGTTTAGGACAATCATAGAATTAGCAAACATGAAAGCAATATTATTTGAAAAAGAACAAGTAGTCTAGTTTATGCCTTTTCACAAATTAGTTCTGTTTATGAAATTACTTTAGAGACAGGAGTCTCTGGAATAATTTTCTCTCTTCTGTTGTCTAAATCTTTGCAGTTGATTGATTTATAATTCATGTGATGGGAGGTTTCATTCCATTGGTAGTATCTACCTCTACACCCTTGAAAGTGTATGTGTGTATACATAAAGGGCAGTAACTACTGATGAAATGAAGAAGTACCTAAATGTCTGATATGACCAATGCTGCAATTCTATGTAAAAAATGGCAATGGTCTAAATTTTTATATAAAAGATATTTAGAAAATGTTTATATAAAATATATTCACAACTTAGCAAAGTCAAAGAAATAAAACAGGCATGGTAAAACCTAAGTAGGGATGTGGAACCCATATGCTGAAGGGACAGAAGGGAAAGGTTTTTTTTGTTTTATTTTCATTTAATTTCATTTGAGTTCCTAGTCCCAAATCATCTCTAACATGCAACCCACATAACTCAGCTGAACTTTGAGGGGAAGGAGAGAAGAAACTGTCCTAGATAACAGAACAGCAGTTAGTGTGGGTTTTATTTTACTCTCACTGGGTGGAGGCAAGGAAAGAAACAGTGGACCCTTTCAGATTACTATTATAAAAAAAAAAAAGAAAAGAGTTAAAATTCTGACCAAGCTCTAGTGTTCAGGGAGTAAGCACTCTGTATGGGCTCCCCGAAATCCTCCCCCCACCATCATTATAGAACACATTCTTTCAGTTGAAGAAAAGCTCTTGATTTTTATCGATCAGTAGGTAGAGACCTATTTTAAGGGGACAAACTTCTAAGAATTTTAGGGAAGTCTCCACTGATATCACTTCTAAGTGTGTCTTCAGCCTGACCCATGTCTCCCCATACACTGCAGTTCATACCACAAGTGTCCACATTGTGCTTTCTGATCCTCAGGTGAAGCCCTTCTAAGAAGCCATGTGCAAATTACCTGTGAACACTAAGTATAGCCAATAAAGACAGCAAATGGTTGTAGAAAGGCCAGCAGTTAGGAACAGGAAGAGGTAAGCATCGGTATTGGAGAACTTTCTGTCCTAGCTTTCATGTAAATATTTACAAATTTATACAAGCTAATGCAAAATGAAGATTAAGAGGTTTACTTGGATAATGCTGGTTATAACGAGTATTATAATTGTGTTATAATCCTTGTGAACTATCACTAAAAGCTTGTATTTCTTGCCAGGTAGCTTATATTAGGTAATTATGTTATCAGATATTAAAATATTAATATTGTATTTTAAAAATATTTTTCTGATCATTTTTACAAAGGATCCAAAGACAATGTTTCTGGGAAGAGCAAAATCTAAACATAGAGTCTAGGGAAATTGCACATAAACTGATATAAGTGATTGGAAACAGGTTCAAATTTGTAACACAACAGAAGTTCAGTGCACATAAACTGCTTTCAAAATGGCCCAAACTCATTTAAGATAAACCTGGATGGATGTAGTGTCAGGCTCAACTGATTTAGGCTAAATCAGTTTATCTTCTGTCCCAGATCCTCTGCAGATTCAAGTTAACTCACACTCCCCCAGCATCACAGGATGCTTTGCACCTCCTGCATAAACCCCCACCTCACAGGGTGGGAGGACTAGCTTTGGCCCAAGCTGTCTGCTCTAGCCAAGCAAGGAGGCATGCTCTAGTATCCCCCAGCTTCTGGCTTGGGCCACTGCAGCCATGTACCTGCATTTCTGGAATTAAAAATGAATGTTTGTTCACTTGCTTCTTGGTTCAATCTATGCACTTATACTAACCTGCAAAGACTGAATCAATCCAGCTTCAGGCTTTTTTACTATCATACATAGCTAAATAGTGCAGTCAATAATATCATGTGTTTTTAATTAGCAAAGCTACACAGCTACAAAAAAGAGGACATGATATACCTTCTCACAAGCGATATATAGATCATAAATTTGCTGTGTAGTAATTAGTAAAACATACCACAGTGCTTGATGCATACTTCATTTCCAACCCAAAACAGCATAGCTGGGTCCCTATGACACTGGGCAAGGATGAATTGGCACTCTTACTAAAAAGTACCTCCCTACTGCCCATTTAATTTATTAAAATTTGTTTATCTGTCCTTACTGCTAAACTACACCTGCTTAATTATCAAAAAGTATAGTAAGTTTATATTAGGGGTGTGCAAAGTTTTGGTTGCCAATTTGATTTGGAGAAGATCTGGCCCAATTTGGGGGCTGAATCACTGAATCTGAATTGAATCAGGAGACCAAAAAATCCCTCCAAATCAATTTGGAGCCTCCGAATCAAGTTAGGAAAAGATTTGAATATTCAGAAGGCATTTTTTCAGGGGAACAGAAACTGATAAGAGAGAGGGTGAGCAGGGGGGAAAGACTGACATCTGTAGCTGGCCAGTGACTGTGATTATTCCCTGAGTCCCCTTCCAATCACAGTGCTCTGGGGGGTGGACACAGAAATAGCATATAAGCCTCTGTCTGCAGCCTTTCTGTCCCTTTTGTGAGCTGTTTCTCTCTGAGTAAAAGAGGGGTGGGCAGATGGCCCAGAAACAGGTGGGTGGGCAGAGATCTATCCAGCACTGGGAAGGCTCCCTGTTACAGGCTACCAACCCTGCTGTCTTTATCCAAATCTGCCATAACACACACAATTGACATAAGTTTTGCTTTCAGCAGTTTGAGATGCAGCTTCCCAGAAACTCCTGTACCCATCTCCTTGAAACTTGGCAGGCTTCATGCCCTCAGATGGGGCTACCATCTCTGCTATTTTTGTCCAGATCGCAAAAAAATAACAAAGTTATAGGTATTTCAGTGATTCCCCATTATAGTCTATGGCCAAATCTCTCTGAATCGGCACCCAATCTTCCGAAGCTGATTCAGCCAGATCAACTTGGGACAGTGATCTGAATCTCTGAATTGAATTACTGTCCTCTGAATCAGACAAATCCAAATCCGAATCGAATACTTCCCTATTCGCACAGTCCTAGTCCTATGACTGAAAATGGACATAGTAATTATATTTTTTAATGAATAATTAGGGGAGAAGAGACAGGCACAAAGGATCTTGGCAGCCAGTCATCTATGATTCATAGGAATCAGCTAGCATTTTAATATTTCTTCTGAACTCCTACTTTGCCTAGTACACACTCATACTTGTTATTGGATCAAAAGCTTTAAAAGGTACCAATCCAAACAAAATTCACATAACTTCTAGACAATCCCATATATACATTTATATGTGTATATCAAATATTTACAAAACAATATGCTGAAATATAGTAAAAATAATTGGCATTTACCTTTACAATTGACTTCATCAGAATTGTCACCGCAGTCATTTGTACCGTCACATAGTTTATTATTTGAAATACAACGAAGATTAGAACATGGCTTGAAACCTCTCCGACAGCCTCTGTTTTCTAGCAAATTAAATATGAATAGACATTGTATATAGACACTTAAATTTAACAAAGATGGAAACATCCAAGAGATAAGTTCTTCAGAAATGTTTATTTCAAGCTATAAAAAACACATGAAACCACTCATTTATTGTCCAACAAAAAGAAATTGATTGACAAACTCATAAACCAGCCAAATGCATACAATTCAATGAAGTGGTTGTGAAAGAAAGTCTATCTAACAACTTAGCCACCAAGGCTTGGGAAAGCTAAAACAATAACATATGCAATGCTGTTGCAACAGCATTTGGCAAAAGATGAAAGAAAAAATGCAAACAGGTTTGAAGAGCACTCTGAAACCCTTCTGCCACTGGTTGAGACCAAAAGGACAGTGCTAACCTAACTACTAAAAAATCTCCCATCATAATCCTGGAAAATATGAAAAAGGCTCAAAGATAAATTCAGAAGAAGCATAAAAAGTATCCACAAAATGTCTGGCTGAAACTCTATGGTCATAAGAAGAAATCAGCTGACAGGTGATAGCAATGGAATGTACAAAGGCATAACATGAGCAGAGAAAGACTTAAAGGAAATGTGATTGCTGATAAACAAAACCAACTTGAGCACTATGGAATTCTTTACTCCCATGGACTGAAATCAAACATGAAGAACTCAAATGATTACACATTTTGAAGTTATGATGGACAATGTGCCTACAGTCAAAAATTTGCAGAAAACCATTAAATAGATTCTTGGGAACAAGGCATCTAGCAACAATTGCTTGTCTGCTGAAATCTACAAATTTGCCAACACCAAATTACTTAAGAAGCTTCATGAAGTTATACTGCTCTTTTGGAAAGAGGTAATGATGCCTCAAGATTTCAAAGATGCTCAGTTTATACAGCTACTCAAAAATAAAGAGGATAGAAGTAACTGTGACAACTATAGAGGTATCTTTCTGTTGAGCACTGTTTGGAAAAAATGTCGCTTGAATAAAGCTCCCTAGGTTACAATATCTAGGCGATAGAATTTATCCTGAAGTCAATACACTTTTCGCTTAGGACGTTCCACAATTGATATGATATGTTTGGTCAAGTAACTGCAAGAGATATGGAGAGAAAAACAAATACCACTGTACACAGCCTTCATTGATTTGCCAGAGGCCTTTGATATAGTCAACCGACAGGCTTTTTTTACTGTTCTAAAGAAACTGGGCTGTCTACCCAAACTACTGAACATCACTTGCTCATTACATCAAGATATTAAAGCAACAGTGATCCATGAAAACACAGAATCAACTGCCTTTGACATCAACAATGGGATGAAACAGGGATGTGTCCTAACCCCCATGCTTTTTAACATCTACTTTTCATTCCTGCTTCTTCATTCATCCAAAGGAAGAAATAACAACATTTGTCTTTGAACCAGACTAGATGGAGGCTTGTTTAACTTCACAAGTTTCAGAGCAAAAGCCAAGGTGCAAGAACTGGTTCTGAGAGATTTCCTGTTTGTGGGTGATGTGGCCTTGGTTATCCACAGCAAATCTTCCGTACAAAATCTTTTCAGCAGATTTTCTGAGTCATGCAAGAGTTTCAGGATGATGATTCATCTCAAGAAGACTGCGATCATTAGGGATCCTGATTTTCTCCCATTTAAAAAAAAATCCCTAATTTTTGGATTTAAAAAGTAACCCCAACTCCACATTTTTCCATGATTAAAATGAAACACCACTATATATAAAGCTATATATTAGTGGTGTTTCATTTTAAACATGGAAAAATATGGATTTGAGGTACTTTTTTTTTTTTAAATCCAAAAACTCAGGGGTCAGGGATAATATGTACCCAGGGGTAGAAGAACTGATACCTGATATCACTCTGGAGGATAAATCTCTTAGTTTCATTGACAGTTTTTTCTACTTAGATTCTACAGTGGTCAGAAATCATGAGTTTCAGACTGAACTAACAGAATTGGAAAACCAGCTAAGAATTTTGGGCTATTACAGAAACATGCATGGAATAATAGCAAACTGTCAGCTGAGGGGAATATGTGAATCTACAAGACTTGTGTGCTGTCATCCCTGCTTTTTTAGTTCATAAACATGGATACATATACTAAGCACATCAAGAGGCCAAACAGGTTTCACATAAGATGTCTGCATAAAATCCTGAAAATCAAGTGGGAAGACAAAATACCAAACACAGGGGTACTGGAGCAGGCAAGACTGACACACTTAGAAACCACTATCAAGAAGAGGAGGTTGTGATGGAGCAGCCATGTCAAGAGAATGGGAGGAGACCATATCCCCAAAGATATTTTGTACAGAGATATTTGAGACAGCTCTAAAAAAGTGGGTTCACCCTATTTGGCAGTACCAGGAGGTGTGCAGAAATAATAGAAAGTCATTAGATATCAGTGTAGAAAGTTTGGAGGAGTGCACAGAATCCCATCAAATTTGAAAGGAACATCTGGCACTGGGTTCAGTTCATCATAAATTGACTATGATCCAGAGGATAGAGGCAATGCAAAAAAGAAGCAACATGCTATAAACTTGGACTCCAACTCAGACAATCTATGGGTCATAAAGAAACTGAAAACATAAGACCCTAAGAGTTACCATACTTGGTCAGACCACAACTCTACCTAGTCCAGTATTCTGTATGTCACCATGGCACAGAGCATGCTAAGAGGAAGAATACCTAGGAAAGGCCTACCCAAACTGATCTCCTGCCATTATTCCCTTAATGCTTCCAACATTTAAAGTAATAATGTTCACCCAGGGTGCTGTAGGATCATAGAGTGTGACCAGATTCTTTGAAGAGTGCATCAAATTTTCAGGTGTTCATGGGGTGTCATGCAGGCTCTCTTATGCTTGTTTTACTGATATGGCATGTGTGGTCATGTTGAAAAGCCAATATTATGCTGTGATCATTTATGTTGCTTTTATCTTTGTATGGATTACATTATGCTGTCTGCATATATCTTTATGATTTTGGACATGGTTTAGTTAAAGAAACTGAAGATAGTTAAAGAAAAAGGAGTAGGAAAAATTACTAAATATTTCTAGCTATTGAAAAATTTCCCTATGACAAGAACAATTGCTACTTCCAAACAGAA
>NW_017728949.1:71293156-71296360 GCF_001723895.1 Crocodylus porosus
AGCTGATGCTCTCCCCTACATTGGGGGTCTTTAAGAGAAGGCTAGATAGGCATCTGGCTGGGGTCATCTTACCCCAGCACTCTTTCCTGCCTAGGAAGGGGGTCAAATTGGGGTCCCTTCTGACCTTGGCATCTATGAACCTATAATAGATATGGAGGTGTCTTTAAGGGGGTCCTAGAGTCCAAAAAGGTTGAGAACCACTGATTTAGAGACTTTAAAAGTCCTGATGTGGAGGTTGCAGTCCTACCATCACTCTATAATTATTATGAATCTAATACACATATATAGTAGAATCTGACTTCATTATCTGTGCCCAAATAACTGCATACCTATAACCAAGTATATAACTGCCATTTGGGGAGATAAGCAGCTTTGTATGAACATGCCTGAGTCCACAAATTGTGGCCAAGCGAAAAAAAAGGAGAGGTGAAACATGAGAGGACCCTCTTTTTCCCAAAAGCCTAGTGATTAAGCCACTCACCCAGGCTCTGGTGCTACAAAAGAGGTTTCAACTTTGGCTACACCAAAGAGATTTCTTGTCCATATTACGGCCTGAATGCGATGAAAAAACTGCACTTATGTAGCACAAATGGCAGGTTTGTGGCTGAGTAGCTACCATTTAGGAGCATAAAGTGAAACAGGATTGTGCTCATATCAGAACACCAAAACTGAGAGAACAGCTAAGCTGACTAATAGCAAGGTCTACTAAATAGATTTGTATGAGTTTGAAAACACAATATCAATATTAGCCCAGTGATATATATAAACATAGGCAGAAGCAGACATGCTATGAAATAATTTATTTTTACAGATTCTCAAAGAAAGTGGGTAATGATTAATTTTATTTCTTAAGGGGAAGAATTGTACAAAACTGCAAGTACCACCTGCAGATACTTGGGGTGCCACAGAAAAAAAGTCATGTAGCTGTTTTTGCAAGAAAAGAAAAAAGAAAATTAAGGTTTGGATGAACTTTGGGTTGGGGGAAATGCATAAAAATACCAAGAGGTAGGCAAGGGCCACAAGCTTTTTAATATCAAACAGTTTTACTTTAATGAATAACATAATGACAGCTGGTGAAATGGCTCAGGAATGATGGGGAGAATGTAGGCAAAGTAATGGGTGGGTGATTTGGGCAAGATCATTCAGGAGAGTCTAGAATGAAAAAAACATAAGCCAATTCATATATAAAAATAATAGGCAAGGTAGTGATTTTAATATGAGCACTTTAATAAATATCTTGAAGTATAGGTTTGTTGCTTCTTTAGTTGCATATTTTACTGAAATTGTAATTTAATTTGTAATTTAGTGAAAAAAAGATAGGATGAAGTAGTGAAATCACATAAAAATGAAGACATGCTAAATAACTATATTAAAAAGGTAAAGCTCTTATATCTGAGGACACTTACCACAATAAAATAGTTTTTCATCAGACTTGTCTTTACAGTGAGCAATGCCATCACAAGTCAGCTGGTAGTCAATGCATTCACCATTTCCGCATTCAAACTCAGAGTAAAGATTGCATGTAGAGTTTTTAACTGAAGTGACACATACAAGATCAAGATAAAAAACATTTAATATTAAACGGTTTAACAGTTTGCACTAAGCAATAAAACTAAGCAACTCTTATTCCAATCTAAAAATATTTGAATGTTCTAAAGAGGGTCTTTGATCTCTCAGACTGGCCTTACTGCTTGAACATACTGCAGATGCTGGCACAGTACTAAGCTGTAAGGTCAGTGGTCTGGCAGTGTATGATACAGTGCAGAGGACAATTCTGGGCTCGTCAACTAATAAAAAACTTCCAGATCAAGGGGAAAAAGAAAGTTGAACTAGGTTTCTCTGTTAAATTAAAGGCATGCTTCATGCTGGATTTCTTGTTATTCCAGTAGCTTTAGCTTATTTGTCCTCCCTTGTCTTGATCCACCCCACTGAAAGATCACAATATACATGTTAATTTTTCAATGGAAGTATGCAGATATTTTTCCCCCAATGGAGTTTTCTGAGTAACTCCAGATCTCTTAAATTTAGTACAAGAAAAATTAGAGAAAAACACTTTCCAGCAGGTGCTGCAACTAACATCCTCCAAATATATTATAGCAGTATGCAGCTGTTCAATTTGTATATAAACATTTTTCCACAGTCAATGCACTACTACTGATGTTGAAATGAAGCAGTGTTCTGAAAACCCAACGAAGCAAATTTGATATTTATAACAACACATCTGTGTCTGTTGCAAACCATCTGCAAAAAAAAATAATTTTTTTTTTGGTTTCTATCTGTTTACCTGGGGCAACAATTGAATATATAAATTATATATTATTAAATATGGGAGATAGTATAAGAAAGCATATTTTGGGTTGAAGTTAGGAGAGGTACCCTGTAATGTTAGTCTGTTTTCTGAATGTAATTACATCATTGCCCCCACTGCTTCATTCAAAAATGATTAGATGTCTATAACATGCAGATTGAGCCACTCTGATTTGAAAGCATATTTTTCTAGTTGGTCCTAAGGCCCCCTCCTACATGTTACACTTAAGGCATGATTAACCAGGTAATCACACCTTAAGCTGTGACCCAGCTACAAGTTCAACTAATTAATGATGTGATAAAACAAAGAATAAACCACAAAGTTATTCCACAAAAAATGAATGTACTTTTCAGGCTGAGGTTAACAGTTGGAAAATTGTCTAAAGATTGGCTATGTGTATCTTGCATTATTTTCATTCCTTTATATTTCTCCCTATTGTTTAACAACTTAAATAACATGGAAAGGAGGAATTTAGGAATTCCCAGACAAAAGACTCTTTCAGTCCCATGTCCTATCTCAAGCACAGATCACAATCAGATTCTGCAGAAGGTGCAGAAAACACAATAGGCATCTTTGTCTTGCAAAATCACAGAATTGTGCTGAGCGAGACATTGATCATTTGTGAATATGGCTGTAGAGCCCAATTCATGAAAGACAGTCTCTTCTGCACTTCCCACATGTGAAGTTCGTATCTAACAGTTCTGAATGTGGAATAGGATTCTTCCTGCGGTTTCTTTTTTCTTCTGTGCGTCGGGTTCTTCTTTCCTCAGAAGCCATCATTCCATGGTTACTAGACTGTTTACAAGAACTTTAATCCCCATTAGTTTTCCCAGTCATTTAGCAAAACGCTCATTGTAGCAAACTTCTTTGAAATGGAGATATGGACATCCATGTGG
>NW_017728949.1:71296975-71300849 GCF_001723895.1 Crocodylus porosus
TCTTTAAGAAAGCAGACAAGACTCCAGAAAAACCTGCAGCCAAGACTCCTGAGAAGACTCCAGCCAAGAACCCTTCAAAAAGTCCAACCAAGAACCTTTCAAAAAGTCCAGCAAAGTCACCTCAAAGAAGTTCTTCCAAATCAATATTACAAAATAAATACATTAATGTAGCTATATTACTCATCTATAATTGATCGAGTACAAAATTCTGGGGTAGTTTTAGTGAAAATAGGGTACTGGGCCTTGGTTCAGGAACCAATCCCCCATTTATAACATCATTTCTTATGAGAAAATTGGTTCCGAGTTGCAACATTTTGATTTAAGACATGGTTTTCAGGAAACAATTGTGTTGTAAGTTGGAGGACTGCCTGTACGGGCATTCAGTTCATCCTCAAGTGACAGGTTGCTGTTAACAATGTAAATTTACTTACAACATTGCCTATTGTGATTGCTGATGAGGAAGCAATGTTCTGGTCCATAACATTGGCATTCTTGGTGCTGACTGGAAGACCAAACTCTTAGCAGGCATGAGTGAACTGACTGATGAGGCTCTGAAGGTTGCTTCCCTGTGTGGGCTTATCAGTGCGGCATCACCAGCAAATAGCAGCTGATGAATCAAAACTTTCTGTACTTTAGTCTTTACTTTAAAGCATGTGAAGTTGAATAATTTTTCATCTGAGGATACATGCAAATAAATCCCTTTTACGACAACCCAAAAGGAGTACTTCAGAAAAAGAGGGGGAGACATCCCAAGCAGGGTCAGGGCAAGGACACAGCCCTTCTTGCCTCTGCTTCAAATCTCAAAAGCCTAATGAACATAAGATAAAAGGGCCACCTTTGTTACCTACATTTTCTTGGGGAAGAAGATCAACTATGGTGAATCCACTAGCTTTGAAGCTACACTATGACTTAGGGTAAACAAGGTGAGCAAGAATCTGAAGTCTTCTGAGTACCGCCTGAGAGATGATCTTTCCAACAATGCTTAGCAGTAAAATACCATGATAATTTCAAGGTTTAATAGTTTCTAGGGTTGGAAGGGACCTGAACAGATCATCAAATCCAACTCCCTGCCCCGGGTAGGAACGAGTGTTGGGATCATAATGCCCCAGCCAGATATCTATCCAACCTCCTCTTGAAGATCCCAAAGGTAGGGGAGAGCACCAACTCCCGTGGCAGCCCATTCCAGAGCTTGGCAGCCCTAACCATAAAGTAATGCCTCCTGTTATCAAGCCTAAACCTAGTCATAATCGATTTGTGGCTGTTATTCCTTTTTATCCCAGGTGGTGCCTGGGGGAACAGAGCCTCATCTATTTTCTGCTGGTCCCCACTGGTGAGTTTATAGACAGCCACCAGATTTTTTCTCAGTCTTCTCTTTTGGAGGCTGAATAGATTCAAGCCTTTTAGTCTATTATCATAGGGCCTGGCCTGCTGCCTCCAGACCATGTGAGTAGCCCTCCTCTAGACCTTCTCAAGGTTAGCCACCTCCCTCTTGAAGTGTGATGCCCAGAACTGGATGCAGTACTACAATTATGGCCTGACCAGTGCCGCATAGAGGGGAAGGATCCCATCTCTGGACCTGCTTGCAACGCATCTGTAGATGCATGACAAAGTGCGGTTAGCCTTACTGACCACTTCCTCACATTGGCGGCTCATGTCCATCCTGGAGTCCACAATAAATCCAAGATGTCTTTCAGCCACTGTGTTGTTGAGAAAGGTGTTTCCCAGCCTATAGGTATGTTGCAAGTTCCTTCTGCCTAGATGCAGCACCATGCACTTGTCTGCATTGAATTCCTTTCTATTCTCATCCACCCACCTCTGTAACATGCCTAGACCTAGCTGGATTCTGTCCCTCCCCTCCAGCACATCCCTCCACGTCAAAAATGACCCATTCACCACCACTCTCTGGGTGTAACCATTGAGTCAATTTGCCACCCATCTTACTGTGTAAGCATCAATGCCATAGTTGCCTAGTTTTTTTATGAGCATGGGTTGAGAAACAGTGTCAAGGGCCTTCTTGAAGTCCAGGAAGATGATATCCAAGGGCTTTGTGACCTGGTCATAAAAGGAAACAAGGTTAGTCAAGCAGAATCTGCCTGCAATGAACCCGTGTTGGTTGCCCCTGAGCATTACTTCCCATGCTGGGCCCCCACAGATATGCTTCTTGATAATTTTCTTGAAGGTCTTCCCATCTGTGGGGACCCACTTGATAGTTGTTACAGTTGCTGTGGCTGCCTTTATTCTTGTACGAAGGGATTATACTGACACCTCACAAATCTTGTGGAACTGTCCCTAGTGTCCAGAAGTGAGTAAGAAGCTTGTATAGATGGGGAAGAAGCACAGGTTTCCCACACTTGATCACTTCTGTGGGAATGCCATCTTTTTCTGGGGCCTTGCCAATGGCCAGACTATCTATGGTCTTACTTAGGTCCTCAACCATTGGCATATCATCAAGCTCTTCAAGAACAGCTTGTATAAACTCAATAAAGTTAATGGCTGTGTCAGTGATATCACCTTATCTTGGACAGAGTTAAAAATAGTGTTCTACCCATCTTTCCATGTGTTGCTTTTGGTCTGTTATCTTCTTCTGATGCTGCCTTTAATGGAACTGACTTCTTTGCAGTTGGACCGACTATCTTGCTTTTGTCATACAAGCCTCTGATGTTTCCAAGGTCAAATGTGGATTGGATGTCCTTGCACAGTCACAAACAATAATCATTGGTAGAACATCTTGAGATTTTTTGAACAACATTCCTTACTTTCCTCAGTTCCTTCAAAGTTCCATCTGAGGCATTCTTCTGGTGATATAACAGCAATTTGTTTGCCCTTTATAAATCAAATCAAATCAAATCAAATCCTGTGAGTGTTCCTCAAACCAATCACAGTTTCTTCTGACGTGTTTGCTGAAGATGGATAGCAGTAACATAGATCTTTTTCTGAGGTTTCCCCACTTTTCTTCTGGAGTCTCCCATAAAAACAGCTCTGAAGCAGCGTTCTCCAGAGCCTCCATAAAATGCAGGGTTTTCTGATGATCAGATGTCTTAGTGATGTTAATGTGTAACAAACCCTGGTACTTAGAGCAGGTGGTTGTATTTGGTTTCAAATTGATCTTGGTGACCACAAATGAGTGATCAGCATCACAATCAACACTATAGTAGCTATGAGTAAGGGGAACATTATTGATTGGACTTCAGGACTGTCTAATGATGATGAAGTCTAACTGGTGCCAGTGGCTAGATCTTGGGTGCCTCCATGATACCTCACAAGCTTCATTTGAAAGAATGTGTTGGTGATGCACAAGTTATGATAGGAGGTGGACTCCAACAGCCTTTAATTATCATTTACATTATCATTTATGTTTTCCCTGTTATGCATGCCCAGGTAAATTTGGCCAGGATTCACTGTGAGCACCAACTCTGGCACTGAAGTCCCCCAGAGGGTACGGAGGTGAGCTCCAAAGGGGCAGGCGTTCCAAAAGTGGGAAAAGGAAGGACATGGGATGGCATGCCATGCGTCCAGCTGTTACTGCAAGGGTAATACCATGGACCTGGTACTCCTGCAGGGGCAGAGATTCCACAGGAATGGGGAGCAATTCTTGCACCCGTACTAAGTTGGCACCCAGTTACGCTCAATGTTCATCACATAACTACAGCACTTATTCAGGTGAATAAAAGAGAACTGCTCTTCTGTTCATTGCCTACTCAAATGTCTTGTCTCAGGAATGGTATTTTACCCAACAACCCCTAAAACCTGAAGGTGGGGCTGCAAAGAAGCTACAGTCTCTTATTCCTGCTGGTGGAATAAAAGACACCAGGACATTCAGGCTATGGAGGAGTACAGTAGTTTTGGATTTATGCAAAACATCATCTTTTTTTTT
>NW_017728949.1:71300949-71311416 GCF_001723895.1 Crocodylus porosus
TTTTTTTTTTTTTTTTTTTTGAGATAATGTCTTAATTAACATTTTTGGGATCGCTGTAAATCAGATGCCTGCTCATACTATTTCAATCGACCACCACTGGAAGCGATGTTACAATTAGAGTAAAAATCTGCTCTGCAACAGTGTTACAGCTTTAATTAAAATCTTTATTGCTACAAATCATCCATACAACTCATTGTATCTCAATTATAGCTAACAACCAAGAAGTAGTTCTGCAGAGAGGCCTGCAAGTCTAAGGCATGTTCATAGTAAACTACACCTTGATTTTTTGATTAGTTATCCCTTCACTGTCATAGAGGCAAAAGTTCTCATTCCCACCCTACTTTACACATAAGAACAATCACAAAGGCTTTTTTTGTACTATTATAATGACCTTTAATAACAGTACTTAAAGAGGTGAGGGCAGGATGAGAATTGTGGAGGCTGTGAAGGACATGGTTCAATCCTAAACATTTATGAATACTGTAAGTGCCCTGGTTATTGAGTTAGTGGTGTTATTGGAATGCTTGCTATAAGCATCTGATTTTGCTTAAAAGCAGGCTACTGAGAAAACAAACAGAAAAGTGACTCACTGGATCCAGTAAAATGCCACCTAGGAAACAAGGCAGAAGTTTAAGGGACCCCACCTGAACTATTAACAGTAGAGGAAAGAATTCCAGGTTCCAACCAGTGCTGCAAAGCTGTAAGACTGGAATTCAAATGGACGTTGACTCTTAATTGCTACAGATATACCAGTTGGTTCTGTCAACAAAATGCTCTTCGAATGAACATGGCTGTACTTTTTACTGGGATAGAAATGTCAGCCTCATGATTAAAGTACATTACACCAACAAAAGGACAGTTTGGCTGGGATGACTGTATCTATACCAAGGGTTTCCACCTGCACAACTTTATCAGTAAAAACACTGTCTTTCTCCTCCTCACGCTCTGGCTAACATAGCTATGCTGGCAGAAGTCTATAGTGTAGATATACATAGGTAAAAAATTATTCTCAGGAGAGGGAGAAAGGGGCAATTGTCAGCAGCTGTTTACAAGGGGCATGTTTAAACCATATTCTACACTATAAGCATGCCATTCTGGGCCATACTGAAAAACTGAACCATGTTTATCTTAAGGAGTTTTCTGTAAGATTTAGGTTAGAAGTGTATGCAGTGTGTTATTTGATTCTTTTGCTAATGCTGTTTTTAAGAAGGTTTCAGGTATTAATTACTGTTTACTGCTCCAGACAAAGACTTGCGAGTGTTGGTTGGGTCAGATCTGCTAAGAAGCTAGTTAACACATAGGTGCTACAGTTTAAAAACGTAAGGCTCCTGTGCTGTAGCTTAGGTCTCTAAGGCTCAGGCAGGCTCCTGTCCTGCAGCCCTGGTTAAGTGTATTGCCCCAGTCGCTACTCATTAAAATAAGCTGACCCCCAACCCCTTCCCCCGACTGCACTTAAAGAACTCCTCCAGCACCTGAGCCCTGCTGCATAACACACTGTTTTTCAGTCCTTGAGCAGGTCCTGCTTCAGTAACAATTTCTTGGTGAAACTGGCCAATTGTGGCCTTGGGTCCAACACGATCCACTGGTTGGGAAATTGGCTTTGTGGTCAGACCCAAAGCACATCACAGGGTTCCCAATGACAGCTAATATTACTTACTCACACATCTGTCCTTGGACCCATATTGTTCAACATCTTCATTAATGATGTGGACATTGGAGTCAGAAGTGGACTGGCCAAGTTCACCGATGACACCAAACTCTGGGGCAAAGCATCCATGCCAGAAGATAGGCGGGTGATCCAGGCTGACCTGGACAGGCTCAGCAAATGGGCGGACGAGAACCTGATGGTGTTTAACACTGAAAAATGCAAGGTTCTCCACCTTGGGAGGAAAAACCTGCAGCACCCTTATAGACTCGGCAGTGCTATGCTGGCTAGCACTATGGAAGAAAGAGACTTGGGGGTCATCGTTGACCACAAGATGAAAATGACCCTGCAATGTGATGCTGACGCCAGTAAAGTGACCAAAACCCTGGCTTGCATCCATAGATGTTTCTCAAGCAAATCCCGGGACGTCGTTCTCCCCTTGTATTCGGCCTTGGTGAGGCCGCAGCTGGAGTACTGCGTCCAGTTTTGGGCTCCACAATTCAAAAAGGACGTGGAGAAGCATGAGAGAGTCCAGAGGAGAGCCATGCATATGATCAGAGGTCAGGAAAACAGACCTTACGACGACAGGCTGAGAGCCACGGGGCTCTTTAGCCTAAAAAAGCGCAGGCTCGGAGGTGAGCCAGTTCTTCACCACCCTCTTAGTAAGAAAGTTTTTCCTAATGGCCAACCTAAACCTTGCTGCAACTTGAGCCTACTACTCCTTGTTCTCTCATCTGCTGCCACTGAGAACAGTCTACCTCCATCCTTTTTGGAACCCTCCTTCAGGTAATTAAAGGTTGCTATCAAATTCCTTCTCAATTTTCTCTTCTGCAGACTAAATAAGTGCAAATCCTGCAGCCTCCCCTCAGAAGTCATGTGCCCCAGGTCTAACCATTTTTGTTGCCCTCTGTGAGACTCTCTCCAACTTGCCCACATCCTTTTCTGTAGTGAGGCACCCCAAACTGGATGCAGTTCTCCAGATGTGGGAATAATTACTTCCCACGATCAGCTGGCAGTGATGTAGCCCAGTATGCTGTTAGTGCTCCCTTTTTGCCAAAAACGCTGCTAGCTCATATTTAGCTTGTTGTGCACGGTAACCCCGAGGTCCTTTTTTGCAGAGCTGATGCTTGGCCAGTTGGTCCCAAGCCTGTAGCGGTGCATAGGATTCTTCAGTCATAAGGAATAGCATTTGCTTCCCCACAAATCAAGCCAGCTTGGCTTACTGATATGGGTTAACAGGCATAGCAGAATTCTGTATTCTGAATGTCAGTAGAGGGATGCAAGCCTCTGCTCCCTCTTTTCCTGTTCCCAAGGGCAACTACAACAGTAACGTGAAGGGAAAACCGGATCCCCAAAATGGCATACAGACTAAAGACAGCACTACTCTCCCTCAAATTCAGGCAGCCGAATTAGTGCAAAGAGCGCATATGCTACATGGTAAGTACCTACTTATAGTCACTTGCGCACCAATTTAGTACAAGCCCCAATATGATTCATAACAGCCATAATACATCTCTGGTTATTCTATAATCATTTAACAAGAGAGTTACCTCTCTCCTTTTCCTTGAAGAATTGTGTGTCCAGTGGGATTGTGTGTAGACCTAATGGAACACTAGAAAGATCCCTTTGAGTCACTTTGAAATAACTTGTTTTGAACACTTTAATGTCAAAGCATCCTCAAGCACTTGCCAAACTTGAAATGATATGGGTAGTAACTGTTTAAATACCAATTCCGGGTTGTGATATGCATGGCAATATATTACAACAATATTACATGTTTTACAACAGAAAGTGAAAATTACTGTCCTCAACTACTTGATATTAAAAACCCACAGGAAATGTAAACATAATTTCCAAAACTGAAATATGGCCATGGCACTAAGGTGTACTTACATTTACAAAATTTCAGAGGAATTTTGATAAAAACAGATTGAGAGAAAACAAATGAAGTGACACCTACTGGATCATTTTGGTCACTTTTTACAAAACAAGAAGGCCTTAAAACAAATGAGGCCTACCTTGTGGCATGCCTGCCAAAAATGTAAACATGCCCCCTCTGTAAGTTCCACTCCAATCCCTCTGCCTGCCCAATTTGTTGCTCTGCTTTCTGCTCCCTACCCTATCCACCATGACATGACTACCAGAGGTTGGCCATCCCTGTCTTAAGAGGTCTCACATCCAAGTAATACCGTTGGATGGGTCTGTTTTGCTTTGAACATTTGACTAGAGCACATCACAGGGTTCACAATGACAGCTAATATTACTTACTCACACATCTGTTGTCATCTATCAATATTCGGTCCCCCCTACATGAACAGTTCACCCGACCATCAGGAGTCAGAAGGCACAAGTCATGACAGCCTCCATTCATTTGTCCACAGGGAGATAGCTCACCTGAAAAAAATTAACTCTTTTTGTTATCAAGTTAAAATAGTCCATCTTTTATTTTCTTTGGTGTAATGCTCGCTATCATTTAGAAGATCAGATTTCACTGCCTCCCAGTTTCCTGGTAAGTATGTTATGATACACACATTAGATGATCACTGGAGGTCCCTTCCAGCTCAACTTTGCTATAATTCCATGATTTTTTAAGATAAATGCTAATTCTATATTAATTAGACAGGATTATCATGATGCTAAAGAAGGTGACAAATTAAATAACAAAACAGTGGCACTCCAGCTAGTACATATGTAAAAGAACAGCTAAGAAAGCAAAGGTAAGATTAAAAACATAACATAGCTCTATTTGCAAAGAAACATTAACTACTCTTCATTCCTGTAAACATAAAGAGCGTTTAATCAAGTGTGGAAAGGGGAATATACCCATCTTGTAGTTACAGTTTCACATAATAAAATGTCTTAAAATAATTTAATGAAAATGTGTCTGAATTTCTAAAAGTAATGATATATAATTGAAGATCCATTATATTTGGGTGACGGAAAACAACTTACAACTGTTAGTGTCATTTGCAACAGCAATGATGCCCATTGGCTGATGTGGTATATCAGATCGAAGGACCTTTGTATCTCCACCTGTATATTTATTGGAGCGCAGAATAGCTCTTCTCACCCAGTCTGTCCAGAAGATGTAATTATCATGTACAGCGAGGCTGAGAAAGGTACCTGGTCCAGACTTGACAATTACCTGAAGTACAGAAATATGTAAGAAAAGCAGTTAGCAACAAGATATATATTTATGCATTCAATAAAAATAAATAAATAAGTAAAAATAAACATTAAAAAAGAGATTTCATTTCAAACATATCACTGAAATCAAAGAATGAAAGATATGAAAAGTAGCATTACCTGGTGCTTTCAGTAAGAAACTAAAATGGGCTTTGTGCTGACTCGGTGTATGACTTGGGAGAAACTACCTCCCACATGATACCTTAGTTTACCAAGCTCATAAACTAGGGATAATTATTTACTTATTTATGGTGCTTTACAAAAATACTGTGAATTGTGAACTTTTTTTATTATTTCTTCTTTCAGTTCATTAGAATTCAACTACTGGGATTCATCCGGGACCAGATTCTATCCTACCTATTTGGCATGTAAATGGACTTAGTTACTTAAGTGTGATTCTGTTCCACTCTGCTAAAGTTATCTGAAAAAATGTTAACACAAGGGTAGGGTAGGTCCTCCTCCTCATTCATTGTTTTTTTGTGATTCAGTCTTGAGGAGAAAATAGTGATTGTTACAAAAGTAGATTGATCAAAGGATGCTTAGGAACTGTAGTAGGTTGTTATGGAATCACCTAAGTCCACTTATGCACCCAGTAAGTGGAACAGTATCTGGTCCATAGTGGTCTGGCCCATAGCCCTTAAAAGGAGAAGAGCAACTTTGACAAATATTAATAAAACTATCCACTTTATCCACAGTCTTCTCAACAGCCTTAATAAACACAGACAAGTATGCCTGGAAGTATTACACATCTGGGTTCTGGTAAACTAAGAAGGGGAGCATGTTTTAAAATTGGAGCCTGCTCACTGGGTCAGCCACTCAGGAGTTCCAGCCCAGTTCAATGAACATTTGTAAAATGTTTTGAAACTCCCAAATGAAAAAGGTCACCTAAGTACAACGTATATATTATGATATTATATTCCCCAGTGAAAATACAGTTTCTGATTCAGAATGAGGAAACATCAATTTCAAAGAGACTGTTCTAGAGTAAGATGGAAATCTTTAGCTCACAACTTTTCTAATATAAACATATATATGTATTATTATTTTTTCTTATAACAGTGCTGAAAGTTACAATCCACAATTCCTCATTTAAAGCAAATCATTCGATTTGGAGTTAGATCTCTAATCTAATAGTGTTTGAGTGAGAATGAAAATATTCTCCTAATATTTTCATCTCTGCTAAGTCTATTCTATATCTCTAAAAATAAGTGATGTGATCCAAAAACCACAAAGATCAGCAGGTAAGACACAGGACTTGGCTTCCCTGATGCAGGGCCTGGCTAGAGAAGTATCAAGCTTTAAAATTACAGTGAACAAGACTCAGGAATTTGTTATGAATGTTCAGGCTTTGTTGAATCTTGGACATCCTGGTGAAGTGGGTTCAGGGAATGGAGGACTGAGTAGTTGCCTGTAAGGATCAGGCTGTGGAAATGGCTGGAGAGACAGGCTCTCACAGTGTGGAGCTGCCAGCTCTGAGAGATAAAAGCGCTGGATTTGGAAGCCAGATCCGGGTTATATGATATCTGTATTGTTGGAGTGTCTGAGGGGTCCAGGAAAAGTAATCCCACTGGGTATGTGAAAAAAGCCTACTTGTCAGTGTGTTAATACTCCCCTCAGACACTGATTTGAAGAGAGAATATGGGCCCACAGAGCTCACTACAGGAAGCCTGGCCTGAAAGGAAAAAAAGCAACTTGGCTATCATCACCATTTTCTGTGATTTTTTTTCCACCAAAGTGAGAGTGCTTAAAGCTGCCAGAAAATTAGGAAAGCAGATACAGGATAAGCCTTTGCATTCATATAATGCTCTTTCCTGATCTTCCTGTTGAGGCAGCTGACGAGTTGGCGCTATTCAAACTAGCAGAAGTACAGCCCAGATGCACCAGCTAAGATACTTCATGAAGTATCCTGCTGTCTTGAATCTGATTCACCAGTTTATCTGAACTTAAGGAAGTGGAAACCTTTATTACATTGATACTATCTAGAAAGGACAATTTTATGGAATAACGTGTTGTTTTAAAAAAAAAGGAGAGAGAGCTAAACACTGCTTATCAGTGAAGGGCATTCATATGGTTTTTGTTAATGGCTTGGTCTTTATTGGCAGAACCGTAGAAAGATTTGGGTTACATCTGACCAACTTTCTTTGCAGACGTGCTCGCTCTGTCATATAGTATATTTACTGTTAGTATGTCTTGTACTTGATATTTATTTTGCTTTTCTTTTTTCTTTCTTTCCCTCCTCCTGCCTCATAAAAGTTTCAAGAGTGTGCTTAGGAGAGCATGTTATTGTGAACAGGAGACTAACAATATTACAAACTAGGGCAGTATATAGGGAAAAAATGATGCATTTGATTTAAAGAAACTAAAAAATTGCCAACAATATACATATATCTTATGAAGAAGAAGACAATATTATATTTTGGCTCTATAGCTGTTTTAGACCATGCCCATTCTGAAGTGGAGCTTCAGCTCTTCCTTGCACATGGATCAGCTGTAAATATGTGAAAGACTGATACCCATATCTGCCAGTTATGCTTGATTATACAGACAGGCTCCTTGAGACCCTCTGGGTCAAGATACAAGGAGGCTTAGAAGAAGGGGACCTGATGGTGGGTGTCCCCTACCAAGGCCTCCCTACCAAGAAAAGGGAAGTGACCAAACATTCGCCAGGGAACTGACTGAGGCAGCCAGCACTAAAGACTTGATGGTCATGGGTGACTTTAACTACCCTGACATGCATTGGGAAGACCATTCAGCCAGCTCTAGCAGATCAACGAACTTCTTGGCAGCTATAGACTATAGCTATAGACCTGTTCTTGACAAGGGCTGTGAAGTGATTGACTAGGGGTAAAGCCACTCTGGACTTGGTGCTGACCAAAGGGGAAGACATGGTAAGTGACCTTAAGACTGGAGGTATTCTGGGTGACAGTGATCATGATCTGAGCAGATCCACCATCCACTGAAAGGCTCAGAATCCTGCCAGCAGAACAGAATTTCTAGACTTCAGAAGGGCAGACTTTGGTAAACTCAGGAGTCTAGTTAAGAAAGTCTTTAACAACAGGCAACCAGATGATTTGGGAGTTCAGGAATGGTGGTCTTTCCATAAGGAGGCAATTCTCACTGCTGAAAAAGAGGTCATCCCCACATGGTCAAAAAGAGGGAAAGGGGCCAAGAGACTCACTTGACTCAGCAGGGACATTACAGAACTTCTCATAAAGAAAAAAGGAGCATACATAAAATGGAAAAATGATGCAGCATCCAGAGAGGAATACACATTTATGGCCAGGGTCTGCAGGTACAAGACAAGGAAAGCCAAGGCATGCATAGAGATCAAACTGGCAGCCAATTTAAAAGACAACAAAAAGTCCTTTTGTAGGTACATAGGGAGTAAGAAAAAAAAAAATCAAGCTCCACTGTCAGAATCCTCCTGAATACGGAGGGGCAGCCCACAGTTTATCCCTCACTAAAAGGCGGAGCTCCTAAATATTTACTTTGCATCAGTATTCTTGAAATCAGATGGGAACTTGTCACCTGTCCAGAGGCCCAGAGAATATAAGCAAGACAGCAGTCTACATAAAATCCCTCCTGAACAGGTGAAAACACTCCTAGAACATTTGGACATTTTCAAGTCTGCTGGACCAGATGACCTGCATTCAAGAGTCCTGAAAGAACTAGTGCCTCTGGCAAGGCTATTCAAAGAGGCATGGAACTTAGGAATGGTCCCAAATGATTGGAAGAGGGCTAACATAGCACTCATCTTTAAGAAAAGGAAGAGAGATGATCTTGCCGACTACAGACCAATCAGTCTGACTTCGGTCCTGGGAAAAATCTTCAAAAAAATTGTTAAGGAGGCCATCAACTGCAAGCTTGTAACTGGTGGGATATTAAGAAACAACCAGCAATGGCTTTGTCGAGGGGAAGTCATGCCTAACAAACCTTGTGTCCTTCTTTGACCAGGTAACCAACCAGCTAGATATGGAACATGTGGTTTGCATCATCTGCCTAGACTTCAGCAAGGCCTTTGATACTGTGTGCCATGAGACCCTTTCAGTTCAGTTGAAGGGTACAGGACTACCCCGGTCTACCATGAGGTGGGTTGGCAACTGTCTCAGAGGCTGATCCCAGAGAGTTGTAACTGATGGGATGGCCTCATCCTGGAGGGCTGTCTCAAGTGGTATCCCCCAGGTATCAGTGCTTGGGCCTGTACTCTTTAACATCTTTATCAATGACATGGATGACGGAGTAGAAAGCACAATGATTAGATGTGGGGAAATGCAAACACATCTGAAGACAGGGTAAAGATCCAAGATGACCTTGACAGGCTGGTCCTATGGGCTCAGTGCAATCAGATGAGGTTCAATAGGGACAAGTGTCGGGTCCTTCATCTGGGTAGGAAGAACCTCAGCATAACTATATCATGAGTAGTGATCCACTGGCTGACACTGCATCTGAAAGGGACCTGGGGGTGAAAATTGACCAGAGGATAGATATGAGCCACCATTGCAATGAAGTTGCCAGCAAGGCAAACAGAACTCTGGTGTGCATCAGCCGATGCATTGCCAACAGATCTAGAGAGATGCTCTTCCCCCTCTATTCAGCATCAGTCAGGCCACAGCTGGGCACCACACTTCAAGAAGGATGTGGATAAACTTGAAAGGATACAGAGAAGGGCCACCTATATGATCAGGGGCCTGGAGAATAGGCCCTATGAGGAGAGACTCCTGGAACTGGGTTTGTTCAGTCTGAGTAAGAGAAGACTGAGAGGTGACTTCATAGCCACCTGCAAGTATGTCAGGGACGAACACCAAGATCTAGGAAAGCAACTCTTCAGAAAGGCACCCCTTGGGAGGATGAGTTCCAATGGGCACAAGTCAGTTGAGGAAAAATTCAGGCTGGCTATAAGGAAAAAAATCTTTTCTGTAAGGGTATCTAGAATCTGAAATACACTCCCGTCAGAAGTGGTGCAGTCACCATGCCTGGAGGTGATCAAGAGGAGGCTGGACAAGCACCTCTTTGAGCTTCTTTGAGCCCAGCTAGCTCCTGCTCATGGCAGGGGACTGAACTTGATGATTTTACAGGTCCCTTCCAGTCCTACTATTCTATGATTCTATGAAATAGTTATTGGCAACTTAACACTCTCATGTTAAATGATGATCAATGTGAAACACTCTTTCTAGACAAGTTGAGAAATTTTATAGAGTTTAATAAACCTACTGCTTCAATATTATGGGAGAATAATAAACTATTCTTACAAGGATGTAAAATATCATATACTTCATGTAATCAGGTTGCCTCACCTATGGGCTTCTCTAAGCAGGCTTTTGTTCCCTGCAACTCTTCAGCCAGTCCACACAAATACAGCACAGTCTTTAAGCAAACAAAACGCTGCCATCTTGTCCCAGACACTAGGAAGGGCCTCCGTGGGCCTGCAGTGCCTCACGTATTCAGTGTTCCTGCACTTCAAAATGGCAGTGGGGGTGCTTTAACTGAAGTTTGTTCAACAAACTTTAGTTAAAGTGCCCCTGCTGCCATGTTGAAGTGCAGGGAGGCTGAACACACACTATGCTGAGGTCATTGCGGGACCCCTGGCATGGCTTTACGAGCACTCGTGGTGCTCTGGTGTGGTGCCAGAGGACTGG
>NW_017728949.1:71312562-71324953 GCF_001723895.1 Crocodylus porosus
TACAAACAGTCAGAGGGGACCAGCAGGCATTGCGGGAGTCCCTGTTCCCCCGAGCACTACCAGGAGTGACTAGAAATAATAGTCACAAGCTGGCAGAGGGTAAATTCAGATTAGACATCAGGAGGTGCTATTTCACGGTCAGGGCAGCTAGGATCTGGAACCAACTTCCAAGAGAAGTGGTGCAGGCTCCTATCCTGGGGGTCTTTAAAACAAGGCTTGACACTCACCTTGCTGGGGTCGTCTGACCCCAGTACTCTTTCCTGGCATGGCAGGGGGTCGGACTTGATCTGCTCAGGTCCCTTTTGACCCTACTAACTATGAACTATGAATCTATGCCGGGGCATGCTAATTAGCACGCTTCAGCAGAAATCAAGTCTGCTCTGATGTATTCTGATCAGAACACATCAGGGCAGGCATTAGGCACGTGTACAGGTGCCCCTTGTGACCCTGGCCATAGCACAGCAGTTTTGTCCCTCTGTACAGCCAGCAGTTCAAGCCACTATTTGCCTTTGGCTCATCACTGTTCCCTCAGTTTGCTGCCCTGCTGTTTTTTCCTCAGGAGTTTTAAGCTCCCAGTGAGCCACTCCCTTAACAGCAGTCTGCCCACAACTTTGGTACTGAGGAAACATGTCTGCAAAAAAGTAAAAAAAAGGATACAGAAATAGATACTTTAATGGAAAAGTTAAATCTGTGGATGATGTCACGTATCCTTTGCCTGACAAACTACACTTTCTTACTAATATGAGTTATGCACTGAATAAATTACTACTGTCCCAGGAGGTGGAGTATGCTTTATATAGATTATGCCAAGATTACTGGGAACTGGGGGAATGTGCAGGAGGGTAGGTCACATACAGACTAAAGAGTAAATCCAACCATGATAAAATATCAACCAAAAGAGACTCTCAGGGATATGCATATGACAGGGAGACAAATGAATCAGCAGTTGAGACATTTCCATTCTAATCTGTACAAAGAAAATCTGAATTATACTAGTGAGAAAATAGGTATGTTCCTGAAGTGTATACCCATAAAACAAATTTCAGAATTGAAGAAGGAATTTTTAGATGCTTCTTTATCCTAAGATGAAATAACTTTGGCCTTAAAGGACATCTCCAAGCAGTGATGGATTTATTGTGGAGTTTCATAGATAACATAAAAATATATTTTACCTCAATTATTGAAATATATAATGATAGTGAAAACCAAGGTACAATGCCTACCACCTTATGTGATGCTATTACTTCTGTAAGCCCTAACCTAGGCAAGGATTACTTTAACTGTTCTAGTTATCGACCAATTTCTTAATGAATGTAGATACCAAAATCCTTGCCAAAGGTTTCTCTCACAGATTGGTGTGGGTTCTCCTGAAGTTAATTTACAAAAATCGAGTAGGATTTATCAAAGGATAAATAAATAAATAAATAAATAAATAAAAATAAAGAAGCCAGAGATCAGGGAATGTATGTCAGGCTATTGATATCATAGTAGTAGTACAAAATTCTAAAATCTACTAGCACTTTGTACAGAGAAGGCCTTTGACTGGGCTTTTTGGAGGTACTTTTCGATATATAACAAAAGGTAGGCTTTGGTAAAGGGGTATAAGTTATAGCTGTGTATAAGGAGTACAGGGGGACAAGGGTCTTTGGGTAAATCCAGTATCTTTTATTAGACCAATAAAGGATCTAATAAAAAACATCTAATATCTTGAATAAAAGATATCAGATTACCCAAAGAACCTTGTCAGGCTTTGGTAAGGAATTTCTAAGGTGGATACATTTGCTATATACAAGCCCCACTTCATGAGTTGTGACCAATAATATGTTACCTAATCCATTTCCCATGCAAAGTGGGACTCAACAAGGTTACCTATTATCCCCACCTTCTGTCTAATTCTGTCTGGATCCACTGGCTATGGCTATAAGGAATAAGGATGATATAAAAGGCAGTAAGGTAGGAGATAGTAAACACACAATGCTTTTACATGTCGATGAAGTACTAATACTTCTGTCACAGCCTGAGAGATCATTTCCTGACGACCTATCATTAATCACTGGACTGGAAGGTTTAGGTATAGGAAACACTCCAGATATATTATCTTTTTGGCTTGAAATCTGATTCTCTTCCACATTCTGTGCTATCACTATGAATATATAGTGTCACATAACAGAACTGATCACACTATTTACAACTGAAATGGAATGAAGACTTATGTATTCAAGAGGCAGAAACCCAGCAGAAATCAGCCATCCCACAGAAAATATTCAGTCCTCAACAACTGATCTTGGATTTAATTTTCTACAACCAAAGTCATTTTTGTCAGCACTAGGCTCCACCTAAACTTAACAAATTGAACATACTGCCAGTAGATACATGTCAGAGATCTGATGCACTGATGGCAATGCTTAGTCGCATGTTTTAGTCATGTCCCATTATTGTATTTTTCTAAAGAAATTATAACTAGAGTTAACATGGTTTTGAACACAACACCATTATTTTGGCAAATGTGTTTTAGGGTATAGTCCTAAGAAATTCAAATGGAACGCTTCCTAGATTTCACTCTTATTAGTGACACGCAGGATTATATTACTACATTGGAAAAGCACTACATCACCAAAGGCTGAAATCCTGTTTTGAGAAGTTCAGAACAATTTGGAAATTTTGGTAATTAAAATAGCAGTCCTTGCACAATTCGCTTTCCTTCTTCTATACCTCCCTCCATTTTCCCCTCCTTATTACTTTTTGTAACAGATGTCCCTAGTTCATAAAGCATGTGTGTGTGTGTATATACACACTCATGTACAACCAGATACATTTGTATTGTATTAAAAATAAGGTTTGTGAAATTAGATAGATTTTACAGTGTGTGCTAGAAGTCAACAGAAGTAGGCACTGTGGCACTGTGAGATCAAGGGTGCAAGAAAAAGGTCCAGTTCCAAAAATGAACCACAAAACTAAGCATTGTAAGATGTAGCTTTTAGGCAGCCCTAGATTCAGCATCTGGGTTCCATAAGCAAAGCATGGGAACATTTAAGTGTCTCAGAATGAGAGAAAAAACATCACACACTGAGCAGGGAGCTACACAGAGCGAGTATGGAGTTATGAATGAATCCCAATTCTTTCTGGAGCTTAGGTGTTTCCCTCCAATTGTGCTGCTAGGAACCCTTCCCCTGAATAGAGATGGTTATAACCTGTCTTTCAAAGACAGAACAGAACTATTCTTTTATTTATTTTAAGATAGCTGGAGAAGAAGGTTATGGGGAAAGGTACCTATAACTATTTTAACATATATAGTAAGAGCATTCACCCTCTGCTCCAGAGAACTTGAAAACATCTCTCTCTCTCATTTGCCAGGAGATGGCTCTAATCACCAGTCTCTATGGTATCCAACCTGGGATATGAGGAGTACCCCAACACCTCCTGCTGAAGCTGTTCAATTTTTTCATAAAATAATGTAAGATTAAATGGGTCAGACAGAGGGAGAAAAATAAAACTTGATCACAGCCTTCTAGTACAGACACTCTAATGAAAGGATGAAATTCTTGATTTTAGACCCTGGTCCATAGGATTTTCTTTTAGATATACATTATACCAAACAATTACTGAAGATGATTAAACAAACATTTAAGGGGAAAAAAGTTGTGCAAGTCCTCTTTTCCTACCCATAATGCCCTGCTAGATAGTTAGGTCAGCCAGCCTGACTTAGTCTTCCTTGGGTAAAGACATCCCGATTAAAAGGCCGTTATTAAAGTAACATTATTAAAAGTACCCATGCAAACACATTATTTATATAAACAAATAGAAATTAGTGGAGCAAATAGTGGTACATATAAAGCAATGCCCAGGGACTGCTGTATATAAAGCAAGCTAGAGATATCCTTAGAAAATCTCATTTTATAAAATTAAGATCAGAATGCAAGAATTCTTCAGCTATAAGACACAAACGAAAACTTAACAGTCTTATATGCCTGTAGTAAATGAGGATGGCAAATTTGGTAATCGCTATATAGAAAAGGGAGAAATATGTAAGAAATATTTCTGTTCTGGATTTTGAAAGAGCAGGTTGACATATTGATATTTTACAGTGATAGTGCCTATTGATCTGCTAACTAGGGAAGATGTTAAACTGTTACAACATGATATTTCAAGAGAAATACTTTTTAGGGTGCAGTACTAGATTGTTTTCCCTGAAAAGTATTAAAAGAATTAGCCAACAAGGTGTCTGAACTAGTAATACTGATTTTTAACTAACCTTAAAACACTGGGGGAGCATTCCAAAGGAATACATAGAGAAAGGGGGAAAAAATAACCACTACCACTTAATGAACAAATTATTCCAAGGTTTAAAAAAAGGAAAAATTATGACCTGGGCAACTTTGGCTTGACATCAGTTCTAGACCAAATGTGAGACAGCTGGTCTGGAATACAATTTGTAAAGAATGAAAATATGATAGCACAGTAAGTGCCAATCAACATGGTTTTGTGGAAAATGGGTCTTGTCAGGCAAACTGGAAATCATTTTAGGATAAAACTGCATGTTTGACTGCTAACAGTAACTGTGTGTCCATAATTGTGATAACTCACAAAAAAAAATGATAATGAGGGAAAGATAAAATAACCCTTGATAAACTTTGCAGATGAAAGAAAATTAAGTGGTCAATAATGCTCAAGACAAGTCAGCTGTACAAAGCAACTAGGATAGTTTGTTAAATTGGTTTCAGATGAAACTAGTACCTAGGAACAAAGAAGATACGATACACTTACATCATTGACTATGTCATGGAATGCTAAGAAATTGAAAATGGTCCAGGAGTAGACAAGCAGCTAAAAAGGAAATTCCATGAATATTATGCTGTAGCTAAAAGCTCTGCTAGAAGTTGAAAATAATGCTGGACAGAAACTAGCTACAGAGCTGTTCCACATTTTCAAGCACTCACTTTATAGTTGATTGGCTCTTGTTATAACTGGATAGTCATTTTTATCACGTAGTAATTACTCTGAATGTGTGGCTGGTCTAAATGTACTGCATGATTAACCAGTTAATTGTATAAAATACATAATGTGTAGCAGGGGCCTAAGTGATCAAATAAGGTCCCTCAGCATGCAAGCAAGAAGAAGGCTATAGGATAAAACTGGTTACAGCTATAGGATAAAACTGGTTACACGTGCCTGACTTTGCAGTTATTATTGTGCAGTCACTTAGTACTTGCTTTAACACTTGGCAAGTCCTAAATGACTGTGCTGTAATTGCCAGTACTTCACCGTCCCAGTGCTGCATGGGCCATTTCCAACTGCACAGTAGTTTGTTGCTACTATGCAGTAGCAGTGGCACCACGGTTCATGCCTGCCAATGCAATGTCACTGTAATTTGTTGCTACGGCAATGTAGTGTGTCATACAGACACGCCCTATCAGTGAAGTGGTTCCTAGAAGACATAACTGGAATGTTCTCAGTTCTGCTGTCCATAATTCATAAAGCACATGGAAAAACTGGAAAGGGCTTAATAAAAAAAAATACATATATTTTTTGACTTCTGGAAATCATACCTAATGGTAAGACACTTAAAAAGATCAATCTAATTTGTTTTTTTCATAGAAAAGGTGACTCATTAAAGGTCTAGCAACAACTAGAGCCTTTCACTATTGGGGAAATATTGCCAATAACAAAAGGCTGTTTAATCTAGCAGTAAACTCAAGAACAAAATCCAATAGTTGTCAACAGGAAGTAATGGTAAGGCCATGTTTTTAATAATGATAGCAAAGGCCTTGTTATATATTAATTTTGGGTGGCTCAGGTAGCACTTAACCCTTGGATTGTCCATACATTAAGACAGATATATTCATTTTAAACACCATTTAGGCACCATTCCAGGGCAGGCTGATCGCTCATCTATGTTACCTTGCTCATGATCCACAAACATGTGGCCACTGCCGGGGGATAAGCCACCCAAGTTCCAGGATTCAGTGAAGCCTTTCCACACCATCCTGTTTTGTATGGACAAATTTTCCACATTCTGTACTTAGTACCAATACTGGCAGCGGGCAGTACTGGCACTAAGCCTCTCTGGCACTAAGTCCTCTCCCACCTCCTGGGATATGACCTGGCCTGGCAGATTGCTGGGGCACAGGCCAGTTCAGGAGGGAGGGCTACAGGTGACTAGAGGGGAGAGAAAAGTAGGAGGAGCCCCTGGAAGATGTGGCTTCCCCCTCAGATTGGGGCAGTGTTCCTGTGAGCTTGGGCTACCCAATCCCAATTTATTAAAACATGGGGATTTCTTTAATTTGGTTACTCTTTATTTCTTTTTAAATTCTTTTTCCCCCACTTCTTTTTAGTTTATCCTTTAGTGCTTTCAGTCAATTCCTTCATTTCACCAGCTGGCCTCAGCTGCCATTCCCAACCAGTGCCTCTTCTCTTCCCATTTCCCTAACCAGTACCCATCATTAGATTCTTTCCCCCATTTCAGCCTCATGCAACCACCCCTATAAAAAACCTCTCTCCAACCACCCCCACCTAGAACAAGGGAACCTGTAGTTCCTAGTCAGGCCCCTCCTCGCCAGCCTTTTAGTAGCATGTCATTGTTGTGTATGCTGGGGACAGCCAAAGAACAATTTTACCCTGGATTCTCTAAACTCAAATTAACACTAATACCAATACATTTTAAAAGATTAAAGTGTAATGTGTAACAAAGCCCTAATTAAGACAGTCATTAAGTAATTAATTGGGACAATTTACTGAAAAATATGCTTGATTCTCCACCATCTGAAGTTTTTGAATTAAGACTGGATTTAATTCTGAAGGTTCGGATTATAGAGCAGGCATTTTCAACCTTTTTTTGGTTGATGTACCCCTGGCGGCTGGTTGAGAAGTAGGGAGTCCGCCAGTGGCTGGTCGAGGGGGCGGGGGGACAGCAGCCGGGCAACAAGCAAAACCAGAAAGTGCCAGCGGCTTCTCCATGTCACTGCGCGTACCCCCTGGGGTACACATACCCCCCCATTGACAACCCTGTTATAGCAGAAACAGAACTCTTTTTTTTAATTCTGAGATGACTGGATGAAGTTATACAAAAGAATAAACTAGAATTATCATAATAGTATCCTCTGTAATTACAATAATTGAAGTTCTCTTTTCTATTACATTTAGAACATAAAAACGGCCAAATTGGGTCAGACCAATGGATGCATCGAACTGGATAGATCTAGAGTGATCATTGCCCTTTCTGACATCCACTATTATTGTTTTAGAGGTGCCAGAAAAAACATCTCCAACTATTTTATGCAATGCCTATTAATAGGTCTATGACCCATTTATTTTCTAGCCCCTTTTTTGAATTAGGCTGTGTTTCTGCCACCTTCTGTAGCAATGAATTCCAAAAGTTAACTACAGGTAACTTTAAAAAGTACTTCAGTATTTGGGTTAAAAATTACTTGGATATTTTGGGCTTATAAATTTGGGCTTCATACACTTCTCATAAACATATGAAGCATGCCTACATCACGCTTACTTTTTTACTTTCACCACAGTCCTTATAATTATGCAGTACAAATGTGATAGTCTCTCTGTACTATTTTTATGGACACCGAAGAATCTGAACCTTCACTAACAGTTCCCTGTTAGTCTGTAAGACTCTGATAGCTAGCATCTGTTCTTTCTCTTATCTGTTATCTAAGGCCTCAATCCTGCAGGGAGACTACTGCACCCATACAAAGCTCCATCATTTCAGTGATACTCTGCATGAGTTCATCAGCCCACATACAAAAAACCCCCCCAAAAACAGATGCAGGATTTTAGGTTTAATACAGATTTTTATCTATGGACTATTCTGTAATACTAGGGAATAAATTACGTGACCAAATGGCTATAAAGACAACAGGACATACTTCTACTTCTGGCTGGTAGAAAACACTAGCTGTTTACAGACTATAGATGAGTTTTACTGAATTCAGAAATGATGTCCATTATGACAATTTTTTTTTTACACAGGAAACTGAAACATTATATTTCACTAGAAAGAAGGTAAAAGGGAGAAATCAAGACAAACTGCTCTTTCTGTGTTTTACCAATTGAAAGAGATGAGAAAGCTGCTCATTTTTTTATAAAAATACATTATCTGCAATAAAAAAAAATTCCCATTGTAATGTATATTAATTTACTTTTTTCTTGTTGCTTGGTCATTCTCTCTAAATGAAAATGTATGGAGCAAAGATTCAAATGCACATATTGTACAGCATTTGGAGGTTATTTGTTTTTTACCTCTACTAAACAAATGCTTTGGACATACAGGAACTATGTAAATTTTTAATCAGCATGGAAATTTTCTGACCAAGTGATAGACTGATTATCTTCTCATTAACAGCTGGAACCTGGGTTTTTCCCGTTAAGAACAAAGGAATTTACAATACAAGCTATAAAGAAACTTTGGGTATCACACATGAGGAAAAGAGGTATATATTAATTTGAAAAATAGCAGAAAATAACTCATTTGAAATACTAATGAGTATATAAGAATCACATTTCCTTCAACAAGTCCATTGTCAAAGTTGCACTAACTAATCAAAAAGATGAAATATCACCCCTCCTCTCCTCTTCCTGCCTCCACTCCAAAAGAAAAAAAAAGAAAGATTAAGAAACAAATGCATCTATTCTTTAGTACTTCTGTGCAGGTTCTATAACATACATGTAAGTGACTTTAATTAGAATTAAGCCTTTGGTTCCACTTTTTCTTCTACTTTTGAATAGATGCCTCAAGCATTGCTTTGGTAAATCAGGCATCCTTTTCTTTAATACATTCTGTACCTCATGTTTTATTTCTGATTTGTCACTGAGCTAATATGCAATTATTGCACCCACTAAACCTCAGTTTCCCTATCAATAAAAAAGACATTGAGGATAGCTGCCTTTGTTAAATGCTTTGAAATATATTGACAAACAAACTGGAGCAGAATATTATTTTATGAATTTGAACCAGTGGGAATAGTGTTAGTAAGGAAACAGAATTGAAAGGGTAAGACAACAAAAGACAATGAAGGAGGTGAGAGTTAGAAGGGAAAGTCATAAAGAAGCAGCAGCAGCAGGTGGTCCATTGGGAAGTAAGAGACTGGAGCAGACAGGTAGGAGAGAAGTAGTCAGGTTCCTGAACCAACAGGACCAGCCCACAGAAAGCAACTATAGCAACATATTGGCTTGGATACTAAAGCTGACTGCAAGTTAAAGATGCACTGGCCACCTCAGATTAATAATACATCTTTTTTTCACCCCAGTGGAATAAATAGAGGATATTGCAAAAGGAGAAAAATAATGTGCACGTATAACAGAAGCTGAGATCTGGCTGGCAAGTGGGGAAGTGTTTCTTAGCGGACTTTGTAATATCAAACTGTAGTAATATCCCATGCTTTAGAATGGCTCTAGATGACAACTAAAATGATATTTTGAGCCAAGGAATTAAGTATTCATTTAATTGAATATTTATGTAGCTGAATGGTATGTCTGTTTTCAATGTGGGCATATTACATATAGTGGTAACTGCAGAACGCTGTTATTTCTTTAAACAAAAAAGAAAGCTGGCACATAGAGATAAAGGAATTAATTAATATTTATGTTTGCTTATTTATAAACTGAACTATATGCTAATAAAATTCAAAGCACAAAAAAAGATATTGACCTGTTTTCCCTATAATTAATCTGGAACACTGAATGGGAATGGGAAGCATTCAGCTACCAGTCAAGTAACTATAAACAGGGATTGACCAGGGAAATTGAAAAACTCAAAGTAAGATGTATTAGCAGACACATGCTTAATTCAAATATTAACATTTCTGTTCTAATATTCCAGTCAAAAATGAACATAAACATTGTAATATGTGTATCTTGTAAGTGAAAGTAAGCATATGGTGGCCTTCTCAGAAACTTACGCTGCATTTCTGTATCGATACAGGCAGTGTATACCATATTCTAATAAAATCCTGAAATCACAATTTTGAATCGAAAATATACTAGTAAAACTAATCCCCAATCTTTTATAAAATGCATCAAAATGCCCACCTTGTTCAATGAGCTTGTCAGAGAATTTATTTACATTCTTACTTAGTAATGTTAGAGTTTCAATCATAGAATCATAGAAAATTATGGTTGGAAAGGACCCCACGAGGTCAGCTAGTCCAATCCCCCTGCTCAAAGCAGGACCAGCTAGATCATTCCAGCCAGCACCTTGCCAAGCTGGACCTTAAAAACCTCCAAGGATGGAGCTTCTGCCACCTCTCTAGGTAACCTGCTTCAGTGCTTCACCACCTTCCTAGTGAGAAAGTTTTTCCTAATATCCAACCTAAACCTCTCTTACTGCTAATTGAGACCATTGCTCCTTGTTCTGTCATCTGCCATGACTGAGAACAGTCCAGCTCCATCCTCTCCGGAACCACCATTCAGGTAGTTGAAGTCTGCTATCAAATCCCCTCTTAATTTTCTCTTCTGCAGACTGAATGAGTCTAGTTCCCTCAACCTCTCCTCAGAAGTCATGTGCCCCAGGTCCCTAAACATATTTGTTGCCCTCCGCCAGATGCTCTCCAATTTGTTCACATCCTTTCTATAGTGGGGGGACCACAACAGGACACATGTAGTCTCAGCAGTGCAGAATAATTACTTCCCTCAATCTGCTGGCAATGCTCCTAGTAATGCAGCCCAGTATGCCATTAGCCATCTTGGCAACAAGGGCACACTGTTGACTCAAATCCATCGTACTGGGATAATGCCATACTGGGTCACAGCAATAATCCATTTACTCCCACATCCTGTCTAAAACAGAAGCAGTAGTTGATGCTTTAGAGGGCAAATATATTTACAGGGTATGTCTAGGTTAATCTATTCCCTGTCACTTAGGCGGGTGCAAATAGAAATCTATAAATGAGTTGGCCGATCATGAAGGTGCTGCCACCATCAGCCCTGTCCCCTTCCAAGGCATCCCTGACTATGAGGTGGAACTTGTCTGCCACAAAGCAGATGCCAACAAATTTGGCATCATGGAGTGCCTTGACCAAATTGGCCCCATTGTCAGTGACCATGAACCCACAAGTGAGCTCACCCTACCCAATGAGTCACCCCTGCACCATACAGTTCATGGACACCGTGGTCTCCTTTGCTTTGTGAGACTCTTCCATCACCTCTGCTTGAAGGAGAGCCCACCAACAGCCTGTCTGATCACACCAGTGCCCTGTGAGGGAGGGGTAGGTGTGATCTCCACCCCAGCTGCTCCAGATGTCTGAGGTGAAGTTTAAGGCCACCTGTGGACCTCCTCTCTCAAGTACTCCCTGCATTCCTCATACAGGGAGGGCACCACCATCCTGATGAAAGTGGCACTTGGTAGGGATGGGGCCATGAGCTGCCTCAACCCTGGCCTCTCAGCTAAGGAGCAGGGCTGGCCATACAGAGCAAGCATCTTCCCAATGATCTAGGTGACTTCACCTGCCCTTCCAACACTCCCTTTTTCTGCAGCTTTCCCCCACTGTTCCAGGGTGGCCTGCCTCCTCTTTATGGGGATGGGAGCTTTGGAGAGAGAGTGGGGCTTCTCTTTCAGCACACTCCCACTGGTACCAGGCTGAGGAAGAGCAAAGGCAAGGGGGTGCTGCCTTTTGAGATGCAGCAGCATTGCCATGGTGGTGAAGAGTTTCACCTTCTTGCCCTGGCTGATCTGCCTTTGGCAGCGCTGCCAGGTAGCATACTTGGGGTCATCTGCCACCTCAAAATGATCCCACACTACACTACTCCCATGCTTCTGGGTTTAGGGTAGGGAATCCTGCCTTATCTCCCTCCTCAGCAGGCAGAGGCACATCAGGGGAAGGTGAGCCACCTGACCCCACAACCTCCTCCAAAGTGCATTCCAGAAGAGACCTGTCTGTAGGGGAACTTTGAGGGGCGTGGAGCACAAACTCAGGTGATTCCCCCTCCTTCCCCAGAATTTCCCTGGCTATGGCACTGAGCTCCCCTGGTTCCAAATCTGGCTCCTCCTCTGGCACTGGGAGGCTCATGCTGGGAGCTGAAATTGGAGTGGAGGAGACTGTCATGCTAGTGCTGGTGGCTATTTCTGGTGTTAGTAGAGGTGGTGCAGGTGAAGGAACAGGTAGTGTTCCCACCTCCTTGCTCCCACCAGCAGCAGAAGCCTCATGGCTGCTAGGGAAGAGGGTGTGTCTAAGCTTGGACGGGGGCACTTGCAGCTCTCCCCCTACCCCCTTAAGCCCGTCTGCCAGAAGACCTGGCACCTGCTTTTCCAGAACGCATCATAATGTTTGCAAGCTGGAAAGTGTGTGTGTGTGTGTGTGTGTAATAAAGCTTCTATGTGTTTACTATATCTTCTTCTATGTGTATGCTATATTTTCTATCTGCTTACTATAACTTAATCCCGGGA
>NW_017728949.1:71325644-71328936 GCF_001723895.1 Crocodylus porosus
TTGGAGCTTTTAATAGGTCTCCTGATTCATTTTGGATTCAATGATTCACCCGCTGAATCAGGCCAAATCTTCTACAAATCAAACTGGTGACCAAAGCTTCACACACCATCTCTGGCATCAACCGTAATTGGTTTAAGGATGTCAGAGGATATGCTCCCAAGTGTTCTATTTAGTAGTCCTCAGTGAAACTGTCCACCGTGAATTTGTCTAATTCTTTTGAATGATTGGGCATATGGAGAGGAACATTCTGTGGCCCACCCCAAAGTGTTGAAAAACAATTTTTACTTCTAATAGATATTATGAGGTCTGGATCAGTGTCCTCCATGCCTCCGCCACCCCCAAAAAGAAGAAATAGAATACCTTTCAAAGGAAAGATGATTGGAATACTCCAATAAGCTGGATGGTGGGGATTATCCAAGAATATAAATACAAAGTGTGTGAATAGTTGATGCATTCTAATGCTTGAACATATCTATAAGCTAATTTAAGAAATCAAACAGCTTTCAGAATGTTTGTAGACAATGTTATTAGCATATCTGCTCTACATGGCTCTTATAATACTATCATAATTGAGACATTTTCTTTAATCAGTCCTAGGTTTGTTAAAAACTTCACAAAACTAAACACATTCAAATCTAGATATTGGGGGGGAAATACTTGCATTACATTAACTATGCTTCTTCAAGTAGAGTGGTTTGGATCACACTTATGTTAATTATCTGCCTCATTATTCCAAGTGTTTAATGTTTTAACCGTGCCCAACTGCAGCTGCACATCTCCCTTGCTTAACCTAGCTGTGAATACGAAGGGCTTGTTCTAGACTTGCACTGAAAGACAAGGTCCATCCTGTGACCAAGCAGCATCTCAGGCTAATATAGTTAAGCCACACCAGTTTGTGTAGCTAATGGCATGCATGTTTGGTCCTTTCAGACTAAGTACAGTGGGGTTACTGGGTTAAATAGGATTTTAAATAAACAATTATATTTATTTAATTGTTATCAATTAAACTGGGTCTACCACAATGGCACAAGTAGCAGGAAAAATGCCATTTTAATCATGATCTTTTGTACAGTATGTTCCTTTTCTATAGTACATTCCTACAGACTTGCTTCTCTAATAAAAATGAGCTCTCCTAATTCTTCATAAGATGTATAACATAAGGGGTACAGACAGAAGTGACAGTTTTCGAGTGATCTAGCCCCTGAAAGTGCTTTACAGTCATAGCTTAACACACACCCACGGCTGCAGAGTGCCTTAAAAATGGTTGATTATACAAAAAATTAACCCTGGTTAATCAGGGTTATTATCAGGTATTATATTATGGCACTCAAAAACAGAACACAGTAGGGAACCTGTATTCCCTCCAGTGTTAACTTTCTGTACAGGGGGCAGGGCTGGTCTGGTGCAGCAGCTGGGAGCAGTGGAGCTACTGGCTGCTGAATGGCCAGAGCTGGGAAGGGAATGGAGCCACCACACCTTAATGGCGTGACGCAGCTCCCCTCTGTGCCCCAGCTGAGGTAGATGGAGGAGGACCGTGAGGTGAAGGGGGCTCCATTCCCCAGTCCCTTCCCCTTAGCTCTGGCCATTCAGCAGCCAGCAGCTCCATGCTAGCTGCTCCCTGGGTCAACACTGAGGGGGAAGGGGAAAGGGGAGGGGGAGAGGAAGGGAATGGAGCCCCCTCACCTCAGGGATCTGATCTAACTTCCCATAATGCCCCAGCCAGGGTATCTGGGGTGGGACTGTGAGTTATGAAGGCCCCATTTCCTATCTCCCCAGCCCAAGCTATGGCCATCCAGCAAAAGCAGCTCCCTCCTGACAGCCCTGGAGTTAGGGGGGTGGGGCATGGGGTTGCAGAAGGGGGCAGGAAGTTCATCAGCCTCCTGAGAGGTTGCTGAAGTGCCCCTGTCTGTTGGGCTGGGCTGGTGAAAGCTGCCTCCAGCCTCATCCCTCTCACTGACTCAACAGGTGAACATCTGTTAGGTTGGGGGGCGCATTCTACCTCATGGTGCTTTGTGTACAACACTTTGAGTTATAATGGGGGCCTAACATCTGTCTCAGCCCATAGGTAAAAGTCTGGATTGTATCTGATGAAGTTCCTTGAATGAAATTAAATACATTTAGAAGAACAGAATCTTCTTTTGGTATTGACTCAGGTTCTTAAAAAATAACTATAATTTGAGCAAATTATATAAAACTCTTCATATGACATTTGTTAAAATTAGCTTCATAACAATTCTAAACTATGGATATTTCTGGTAATGTTTAATAGGAAAAAAAGCATTAACCATCCAGTTCAGAGATGAAATATTTAGCTAAGCACTTAGCATTAGGAGCCGTGTAAAGCAGGGCTGGCCAACTGGTGACATGAGCGCCACAAGTGGCAAAGGCAACTTCTATGTGGCACATGGTAAATTGGGAGGGGGGAGACAGCACAGAAGAAGATAGAATAGGAAGCAGAAAGTGTCAGGCAGGGAACACAAGGAAGGAAACAGAAAAGGGAGCACCAGGTTAGGCAGAGGAAGGGGAAGGCACTTGAGGAGGATGCAGAGCTAATCTGTGGATCACCTGCCAAAAAGTTTAGCCTCCACTAGCATAAAGTATTTTATTCTCATCTGCTTACAAATTATGTATCGAGTGGCTCTCCATTGCTACCAGCTATGTTTAATTTTAAAGACAGAAAAATCTTGTGATAATAAAGAATTTAGGCTGTTCCATAGCTTCTCTCACTCAGTCTTTCCAAGAAAATTATTGATGAAGTTCAAGATGAACATGAATCTCATCAATCCTAAAAAAAGAATTGCAGTAAAATCTGGTTAATTCATCACTCTAAGAGGATTGGTAATGGTGACTAATTACTTGAGAGTGACTAATCAATAGTTAGACTTTTTTCAGTGTCCTGAAAGATGCATTTTGCTTTTTATATCAAGAAATTGTGAAGCACATTTTTGACATTTATTAAGAATTCTGAGTGCAAATTGTATGCAATCTGACTTTCTACATAAGAATTATATGAACATAAGGGTAAATGCTTAAACATACAATCTATTACTACAGAAAGTCAGAGTGCTTGCAATATAAGAATTATGTCATGATTATGGAGTAAAATAATTAAAGTGTTTTTGCCTTGTACTCACTACCTTACATGCACACATCAAAACAGAAGATAACTCTGTAAGTTGTAACAGATGATCATCTACATCAAGAGTATCAAACATATGGCTGAATCCAGCCGAGGGAGCCTCTGTATCTGGCCTCCTGGGCTACCTGTGGACACCAGAATTTGGTTGGGGGA
>NW_017728949.1:71329116-71330432 GCF_001723895.1 Crocodylus porosus
AAGTCCTCATGCTCCAAGCTAATTCTGGCCTGCAAGGAGCTCCATTGTCTTGATTCAGATACAGTCCCAGATGAGTTGTACCCCCCTGGCCTCCATCTTGTTGGGTCAAAAGAGAGAGAGTATCTAATGCTATGCAAGCATCAGCTAACTTGACAGATGCCATATTTAGTACCTTCTAAATCTTCGAATTAAAATAAGCAAATTCTATTGTGAGAAGTGTACATTTGAAAATGACTAATTATGTTTTAACATATAAGAAATAAGCCAAAATGTTTGTTTCCAAAACAACAGAGTAGGGAAGACTGGGAGAAGATTTCAAGATCTAATTTAAAATAGCAAGGAATAGGCACTGAATTTTTACCATATAATCTTTCGACTTGATTGCAAAGAATACTAAGAACTAATTTTGAGTTAAACAAAAGTAAAACAGTAAAAATAAAAGTCAAATAGACAGGAGCTTCTGAGGCCCATCCAGCTGGTATCTAGGGACACTAGCTCCTTGTGCCAGTTGGACTGCTGAAGCAGCCCTAACCTACAGTTGTCCCTGTACCCTCTATCCACTGTAGCAGTCTGGCAGTGGAGGCTGCTGCCTGGCTGTGACCTGCTGCCACCACAACAGCATCTGTCCCCTTGGCCCAGCAGTCCCATGTCTATGTGCCTGCCAGGCTCAGACAGGGGCTGCATAGCCATGTGGGCTGTGGTATGGGCACTGTAGCAGAGCCTCCTGCACTTCTGAGCAGCTTCCAGTGGGCTGTGTCTGCACAGTTGGCCTTCATGTAGCTATTCCCCAGAAGATGTACTCATTGTGGTGGCCCACTTTGAACTGTCAAAGCATGGCCTTCTGGCCCAAAATGGCCAGTTCAGTCACCTCATCTGCCCTCCAGGTGCTTCCCCAGTACTGGCCCTGGGCAGACTCCTTTGGCTGGGTATCACCACTTGTCTCACCAGCAGAGATTCTTGTGTTCCCTGTTTAAAAATTGCAAATTCTCTGATAAAAAACCCAAATTCTCTCATTAAAATACCTCAAATCCATGTTCTTCTTTGATTAAATTGCTACAGCACTATACAGAGAAAGATCAGTTGGGCAATGGTTTTTTGATATATTTACAATTTTAAGTAATTTGGAAGCCTACCAGTGCCTCTATCATCATAATAAATTAATTCTAAACATCTATACACTTTGGCGTTTGCTTTTTTATCATAGAAAAATTAGACCTGTTCCTGCCCTCACAGCTCACCAGGATGTAGGGTGCTGAGCAGCACTGGGATGCCAGTGGCCCTGCCCCTGCTCCTTCCCCTCACTCTGGAACCATAGC
>NW_017728949.1:71330689-71355533 GCF_001723895.1 Crocodylus porosus
AGGAGGGTAGTAGGGCTCTAAGCCTGGCTCTGGCAGCCTGTCCTAACAGGAATACTCCCCGACCCCTGATGACAGTTCCCTGCCTGGGCCCCCCTGCACCACAAACAGCCCCTCCTGCATGATGCACAGCCCCCTCCCTCCCCACCCCCTGCAGCAGCAGCACCCATTGGGTGATCAGGGCCCATTGCTGGCACAGCCTCTCTGTGACATGGCCTGACCCTGGCTACCTGAGATGCAGCACCTCCTGTACCACATAGCACAGGCCCAGCCAAGGCCCAGCCAAGCCTGGGGCCATGTGCCTTCAGGAAGGGCTGGGGTGCTCTTGCTGTCACCCAGGGTCCCAGAACTGCATGCAGGGGCCACACGTTGGGCTAATCTGGGTCCTGCTTCCAAGTGCCCTATGCACCGTCAGGCCAGGCAGCTTAATGGAGGCAGGGCCTGGCCCAGCCTGATGCACAGCCCTTGTGTGCAGTGCCAGGACCCCATGTGACAGCAAGAGCAGCTGTGGCATGGGCTGAGGTGGTTGGGGTCATGCTGTGCTGTTGCCAGCAGCAGTCCCTAAGCGCCTGATGCCCACTGTTGCTGCAGGGGGATTGTGTGCTATGTAGGGAGTGAGTGGGGCCTCACTCCTGAGCAGTCCCTCTCAGCACCTTACAGACTCCCTCACACACAACCCTCACCCCAACCCCCAACCCTACTTACCAGGGACAGTGCCTGGATCCGGGTCACTGCTGCAGCCTTGCCCCACTCCTATTTGTCCCAACATGCTAAGGCAGCATCCTGGGGCAGTTGGGGAAGGGGACAGGCATAGAGACACTCATACCACATTCCAGAGCATAGGACTCAGCCTCCAGTTGCTTTAGGGCATGTTCCAGGAGCATGTCCTGCACCACTTTTTTTCAGTAGGTTCTTTTTTGATATCAGGATTTCCCAGTATCAAATTAGTGTCAGCGCTGTAAACATTTTTTTGTCCCCAGCATGCCTCTTGCAGCATTTCAAACTGCTTTCAGATGCCATATGAGGCACACTAGTCTGGATGCACCCAGGAAGGCGACTGGAGTTCCAGGGCTTAATTTGTCGCACATCTGTCAAAAAAATTAGTCCCTGTTGTTTTAGTTCATGAGACAGAAAGATTCATGATGGAATAAATTTTCACTGCAAATGTTCATTACATATTTGGTGTTACATTAACTCAGTATGAAAAGTCACAATAATTTTGTGTGATACAAAAGTGCATAAAGAATCAGCAGAGATTCTTTCTAATCATTCTGTTCTAGACTTCTGCTAAGGTGGTATTTCAAAGCTCAGGTATGAATTAGACTCCCTTGTCTTCGTTGAGAAGGACTGGATGTTCTACCCAGAAAGTTTAAAGAACTTTGGAAATGAAAGATAAAACGAATATATCTTTGTATCAAAGTTCTCTCACAACTACTACTTCTAAAGATACCGAATCTACTTAGAAAAAGATATATACAAGCTTGAACCTGACTATAAAGAAATACTATTGTGGCAATCCATACATATGGTACATTTCATCCACGATAATATAAAGTTATGTAAGGTAAATCACAAGTAGCATTAATTACTACAGTTCATATTTTATGAATATTAATGAAACTGTAATATTAAGTAGACAATCACTGAAATGCTAGAAAATACAGGGCTCAAGTGACTATTCAGGCTCCATATTTTTGTATGTTTCAAAATTAAGGCACCAGATTTCAAGCTCTATTAAGCATATCAAAGTTCAACATGAAAAATATACTAAAAAAATTGCACCTGACCAGAAAAGTACTTAACCACATGTTTAAAATTAAGGGCCTCAGTATTTCTACTTCGTTAATGGGACTAAACACATGCTTAGAATTAGGCATGTGCTTGAATGCCCTGCTGAATCAGATGGAAGTGTTCAGTAGCTGGCAGGAGCAAATCTTAAGCTTAGGATGAGAGGTGATGTCTCAAATCCCTTTTCTTCCATTTCCCTAAAGCTGGATATAAACCAAAAATGGCTATGGGTAGCTCAGAATATCCGAGAAGTCACTATGTAAATATCTGGCATTAGTTTTACACCATCTGAGGTTTTATCACATGCTGGTGTTTGTTACAATTCTTTTAATTTGTGTGATTGAATAAAAGGAAAAGACAAAAATCTCTATGTTCAAATGTATCCAGTCATAAAAGAAGCAGGTGGTCATGCAATTCAAGACTCTATCAAAATGCACATTTTCAAGGAGAAAACTATACATTGCATGGACAGCCTTCATTCTCCCGTTTAGTGTCATTTGATTGCCTGACTTTGCAACCTTAATAAACCTTTGTATTGAATACATCTGATTAATAAAAAATTAAAGATACCATTTAACCTAAACTTTAAAATAATTTTAAATGATATCACTGAAGGAAAGAAAAAGGGGGGAGTTGAGAACTGCCCTGGAACAATACAAAGGTCCTAACAAGCACGATATCAAGGATCAAGGTTAAAACACTGAGAACATGGACATACAAGACACTTAAACCAGTTTAAATGAGGTTTAAACCTGAAGTGGATAGACATACAAGCCTATTAAACCTGTTTAAAGCTATATTGAATGGTTTAAAAGTGTACCTGAAAAATCAAGTACTCTTTTGAACTGGCTCAGTGCTACTTATAGACACCAAAAATTCCACAATATGGGTCTAGTTAGTCCTCCAGGAATCTCACACTTCATTGGGCCTCACCCTGCAACTGCAGCCCACTGCTCTGGTACACATCCAGAATTCTACTGCCCCTTTTTAAAACTTTTGTTGGCACTTTTCATCAATGAGCTCCCTTGGACTGCATGTTCAGTAAAAGCTATATTTTATTGAATACAAGAGGCAAGAAGAATATGGAAGACAGAAGAAAGGGAAAATTTTGTGTACTCAAGCCACTTTGGTCTGTCTTAATTTGCCAGCATTCACTGGCTTTGTGGAATTGGTCACCTCCTGTTCCAGCATGGGATAAAGCAACTAAAGCACTTTGTAGAATCGTTCTTTCTGAACACTGTGTGCCGGCACATGCTGCTTATGGAAATATGTCAGTTCTTACTTTTTTTCTGCATCCCATCCAATAGACTAAGAGTGCAAAACACCTGGCCAAGAGAAACTCAGTTCAACAGCAATGTTAGCAGTTATGGAAGACAAAGCTACATACCTGCCAATGAAATGCAATTTAGATGATTTAATTTAATGGCAGACAGTTGGCTTTGGAGCTTTTCTTCCTTTTTGGAACTCTTTAAGTAAGAGTTCAAAGGACACCCTGCAAAGTTCATTCCATAAAGTTCTCTTGTACCTCCATTTTACAATAAAGAATCTTCCTCTAGGTTTCTCTGTAAAATCATGCAGTACAGTCCTTAGTTTGCCAAGCAATATAATTTAATAATTCAATAATAAGAGAAGTATTCTTGAAAATTTACCAAACAAGTTGAACATTAAAATGAATTAAAAAGGAATGTGATCTCATAACCTATGGAAGTGCAAGAATCCCACAAGTAGGCCACGGTGCAGCAAAGAGCATACTGAGTAGTCCGTCCAAGGTCAAAAGAACAGAGCAATACATTGTCTTACTTGTTTCACTCAGTGCTCTGATTGAAGTAGAGGAGAGAAGGATCATGAGAGAATACCCAATTGCACCTACATGGGCATCAAAAGAAAAGCTTTCTAACGTTAACACCAAGCTGAATTTCCAAATATGATATTTAAAATAAGAAATGTGAAGAAGGAATATAAGAAATTCTTCATAAGAACGTGAAGGAAAAAGAATTAAAAGAAAGAACCGGAAGCAAAAGATGAAATTGCACAACCCAAAAGGCTTGAGCAATGAACACTTATCAATATGGGGAGGGGAGAGGAAAGAATAGAAATAAAATAAAGTACAAAAGCGTACACAAAGGCCAGAAGGGATTACAAATGCTCACTTAAAAAATCTTACTTAAAAAATACTATTTCTGCATGTTGCTAGCTGTGTACACACACAGAGGTTCCTAAGCATTCCTTAAGCTTTTTTCCATTTGTTTGTTACATCCACTTCTAGTGCTTAAAATAATCACCTTGAATTGGACATTTCTTGTTTTTGAAGGTCCCAGAACAACAGGATCTTGATTAAGATCTCTGGACACTACTTCAATACAAATATTAAACAATAATAAAGAAATTACTTTGATCAAAGAGTGCTTTGTGGCGTGCAATCTTTGCACACAGATCTAATAACTACATAAACTGAGGCAAAAATAAAAATAATTAAAAAAAACAAATTTCAACATTCTAATATCTAGACTCAAGGTACTTAAGCGTGTTGGGAAAAGTGATGATAAAAACAGTGAGAGTTTATTTTAAAACGTGAGTTTGCAAACATCACAGATATTTGTAATTTCAACATTTACTTTGTAAAAAAAAAAATATTATTTCTTTATTGTTTATTTTGGTCTTTAAAATTCACACATTAAGCAACAGCCAATCTCTGTTTTATCATCCTGAATGTAAGAAACACAAAATTAATGCTATATCTTCAAACTATACCTTACACAATGTAACACGAACATTATTTCAGGATACTTTCCACACTTTATATATTCTTTTCTAAACCTTATGTATTAACACAAAATACCTTGCAATATCCCTTATAATTTAGCTGTATTGTGTATTTGTACTTTAGGCCCTCATCCTTTTTGTCAGCTTGCAATTTCTTTTTGTTTAACAGCCAATGAAGTACAATAAGGCTGTCATGTGTCCCTAGTGATAGGAGGCTTTATGAAATAGCTAAAAATTGCATTCTTTATGTTAACATCACTTATTTGGAATGAAGTACACATACACATCCAGGATATATGAATGTATAATACAGGTCTTTATCTAATGCTTGCACTAAAATTTTTCTTCCATTTTAAGAGTGATGATTCCTTAAATCTTGGAAAACAGAAGACATTTCTGTGCTACCACTACAAACTACCAATCAAACAATTATAAAAAGATCTGTTTGACACCTGTTATGGCATTCCTAGACCTATCACCACTGCTTATTACGCTAATCAAAATCATCTAACTGTTGCCTTGTGTTTCTCTGGTTTTTTAAACTCCTTGACATCTGTTATCTCAACAGAAAAATTGCACCTGCACAGAACTGCACTGAAATTAATCAGGCCACCCCTGTGGAGTCAATTTTGGAATTTGAACTTCAGCTTCTTAGCTGTTTGTGGTAGGTATCGATTTCAGCAAACTAAGTCCTTGATCCATGGTTAGAGCATCCAAAAAAAGAAATCCAGTGTTACGAACAAACAAACAACCAATTCCACTTCGCTAGTCAAGAGTGTATTGCTCCATCAATTAAAGAACTCCCCAACAGGAATAAGATTCCCATTGCACTGGCAAGCACGCAAACAAATACAAAGACTATCCCATATCCTGAATAAGGTGATTGTAGAGATCAGAAAATGTATAAATCATTTCTCATTTTTTTTGGTATTCTTTGTGCTGTACTATTCAGTTGGATATCCCTTTTCTCTGCACATAAGGAGTTTGATTCAGTACTGTTGCTAAGCTATCACTTTAGGTAAAACCTACACATGCAGCATAGGTGGCACATACTGCCAGAAGACATATGCACTGCTGGAGAAAACACTTGCAGCAAGGCATTACTGAAGTGACAACTAACTAGATATTTAGGCAACACTATGGAAAATTTCTCCCACCAATTGATTGAGAAACAAACAAAATAATCAGTGACAATGCTAGAAATTATCATGAAATAAATGTCTTACTCTACAGTCCATTATAGTCCCCAATTCTGAGACATAAGGGGATAGAGTGAGCAGTGACTCAGAAAAATAAAACAGAAAAGCATAGTGAAGAAGAAAAAGAAAAGGAAGTTCTCTGAATACATAAAGTATGTCACCTTATCCTTACTCTTTTGCCTCTTCAGAGAAATGGAAACCTACATTATAGACTTTGCCAACTGCACTGTATGAAGATCTCAACGCAGCTGTGTACATTTCCCAAAATGAAGCTCACTTGCTTTGTACTCCTAATGTTTCTAGGTACTTTATATGGGAAACCTGGATTCCTCCTGGAAAAATGTCCTCAGTGCTAGTCCTATGCTAGTTATCCTAAGATTTTTAAACTTTGTTTTTGGCACCTCTGAAGCTGTACAGGCTTGGTATTTTGGATGGAGTGAGAAAAACAGGGTACAGTGATAAACATGTATATCCTTGTGCTTAACATACTTGCATAACATGCTTGTGGCGCAGCATTCAGTTTCTATAAACATCTTGTTAGACCAGAACTTTTGCAAGGACAGCTGAAGATTATGACAGCATCAGGAGAACAATCAGAGAATTATGGAAAGAAAAAAATTACTCTAGGTAGAATATTTTCTCAAGTTTTATGGATAATCTTTCCCTGTTGATCTACATTTCTGCTTTGACACTTAAACATTTAACTCTAAGGCTAAATACAGACAGTCAAAAAGCCCGAGGCTGAATCAGTTCAATCTTTGCAAATTAATCTAACCTGTGTAGATTGAACTGATAAGGAAGTGAAGAGACATTCACTTTTTGATTTCAGAAATGCAGCCACATGCCTGCAATGTCCTAGGTCAGAAGCTGGCGGGGTTGGGGGGAGGTGAAGCTAGTGCATGCATCCCTGCTTGTCTGAAGCAGACAGCTTGAATCTGGAGGGGATCTGGGACAGAAGCTCAGTAAACCCTTTTAACCTAATCAGTTAAATCTAATACTGCATCCATCCAAGTTTATCTTAGGGCACAGGCAGAAGATACATCTGTCCTGTGAACAGCCCCCTGACGGTGCTCTTCAGGCATGCCAAGACACGGGCATGGCTGCAGAGTGTGTTTAAAGTAGCTTATCACATGATAAATTAACCCTCATCTAATGAGGGATCAGATGAAGGTGCTCCATTTTGGAAAGCCTTAGGAAACTTGTGTTCCCTAGGGTTAATATGTCATGTGACTGGGGCTGGGCTGATGCAGCCCACCCCGCCCCCAGGCCTGTGTGCAGGAAACAGGGGAGAGAGAGGGGCAAGTGAGCTGAGGGCTGGGATTTGCCTGGCCTCAGCTGGAAGTGGGGCATGGACTGGAGCCCCCTACCTCATGGCCCTCCCAACCCCTTCCTCCAGCTGAGGTTGGGCAAACCCCATTCCTCTGCTCTCCCACCTCTTTGTCCCTTCCCTTCCTGCAGACAGCACTGGGAGGAGGGAGGCAGGGCTGGAGGAGAAGGGCAGCTCCTTTGATGCAGCAGGCTTGTGTTACACATGTCAATTGGCTTCCAATCACTTATTCCAGTTTATATGTAATTTCTGTCCCTAACCTAAGTGATCCAGGGTCCAGATAAATACAAGCTCTACAACAGCTCTGTGTTCTAGGCCTCTTTGGTCTGTTTTGCAGGAACAAAGGGGATACCTTAGTCATTTCTATTAGGTCAGTGATTCTTATCCAGAGTGCTATGGCACCTTGGGGTATCTTAAGACCCTTTCAAGGATATTGTGGGGTGACATGCATGTCACTGTTAAGTATGCATAAATGATTCAGAAAAGAAATCCAGAGATTTAAAATAGGAATTCATTATGTTAAAACATTCTGACCTGTTGTGGTTTTTCTGAGTTCTTTGAAACAGAATTGTTCTATTTATTTTTCTGTAGTCAAAAACTGAGAGAAAACTAAGTACTGACATTTTCCAAAAGGTGCCTGGAGTCTATCAATTATTTCCATTATTTCCATTACAACCAATTACTTCCATTTTAACCTCTGGTTCTTCTCCAATTATAGGAGGGATGTTGATTCATACTTTAGAGATATTAAATAAAAGCAAACACTAGCGTTAATTTTCCCCTACTTCACTAAATACATCATAAGCATATTTAGGTTTTTTAATGCATTTTTTATGTTCTGTACTAATATAAATTCAAGTTGAAGGAATAATAACCCAGTTTTATCATATTTACAAAATGAAAAAAATCCCAAGTAATTATCATATTTTGATTTAAAAACAACAACAAATGTGTAGACCAGTATTTTATTGTGATTACACTCACTTATGGGATAGTGTAATAAAAAATGCTTTTGAGTTTGATGAAAACATTACATTTGAAAGGTCTTGTTAAATTTCAGTATTAGCAAGTTACAAAACAAAATGGAAAGCCACATCTTTGTTTCCTATTTTACTTTTCAAAACTAGAAGCTTATTCATTGAAACTTGTTAGGAAGAAGCTGTCCTATACTGGGTATGGCATTTTTTTTTTCATCCATTAAATGCACCTCAGCATTCAGTTGTAGGGGTTTAAGGCATCCAAAACAAATGCTCTAAACAGTCCCAATAAAGACCCATGCTCAAATATCAATCTGAACGATCAGGCAGAGTAAATCAGTTTAGCTTCATAGTAGTTGTCTTAGGCTTTGAGCCAATGTGTACACTGGAAAATAAACATGCAGTATATTAAAAAATTCAGGAGACAAAAATTTCATTCCAGTTTCAAAGCATAGATGCAGCAATGTTATTCTGAGATATAACCAAAAAATATGTCCATTGAAAAAAAGACACTTAGCTTTTTGAGGCCCTACGCTTAAGGAATCTCTGGTAACTCTGGCCTTTAGCCCCTGGCATGTGTTGTTTCTGGCACAATTAAGGTGTTAATTGCACAAAAAATAGCAACTGGCCACCTATTCACACAACTTATGGTGCCATAAAGTCACAAACCAGCCACAAACATATTACTCAAATAATGCGCAATATCTTTTTGGCTGGTTTGTGTGGTACCATAATTTGAACGTGTGGCATGCCATACAGGAACCTCCCCAGAGTGGTCCTGGGGTGGTCTCTGTCAGCTGACAGATTGGGATGGACCCAGGCCTTGCCAGCTGATGGGAGATTGGGACATCCCCAAGGCTTAAACCCCAGGAGAGTCCCTATCTTCTGATCATCATTTGGCAATTTTGAGGTTGTAGTCCTCAGACTGGGACTGTTCCAGGACTTGGACAGTCTACCTGCATCCTCTTTGGAACCACCCTTCAGGTAGTTAAAGGCTGCTATCAAATCCCTTCTCAGTCTTTTCTTCTTCAGGCTAAATAACCCCAGTTCCCTCAGACTCTCCTCATAAGACATGTGCCCATCCCCCTAACCATTTTTATTGCCCTATGCTGGACTCTCTCCAACTTGTCCATATCCTTTCTATAGCTGGGAGACCAAAACTGGATATAACACTCCAGATGTGGTCTCACCTGTGCAGAATAATTGGGAATAATTACTTCCCTCAATCTGCTCCTACTAATACAGTCCAATATGCTCTTAGCCTTCTTGGCAACAATCATGCACTGCTGATTCATAGTCATCTTATTGTCCACTGTAACACCAAGGTTCTTTTCTGCAGAGCTGTTGCTTAGCCAGTCAGTCCCCACGGCTGTAGCAGTGCATGGGAATCTTCTGTCCCACATGCAGGACTTCATACTTGGCCTTGTTGAACCTCATGATATCTCTTTGGGCCCAATCCTCTAATTTGTCTAGGTTACTTGGAATCCTAGCCCTACCCTACAGCATATCTATCTACTACACTTCCCAGCTTGATGTCATCCATGACCTTGCAATCCATCCTATCTTCCAGACCGTTAATGAAGTTATTGAACAAAACCAGCCCCAGGACTGACCCCTGGAGCACTCCACTTGATACCAGCTGCCAACTAGCCATTGAGCTATTGATTACTACTCATTGAGCCTAACAATCCATCCAGCTTTCTATTTACCTTACAGCTTGCTTGCAAGAATGTTGTGGGAGATGGTATCAAAAGCCTTCCTAAAAAATCAAGGTATATTATGTCCACTGCTTTCCCTGTATCCAGACAACCAGTTATCTCATCATAAAAGGCAATCAGGCTGGTCAGGCATTATCTGCCCTTGGTGAATCCATGCTGACTATTCCTAATCATCTTTGCCTCCAAGTGATTGAAAATGGTTTCTTTGAGGACCTGTTCTATGATTTTTCCTAGGACTTAGGTGAGGATAGTTTCATAGTTCCATAGTTGGTAGGGTTGGAAGGGACCCAAGCAGATCATCAAGTCCAACCCCTGCCATGGGCAGGAAAGAATGGTGGGGTCAAACGACTCTGGCTAGGTGATTATCTAGCATCCTTTTGAAGACCCCCAGGGTAGGGGTGAGCACCACTTCCCTTTGAAGTTGGTTCCAGCTCCTAGTCACCCTGACTGTGAAGTAGCACCTCCTGATATCTAGCCTGAATCTACTCTCAGTCAACTCATGACCATTATTACTTGTTACTCCTGGAACTGCTCAGGGGAACAGGGACTCTCCCATTGCCTGCTGGTCCTCCTTGGCAAGTTTATAGGTGGCCACCAGATCCCCTCTCAGCCTTCTTTTGTGGAGGCTAAACAGGTTCAGGTCCCGTAGCCTCTCTTCATAGGGCCTACCCTGCTGCCCCTGGATCATGCGAATGGCCCTCCTCTGGACCCTCTTGATGCTATCCACATCCTTCCTGAAGTGCAGCACCCAGAACTGGATGCAGTACTCCAACTGTAGCCTGACCAATGTTGTATAGAGAGGGAGGATCACCTCCCTGGACCCTACTCGTGATGCATCTATGGATGACAAGGTGCAGTTAGCCTTCCTGACTGCCTCCCCACATTGGTGGCCCATATTCATCTTGGAATCAATAGTGACTCCAAGATCCTTTTCTGCCTCTGTGCTGATGAGAAGAGAGTTCCCCAGCTTATAGGTATGCTGCTGGTTCTTCCTCCCTAGGTGCAATACCTTGCACTTGTCCATCTTGAAACCTATCCTGTTCTTATCCGCCCACCCTTGTAACCTGTCTAGGTCTAGTTGTAGCCTGTCCCTCTCTTCTAGTGTGCTCACTTCTCCCCACATCTTAGTGTCATCTTGCGAACTTGAACAAGGTGCTTTTCACCCATTCATCCAAGTCATCGATGAAGATATTGAACAGTGCAGGCCTGGGGACCAAGTCCTAGTGAACCCCACTGCCCACATCCCTCCAGGTCAAAAATGACCCATCCACCACCACTCTCTGCGTGCGGCCCTCCAGTCAATCTGCACCCCATCTGACTGTGTAGGCGTTGACACCACAGTTGCCTAATTTTTTAATGAGGATGGGGTGAGAGACCATGTCGAAGGCCTTTCTAAAATCCAGAAAGACTAAATCCCCTGCAACACCTGCATCCAAGGCTTTTCTGACCTGATCATACAAGGCAACCAGGTTGGTGTGACAGGATCTGCCTCTAATGAACTCGTGTTGATTGCCCCTAAGCATAATCTCCCCTGCTGGTCCCTACCAGATATGCTCCTGGATAATTTTCTCGAAGAGCTTCCCCAGGACCAAAGACTAACAGGCCTATAGTTTCCTGGGTCCTCTTTCCTCTCTTTTCTGAAAATGGGGACAACATTGGCCCTTTTGCAGTCCTCTGGCACCTTGCCAGAGCACCATGAGTGCTCATAAAGCTTGTCCCACAATGACCTCTGCCAATTCCCTCAGCACCCTGGGGTGGAGCTTATCAGGACCTGCTGATTTGAACACGTCTAGTCCCTCCAGAAGTTCCCTGACTAGGTCCTCACTGACGCTGGGCCTGGCTGCACCTCCCCTGGGTCTGTCTGGAATCCCTGTGGGGGCGATGTCCCTGTCCCTGCTCAGAAAAATGGAACCAAAGAATCTGCTAAAGAGATTAGCTTTGTCATCTGGTGCTACCACCAGATTACCAAGCATGTCCTGCAGAGGCCCCACGTTACTTAGTACCGTCTTTTTACCCCCTATGTATTTAAAAAAAAAACTTCTTGTTATCGATGATCTGGGTCACTAGTCCCAGTTCCTTCTCTGCCTTAGCCTGCCTAACAGCCCTCCTACAATCTCAAACAATAGAGGTATAATCCTCCTTGGTGATGGCCCCTCCCCCCTGCCATTGGGTGTACACCTCCTTTTTGGCTTTGAGACATTCATGGATGCTTTTGGTGAGCCATGGGGGCTTTTGAGAACTTTTTCCCCCTTTGATCCACATGGGGATTGTTACCCTTTGGGCTTGGAGGATCATCTCCTTAAGGAATGACCACTCTTCTTGGACTCCCAACTCCCCTCCCCTCTGGGACCTCAGTGCCTCCCTGACTAGTCTACTTACTTCACTGAAGTCCAGGGCTGCTGCCTTGCTGCAGGCCTTTGTCACCCTGCACTGGATGGTGAATTCCAGTAGGAGATGATCACTATTGTCCAGGTGGTCGAGCACCCACAGTTCCCTCACCAGGTTGTCACCTGTGGCCAGGACCAGGTCCAACAAGGTGTTTCCCCTGGTGGGAGTGTGCACCTCCTGTGTTATATGGAGGTCCTGTAACTTGGCTAGGAACCTTCCTGAGTGGTCAGACCTGGCTGACTGCTCTTCCCAACAGATGTCTGGATAGTTTAGGTCACCCATGATGACCACATCACTTAGCTTAACTGCCTCCATGAGCTGACCTGAGAATTACCAGTCCAGCTATTCCCCCTGGTTGGGTGGCCTGTAGTAGACTGCCACTGATAGGTCCCTTTACCCCCGACCCCCTCGTATTCTGACCCAGAGCACTTCAGTCTGCCTTACTTCAGACCCAGTGCTGTTTGCTAAGAATGTGTATTGCTCTTTGACATAGAGCGCCACACCCCCACCTTTCCTCCCTGTTCTATCCCTGCCTATACAGCCTATAGCTCTTGATATTTACCACCCATGATGACTGGTTTGCAGTTCCCTGGATCTTCCTTCTTCCCGTTCATAAATATGGGCACTATAGTTGCCCTTTTCCAGTTTTCCAGGATGTCCCCCAATCACATACGTTTTCAAAGATAATGGCCAGCAGCTCTGCAATCACATCAGCCAACACCCTCAGTACCCTGGGATGCACTGCACCCAGCCCTATGGACTTGTACATGTCCAGCTTTTCTTAATAGACCCTTCCCTGTTCTTTCACCACTGAGTCTGCTGACTTTTTCCCCAAACTGTGCTGCCCCAATGCAGTATTCTGGGAGCTGACCTTGCCTGTGAAGACTGAGGTAAAAAAGGGATTAAGTACTTCAGCCTGTTCTGCATTCTCTGTCACAAGGTTGCCTCCCCCATTCAGTAAGGGACCCACAGTTTCCCTGACCTTCCTCTTGTGCTAACATATTTGTAGAAACCCTTCTTGTTACCCTTCACATCCCTTGCTAGTTGCAATTCCAACTGCACTTGGCCTTCCTGATTTTATCCCTGCATGCCCGAGCAATATTCTTATACTCTTCCTAAGTCATTTGTCCAAACTTCCACTTCTTGTAAACTTCCTTTTCTATTTAAGCTCACTGAAGACTTCTCTGCTGAGCCAAACTGGTCCCATGACATATTTGTTATTCCTCCTGCACATCAGGATGTTTTGTTCCTGCACCTGCAGTAAGGTTTCTTTAAAATTCATCAAGCTTTTCTCAACTCCTTCCCACCTAGATTAGCCTCCCAGAAGATCCAGCCCATCAGTTCCCTGAGGGAATCAAAGTCTGCTTTTTTGAAGTCCAGGGTTCATACTCTGCTACCTTCTTTCCTCCTCGTCAGGATTTTGAACTCTATCATCTCATGGTCAAAGCTGCCCAACTTGCCATCCACTTCTACACCCCTGCACCAATTCTTCCCTGTTTGTGAGCAGTAGGTCAAGAAGAGCACAGCCCCTAGCTGATCTCTCCAACACTTGCACCAGGAAATTGTCTCCAACTCTCTCCAAAAACTTTCTGGGTTGCCTCTACTCTATTGCCCCCTCCCCCGCCCAACAGATGTTGGGTTGACTGAAGTCCCCCATGAGAACCAGGCCCTGTGATCTGGAAACTTCCACTAGCTGTCTGAAGAAAGCCTCATCTGCCTGATCTTCCTGGTCAGGTAGTCTATAGCAGATGCCCAGCTCAACAAAACCCTTGTTTTGCTCCCCTCTAACTTACAAGTTTTATACTGGAGCTCTGAGAAATCATATGGCTCTTTTACATACAGTGCAACTCCTCCTCCTCTTCTCCCTGCCCGTCCTCCCTAAACAGTTTGTACTCATCCATGACAGTGCTCCAGTCATGTGATCTATACCACCAAGTCTCTGTTATTCCAATCATGTCACAGTTCCTTGACTGTGTGGACTTCCAATTCTTCCTGCTTGTTTCCTAGGCTTTGTGCATTTGTGTACAGACACCTAAGGTGACTAGCCAATGGCCCTTCTTTCTGAGGAAGAATAAGGCCTCTCCTGTTGCCCCTTCTGCTTGTTCTTCCTCAAGGTCTCCTGCTTCCCCATTTACCTCAGGGCTTTGTTCTCCATCCCCCTGTGAACTTAGTTTAAATCCTTCCTCACTAGGTAAGTGAGCCTGTCCACAAAGATGCTCCTCCTTGTTGTCATCAGGTGGATTTCATCTTGGAACAACATCCCATGGTAGAAGAAGCTGGATCCTTGCTGGCAACATCACCTGCACAGCCATGCATTGATCTGTAGCATGTGTCTGCTCCTGTCAGGGCACTTGGCCTTGACTAGAAAGATTGAGAAGAACATGAAACAAAATATTTTGTTTATTCTTTATGATAAAAAATAAACAAAACAAAGCTTGGAAGAAGACCTTGTATAGGAAGACCTCAAATTAGACAATCTAAAAACACTGTATCATAGTGTGATAGAGCACCTTTTGGTAGCGGGGTGCAGTAGGCTGGGGCAGAGCCCAGCATGGAAGGCAGCCAAATGAAGCCCCCCAAGTCCCATTTTAAGGGGGGAGGTGTGTGGCAGAGCACCTTTGGGGGTGCTCACCATTTGAGGCCTCTCACAGGCTCTGAGGGGAGCCTGCTTTGGAGGAGCAGCTGGGGAAACCTTCCACAGGTACCATTTTAAGGGGGAAGATGTGTGGCAGGGCATTGTTGGTGCTTGCCACTTTAAGACCAGAGCAAAGCAGCCAGCAGGTGCTTGATTGCGATGGCTATTTTAGATTTCTGGCCACCCATATAAACAGATCAGTTCCCTGCTGGCAGGCCAGACAGTAACACCATCTGGCTGTAAGGCTCCATAACATCCTGGAGGTAAGGGAGGAGCTGTATGGGATGGTTTAAGAGGCTCCTGGTCCTGGGCATGACCTAAAACTGCACCCTGCCAGGAGTGGGTGGCCTGGTGGGGCTCTCAGTGGCACAGGAGCCCCCAGAAAATGCCAGGCCAGTTATCACTCTGGTGAAAGGCAAGTAGGGGTGCCTTAACCCTAGCTCTCACCTTTGGGTGGATCTGGTAATATTGGAAGTAGTGGGACGCCAGGTATGGCTGTGGCCACCTGAGCCCTATGTGGTGCAAGACCCCGAGAGACCACAAGGAGGGAGAGTGGGGGCCAGGCACAGCTGAAGCCACCTGAGCCCTGTGGGGTGAGAGACTCTGAGGAGGGAGAGTTGGGGCCAAGCATGGCTACAGCCTCCTTAGCCCTGTGGGGTGCAAGACCCTAAAAGACTCCAAGGAGGGAGAGTGAGGGCCAGGCATGTCTAGGGCCACCTGAGCCCTGTGGGGTGCAAGACCCTGAGGAAGGAGAGTGGGGGCCAGGCATGGCTGCGGCCAGCTGAGCCCACCAGGGAGGGAAACCCCAATACCCCAGTTGAGGGGGCAGTGTGGAGCCCCAAGTAAGGGGGGCAGAAATGAGTAGCCCTGAGTGAAGGGGGCAGTGTGGTGCCCCACAAAAGGGGGAAGATATGAGGTACCCCAGTGTGGGGGAGAAGACCCAGAGGGCTGAGGGCCCAGTACATTTAAACAGAGAGAGTTGCCCCTAGAAGGGGCTATAGCAAGCTTAGACCCAGTTGGAAAATTGGCTGGCCACTACCCAGATAAGGGTTGCAGAAGAGGCTCAACAAACGGTATGTCTGCCACCCAAGGAATGGACTAGCTAAGCCTATGGCCAAAGTGGCCTGCTCCAAGAGGAAGCAAGGCAGCATAAGTTGATGGTGGATGAAAGAGACCCTGTGAAAGAGGGTGGAGTGTCTGAGGCCCAAGGGAGAGGTGGGCAATATGACTCCGTATGTGACTGAGGCCTGACAGCACAGCCTAAGCTTTCTCTGGCTGTAGGTCAGGAGCACTGTAAACATTGGGATGCCATCTGTGAGGCATGGGCTCTGGTATAGGAGAGGTTCAGAGCCACAGATAGCGCCCCCTGGCATTGGGGCAGAAATGCCCAGCCTCCTGCTTAATTTACATCATATTTATTGCCAACAAGGCATGGCAGGAAAGTCAGGTGGATGGTGTGCCCATAGGCAAGTAGGGAACATAGCACTGTGGCTGGGCGAGGAATTCCACCTTGCCACACATAGCTAAAACACATTAGCTGTAATGATTCATGTAAGCAAATGTTTTAGCTATAGATTAATTTATAAAAGATGTGTATGTTAGATTTCTTACGGAAGCTGTAAGAACAAGTCTGATCAGCAAAGACCATAAACCAAGGTGAAAAGAAAAACAGGATGATGACAAGCAACAATCCATTAGGGTGAAGGATGGCGCTAAAGAACTCGCCCTTCCAGAAGTCTAACTTTCATAAAAACATACATCCCAAATAAGTGAAACCTTCTACATCCAAAAGAGAACTGATTCTGTTCATTTCCAAAAGTTTCAGTGAAACAAAGAAAATTAAATATATCTAGTCAGATATACAGATAGGTCCATGTCATTAATGATTGTATATCTGTGCTTGTATACCTGGGGGGCTGAGGAATTAAGGAACTAAGGAATTTGGACAACAAGAACTCAGAGATCCTAGGTAATGTTCTGCACCCATCCTCTCAGGTATATGTTTTTGCATTCCCGATGCCTGATCTGAAAATTAGTTAAAGTTACATTAACCGTCCAGTAATGTGATTATTTTAAGAAGAGGCAGATGTGCTCTCTCTCAGTTCCAGAACCACATCCAACAAAGTAAGCTCCCTTTGTCTTTATTTGGGCATAGAGGGCTTACTCTTCAATTTATAATTCCCTATCAGGAACTATTACTGAAGACAGAAAAAGAGAAGAGATGAGAAAATATTTCTGAGTGTGATTTACCTTAATTTCCCAAATCTTGAATGTGCTGAGACATTAGAGCTCAGGAATAAGTAACATCAAGAAGGGATCCTTTGTAATCACTTATCTAAACCAGAAGGCCTGACCTAGATACCCTGTTAAGGAACCTGTCCTCAGAACAAATTTTAAATTCAGACAGACAAAAATGCTCTGATATCTGAAATAGATTAGGTCAAGATAGGTTTTATCTCTCCCTTCCTCTCACTACTTTAAAAGGAACATAGGGCTCTTGGATGCTTGTTGCTAGTCAGATTGATATAACATGCCTGGAGTTTGGGAAAAAATGGATAGCCATTTATATATGTCATTGCTGAAGAATACTACTACGCAGAAAAAGAATAAGGTAAAATTCCCATATTTAAAAGTCTAGTAGTTTACTATGGGCATTCGAACCACTTGAGGACCGAGGTTCCAGTAATTTTAAAATATGAGGAAATGTCTAAGGTATCATATGTCTAAGGCACGTCATATAGATTGCTTGAAATATTTGAACAGCAGATCACAGTTCTTGTGTTAGAGTAAAGAGGTCTAACACTTTGAAGATACAAGACCAGAAGGTTCAATGTGATTAGAACTGAGGTCTCTGGCACCAAGAGAGGGTATGCTCCAGAAGTGACTCAAATCTTTTTTTCAATTATAGTTGCATCCCAGAAATTAAGGCAATGTCAATATATAGTTGATTGCATTTATGCAGGGCAAGTCTGCAGCTCCAGTTGTCTAGCGCTGGCAGTCAGTACTCCAGCGGTCTATACTAAAAAACTACCATGTCGAACAGCAGCATGTTCATGCATGGCTCACTTCTCTGCAGACACCTCCTCCATGAACCAGAAAGAGTATAGCCATAATTATGCACCAATGGAATCTGGTTAACTGCTTCTGCCTCTCAGAAGAGCTAATTTTTTCATATATAGCACCTCATATCTGCTACCATTCCTTCTGGTGCAGGAAGTGGCAGAAGTAGAACAGGGCAGCATGTTTAGTCACACGCCACTGCATGCACAGTGAGTGTGATGTAGATAGGCAGTTTGGTCCTGCGTTAAAATACACAGCAGTAAAACAAATGTTTGGGACCTATGTTTTAAAGCAAAAGTAACTGTAGTGATAGAAGTTATATTTAAGAAAGGCTCCCTAACAGAAGACTGAGGAAGCTGGAAAATGGGAGATAGTTCCACCGGAAGCAGCTAGCTGAGAGGTAGTTAGAGAACAGTAAAGGGCCTACAGAGGTTGCCTACTTGTGGTGGCTACACACCCCCACAGGCTTTCAAAGGGGCGAGGGCGAGCTCCGCGGGTCCCAAAACCCAGAAACAGACCCCCCGCGGGGAGAACTTACCTGCTGCCAGCCTGTCAGGACAGGGGCCATGACTGCAGCCGCATGAGCTGGCATTACACCAGCTGTTTAATCAGCCGTTCCCCACATGGGGAACAGCTGGACCAATCGCGGCAGCTGTACCGGCTGCCGTGGGAGAATTTAAAAGCACCGACAGATCCCGGGCCGGGGAGGAGCTGGAGAGAGAAAGCGCTGGTGGGCAGCACACTAGAGCTGCTGAGGCTCCAGTGCGGAAGCGGGGAGGCACGTCCTGTGCGGCTCCCGCATGCCACACAAGGGAAACTTCTGAGCCCCCTGCAGGAGGCGGAGTAGGGGAAACCTTCCAGCACTCTGCAGAAGGCAAGCTAAGGGAAGCCATGGAGCTCCCTGGAGGGAGCAGGGCAAAGGAGGCATTTGAGCCCCCTGAAGGAGGCTGGGGTCAAGGAGGCAGCTCCACAGCTCTCTCCTCCCCAGAGGAATATTTCTTTTGGGGGAAAAAAAAAGAAGGAAAAAGGGGAAATCAAACAGCCCAGAGAAGGCAGGCCGTGCTTTGAAGCCAGAGGTAGGAGAGCCATCGGCGTCCACACCGATGGGGTCCCCACCAGAAGCAAGCTGCGGGCAAACCCGCAGGGGCTGAAATCCCCACTCTACGAACATCACATCTGGTTGGCAAGTGGGCGGGGTGTAGGGAAGGCGGATCCCCATGGAACATCATGCCAAACAATCGTGAGTACTGCCATTTGTCAGGAGGCCCTCCCAGGAAGATCTACACTGAACATCCTCTCTTGATAATTTAGCATCAAAGTCGTGGCAGTAGAGTTGAGGGGCAGGGCTACTCACCTGACTGGCTGTACAACACATGAGGCCCCAGGTATCACACTGCTGTAAAGTTAATTGTTGTTAGTTCTTACCATTCATTATATGCCTATATTTATTGAAAACAGTGATCACTATATGGTGTCAGAAATGAGGAATGATAAAGAATTTTAAAGAATTTGTTTTACAAACTGAAGTAGTAGTTGGAATTGAGAGTGAGTACAGCCGCGCAGCTACATGGAAAGACAAGGCCCTCTGCAAGTGATCTTCCTACACGGTTTATAGTCTAAATAGAAGGACAGTTAGTCATAGAAGTCTGGCAACCTCCACCTGCCTCTCTAACTTTGGGCAATATAGAAGACAACTGGAGGTCTTTCAGAAAAAATGTCTGAGTAGTACCTGGCAGTCACAGAGGCAGAAAAGAAAAATGATAGTCAAATCTTTATCCATGAAAAGGCTGGGACTGAAAGACTACTGCTTTCGGTTCCAGCCCTCATTTTGGGAATCTTCAACTGGCTACCATGCATTGTGGTCATTGTTAGAAATCCCTTGATTCAAGGATGGTCTCTACCACTGCTTGTTCATAGGTTCTGAGGTTACTTAGCCCAATATGTGACCCACAGATCTGTCCACAGAAGTTCCAGGTCTCTCTTCAGAGGAAAGCAGGCTGTAACCTGGGATTCCTCTCCTTTTCCTTCCTTTGCTCTCTTTCTTGTTTTGAGGGGAAGAATCTTTACTTCAAAACGGGCCTCTGTTTGACTGAGGGGTTTTGGCACCACTGAAGTTGATGTCAGCATTTTTCTTAAGGTATGTTTTCCATGTGTCCTTGCAGCGTTTGTTGATCTCCATTAATCTTTGCTGCCAAAACAGAGCCAAGAAATGTGAGGAACTATATCAGAACCTATATATGGCCTTTAGTGACCTCAGTAAGGTCTTTGATTCCATCAATTGCAAAGCACTGTGGAAAGTACTGGCCAGATTGGGATGTCCTAAAAGTATATCAAGTTCCTGAAACTTTTCCACAACCAGATGTTGATGACTGTTCTTTGTAGCAGATCAGAGACAGATCCTTTTGTCATCCAAACTGGGATCAAGCAAGGTTGTGTCATCACCCCAAATCTGTTCTCCTTTTTTTTATATATACCATTCTCATTCTCATCAAGACTGCCTTCCTACTAGAAATGACACTGAACACTGAATGGATGGAGGGTTCTTCAATCTGGGATGTTTTGGTCAAAGATCAAAGTACTAAAAAAACCTAACCATAGACCTTCAATAAACTGACTGTTCCATCCTTGCACACACTGAGAAAAACCTTCAGACTACACTGGATCTTTTTAGAGAAGCCTATCAAACTTTGGGCCTCTCTTACAACATTGAGAAGACTTTACACTGTATCAGCCTGCCCCAGGGCATGAATATAACACCCCTCCCCAAATTACCATTGAAAGAGCCTGGAGGTAGTCAAACACTACCCCCACCTCGGTAGCCACCTGTCTCATAAAGCAAACACTAATGAAGACATCCAGCACATGATCCAGCATGCAAGTGCCTCCTTTGGGAAACTGCTTTGGCTTTGGATCTCCAGAAAGATACCAACATCCAGGTGTACAATGTAGTCATCATCCCCACTCTTCTCAATGGACGTGAAATGTAGGTGACCAACCATTATCATTTCAAAAGTCTGTAGAGATATCACCAATGATGCCTTCCAAATATCCTCCAAATCCAATAGGAAAATCACCATGCAAATGTCAGCATCCTTGATGAAGCCAGTTTTACCATCATTGAGTCAGTGATCCTCAAGCACCAACTTTGGTGGACTGGACTTTGGGTGTAGATACATGACTCTTGACTCCTAGTTTAGTAACAACCTCATATCTCATGGTGGTCATGGGAAATGCTACTAGGACACACTGAAGGCATACCTCAAGAAAACAGATGCCACCAATAAGAGCTTGGAGGAACTGGCTGCCAACTGACTCCAATTGCACTGTAACCTCAACCAAATGGCAACCCATTTTGAGGTAAACCACCTTGCCCTTGAAGTGAAGAAGCAAACAGAGGAAGGAGATGAAGAGAAATCCTAACTTATGGCCTACTCTTCCCTGTGAAAAGATCTGAAACTTCTGTGGCTTGAGTCTATGGCTGAAGGACTGGACCCTTAAGTCATCTCAAGACCCATCAGTGAGCCATGACTTAAGGGTCTTTGTGCCATATGTGATCATCCTTGAATTGAGGGATTGCCTATGAGAACAACACATGCTCCAAAACACAGACTGCTAAATGAAGTAATGTCCCCAGCACACTATGCAAGGCCATTTTGTGTGTGGATGTAGATTAACAGGCTTTCTGGACTTTTTCAACCTAAAAATAAAGTCTATTAATAAATAAAAAGCACATATACTGCAGTTAAGTTAATGCGACAATGAGAAAAAAATCGCCTTTTTGATCATTGTAATCAAAACTGTGAAGTACATGCAGTTGAAAAGTTAACACTTGTATTAATATAGGGTTTATGGATTTATTTTGGTGCAAGTGGAATATTCCCAGCCCCTCTACTCCTGGCTTTCAACAACACATTTTTCCTGACTTTTCTTGGGGAGTTTGTCAGAAGCAAATTCCCCACTGCTCAACAGACATCAAGTGGGACATGGCCTTGCCTCACCAAGAAATTCTTAACCTGACAACACATTTCCACTGCTACTACAACCAACAACAGCTCTACAAAACAAATCATTAGAATGCATGGTTCTGACACCTGCCTTTCCCAAAACATGATATACCTGATCCAATGTACCAAATGCTCTCATGGCAATATGCAGTTAAATTAAACTGCAACTATGTGGCAGAACGAATTCTTACAATAAAAAATATAAAGGACAGAGACAGACACACCATTAGAAGCACACTTCTTATGGAACAACCACTCCCTCTCTGACTTCAGTGTCCTCATACTAAGGGAAAGCCAACCCATGCCTTTAAAAAGCAAATTTGGGAATAAAAGTTAGCTGCTGGATGCTAATTGTGTTCTTACATGTGTTCTGGAGGGGGTGGAGTACTTTAAATAGAGCAGCTATGAGAGCTGCTCTAATTAAAGTACCCACAGTGCCTCATGTACCTGCATCCCTGCGCTTCAAAATGGTGGTGACTGGAAGCATGCTAATTAGCAGGCTCTAACAGATTCAATTAATCAAGCCTGGTCTAACATGCCATGATTACAGTACATTGGAGCAGCCTTACTACCATCTCTAGGCACCCTAAGAACTAAGGACTTAGTGATATTGGCTTTACAGCATATTATAATCTACCTGACCCCTGTATTCTTTCCACACATGAAAAGTGAGAATGACCCTGATGACTTTTTATAGGCCTTGATCTCCCAGGTTACTGATCTCCTAGTAATTAGCTTCTCTTTTGCTAATGCTGCATCTGCTAATCCTGGGACTTTCTCTCCCCTGCCACATCTGTCCTGTACTGTGCCGTGCCTGGTTTGTTCTAGTGAGACTTGACAAAGAATGTCTTGCATTTGAAAGCTTGTCTAACTCTATTCCAGCTGCACAGTTGGCCCAATAAAAGTACTACCTCAAGAAAATCTTTATTTATTTTAAACATTACAAGACTTTTTAATGGAGGACTGTGTTGTGTTTTTATCATGACACATTTTTCATGACACATTTCCCATCTACCTTACCCAATATATTTTAAATGTCATTTTTTTCTCTTTCATGCTATTTTCTTTGAAAAATAATGAAGGATTTCAACAGGAGAAAAAGTCTTGGGATATATATTGTAATGTTTTCATGGGTACTGTGATCTTGTAAATGAGATAGTGATATATCCAACTATATGCCTATATCAATGTAATATAAATATAATTTAAGTTTAACATTTTCTCCAGGCTAAGAAATTAAAGGAATATTTACATGCATTTTGATTAACTCTTCCCTTTCATTCTCTACCCCCATGTTTGTAAAAGAAAAAGAAAAGAAAAGACAATTGAAGGATTTTTTCCGTCAAATTTCTAAAAAAATAAACCCCTAAATCTCAGGCACAGGGTATGTGTCTCATTACAAGCTGTAACTAAGATGAGTGACATAATAAGCATGTCACAATAAATGGAATACAGCCCTGTAGTATTTATTCATCCACAGGGAGGCATAGGAAAGCCTAATTTAGTCAATTTAAAGTTTTGTTTGCTTTAAAGGGAATTTTGAATGAGAGCATTGAGATATCTAATTCCTTCAATCAATATTGAGGGATTTTTGGTTTTACTTACATATCTCTGTGATCCATCATATTCACACCTCTCTATTTTTCCGAGGCTGCCATCTGAAAAGTAGAGTTTCTCTGCCCTGTGGTCAATAGTAAGACCATTTGGTGTGAGGATATCGGTGCTGATGATAACCTGTGCATTTTTTCCAGAGAGGGTAGATCTCATGATGCTGGGATTTTGCTCATTCCAATTAGTCCAAAACATTAAACTATTAAAAACAAAACAGCAACAGAAATAATTAAGTCAAGTTTGCTTGTGTTTTAATTACATTTATAAACTAAGAACTTGAAAAGGAGACTTCAAAGATAGTTATAATATGCACAGCAGTTCCAATTAATAATAATGAAGATGAATTGCTACAATGTATTGTGCTGCTCCCATGAGCATTGTGATTCTTTTGTTTTAGAACTGAATTCAAGTAGAACATTTTTCTCCAGATTATGAAAATACATTATTTATAATAAAGGAAACAAACGTGACAATCAATAACTTATAAAGTACAATAGGTTTCTGGCTCATGCACAAACTTGGAGTTTTAGCCTTCCCACATTTTTTTATTTTGTGCGTGTGTTCCAATTACTAAGGCCGTTACACATTTGCTCTAATTTATGGTGAAATTACCTTGGTCAAGGCCCTTCTCATCATACTTAAGCCATTTGGTAGGGCTCTTAGAGTGGTGCTGTAGACAGATTTATTGCAGAGTTGATGTAATGAGCTTTCTTGTCTAGCCCCATACACATTTGTATCTGCACAACTTTAGGTGTGGGCCAAAAGAAGCCTCTGAGCATGAACAACTCTGAATCCAGCAATCTTAACTCGTACAAATGGTATGGAGTGGCCACATTCGCTATTGTGACCCTTGGGCTCGCAAAACTACTATGAAATCAATGGGGAGCTGAATTTAAGTTCTGTGCTATAACTTAATTTAGGAAAGGTAGATTTTGCTCATCCACAGCAAGTCTGTTTACTTTATGTAGATAGCATATTTTACTACAATAAACTATGACTCTGAATACATACAGAGTTACTTCAGAGTAACTAAGTTGTATATGGAAAAAAACTTCTCAGCTACCTCACTTCAATAATTCAGTGAGAGATGTTCAATTAACATAAACCAAAATAGATTGTGAGGGAAAGTCTTCTTTCCCACCAAAACTAGCAGGAAGGTAGAAGGAGATTCAGACCTTCCTCCCTTACAGCAATCAGAGTTGTATTGAGGGTGATTCAAACTTATAAGGGGCTTGTTAACAAAAGGCTGAGGCAACAGGTGGATATTCTAGCCATCCTAACAGGATACCCAGAACTCCTTATAACTTCTACTTGCCCCTGAGTCTCACTTGAATCCCTTTATCTTTTCATACAGGTCCCTAGCCTATATGCATTTAT
>NW_017728949.1:71355708-71380706 GCF_001723895.1 Crocodylus porosus
AGGGTGGCCAGAGCCTGGAATAGGCTTCCCAGAGAGATGGTGCTCTCACCTTCCCTGGAAATCTTCAAGAGGAGACTGGACAGGCACCTGGCTGGGGTCTTATGGCCCCTCCCACCCCCAGTTCTCCTTCCTGCCCATGGCAGGGGGTCAGACTAGATGATCTGTCTAGGTCCCTTCCCACTCATTGATTCTATGATTCTATGATTTTTAAGTGCTGAGCAGCAAGTTTCCTCTGAAGTAAATGGCACCTGGACAGTAGGCCTGTGCGAAGCAGCTAGTATTCACTGCAGATTTAGATTCGGCTGATTTGGAGGACAATGATTCAATTTGGTGATTTGAATCACTGGCCTCAATTGATTCAGCTGAATCTGATTTGGAGATTCGACCGCCACCAAATTGGTCAAATCTCTGAATCAAACAGGCCCCAACCCCCCGCTCGCTCTCCCAGCCCCTTTAATGGCTGCCCCACCTGGCCCCAGTGTCCCAGCGCTTTAAAAAAGAAAAGGCCCCACATTCATTGGCTCCTGCCAGGCAGGGGGCAATTCCCGCTGCCCCCCACTGCCCTGTGCTGTGTGGGGTGTTCTTCTACGGACCTCCATCCCTGCCTGCATTCGTACAGTCAACTGATGGGAACACACTAATTTGGAACATGATATAAGAAGCTCGGGGAATGAAAGCAGTGTAAAAGAATCTATAAATGAAACAAAAATAAAACCAAAAGGCATCCATCTGAATTGGATGCCTTCATAGGCAAATTCATTTTTGAAAAGAATCCAGGCTGATTCAAGTTGTCTCCCATGACAGCTGATCCAACAAGAGATAATGCAAAGCTCTCCACACCTACATAATGACCTAGTCCTAGACAAAAAGGCTGTGTAAAGCTTTGGGTGCTGATTAGCTTTGGAGGAGATGTGGCCCAATTCGGCAGCCAAATCTCCAAATCTAAATCAAATCAGGCGATGAATAAAAAGGTCCAAATCAATTCAAAGCCGTCCAAATCAATTTGGGAAAGATTCAGAGAGCTTCAGAGATTTGGGCAGTCCCCATTTGTCGCTGCAGGGAGCTGGACCTGGGCTCTGTGCCAGTAATTGGTGGGGGGGCTAGAGGAGGGAACCATGGAGGGGCCCCCACCAGGCCCATCCCCTTCCTGCTCCCCTAGCCCCCCTGAGTACCCCCCAACACCCACCTACTCTCCCAGAACCCCCCATGGCTGCCACACCTGGCCCCAGCTCCCGGTTCTTTAAAAAAAAAAAGTCCTGCACTCACTGGCTGCTGCAGCAGCTGTTGCAACCTCTGGGAGCTTGTGGCAGAGCCCCCTATGCAGCGTGGGGGGCAGCAGAGATTGCCCCCCTGCCCGGCAGGAGCCAGTGAGTGTGGAGCTTTAAAAAAAATAAATAAAAGTCAGCATGCTGGGGCCTGGTGGGGTAGCCATTGACAGGCCTGGAAGAGTGGAGGGGGGGGTTTGTCGGGAGTGCTTAGGGGGGCTGGGGGAGCAGGCAGAGAATGTTGGCCTGGCAGGGGTCCCCCCATGGTCCCCTCCCCCTTCTTTCAGCAACCACCCCACCTCCTACTTACCGGCATGGAGCCTGGGTTCAGCTCCCTGTGGTGGCAAGCAGGGACTTCCCTAATTACTGAATCTTTGGATCTTTCTCCAAATCAACTTGAAGGGTTCAAATCAATTTTGACGTTTTTATTGGTCTCCTTATTTGATTTGATTTGGATATTTGGCCACCAAATCAGGCCAAATCTCCTCCAAATTGAATCAGCACCCAAAGCTTCATGCAGTCCTACTGGACAGTGCAAGGCACTTTGGAAAAATTTTAGTCAATAGTAACTGTAGATGCAAATACATACTTCTGGCATTCATCCAGAGCTAATACATGTGGATGATCGTCTTCAGACATTGTTATTACTGCCTCTCTGTTGAAAGCTCCTCGTTGTTTCTGGTCAACTGTATGTCTTGTGATAGATGATGTGGTAGAGCTGGTCCAATACAGAGTGTCCCAAGCTCTATGATAGGCAAGTCCTTCTACAGAGCCTACATCTGACAAAGAAAATTACATAGAAAGCAAATTGATTACTCATAGCAAAGTGTATTTCTCCTTTTCCCTCCCCTTCCCACCTCCAACCCAAAATAGATACTTGCGGGGAAAAAACCCCAACTTATTCAGACATTTTAGCATACTAAGGACACAATTCTGTTGCATGTAGTGGACAATCAAAATGCATCTCATCATCAACACTGAAATGCTTGACTAAAGGGTGGAAAAGTTCTTTGGGCAGATGTGATATCTTTTATTAGTCCGACTAGTTGAAAAAAAGTTTTTGCAAGCTAAGTGGTAAAGGGTAAGAGCTATTCTCTTAAACTACCCATCCTGGCACATAAGTGTCCCTGTTACAAGAATAGGATCACTGTCCAGAGATATACAGTTATGTCTCTACTCTGATAAGCAGGATACTTATGCACCGGGAGGTGGTAACAGAACAGCTCAGTTGGGCAATAAAATTCTGCCTCTGATTTCCCATTTTCTCTTTATGACCTTATTTTCAGTGGTGTTATCCACTTACGTTTCCCACTAAATAAATAAAATTAAATAAAATGTTAAGCAACAATTACTAACTACTGTTAATTGCACATGATACAGAACACCTGTCAATTGTTAACTCCCTCAACAAGTCAATACACTACTGCCAGGTAATATATTTAAAACAGCAAAGTTTTATCCAACCAGGAAATAATATAGTTGCAATTACAGACTTTTACAGAATGTAGAGTGTTGGGTCACTGTTTTTGTCAATTACACTTATTAGGTAACAATATTTGAGTACATATGTTCTAAATTCAGATTTTCATTTGCATTATGTGGATCAATGAGTTCTTTCTTAGTGCTGATCAGGTTCACTCTTTTTTGGTATTTAAACATGTTTAAAAAAACCCTTCAGCATTAAATACATCTTTTTTAATAAGCCACTGTACCATGCTCTTTCATCCTACATGAAAAATGAGAGACAGAAACAAAAGCAAATGAAATTAATAGCCAGCTAAAGCACACCTTTAATGCTGTCAAGAAAAGATAAATTGCCGACTACTGATTCCAATATATAAAAGTGACACCATGAGAAACAGGAGTAATTATTTTCTACTTTCCTGTTTTCCTATGACTAAGGCAACATAGCCAATGCTCTGATCTCTTTACTTATTTAGCATTTAACACAACAAGCAATTTTAAGTCATCAGTTAGGTATACCTGAATACATTTCTAGATTTTGTCTTCAATGATGTATTTTATAATATATATATAGTATTTATTATTGTGAGTGTTACTGCTTACATTGAATTTCTGAGGAGTATATTTTCATCTAACAAGTAGCATTTAGAAAATAGATATTTACTTTATATATTCTACCACTATTTCATAATCACAAACCAAGAAAAGAAAACACAAATGTAAAACAAAAGGTTAATTCTTCTATGAATTGACCGATTCTAATAACATTTGCAGACCTTATTCTGGCTAAACTTTCATATCATGTTGGCAAAGAAACTGAATCACTGTTGAGGAAATATATGAAAAGTTTTTGTATATATTTTAGCGAATATATACAAAAAGACATAGGAAAAATCCAGATTGAGTCCAAACCTGGACTCCCCCTGAACTGGCAGGAAGCAACCTCCTATGGCTCAAAGCCCCCTGAGTTAAGGGGCTCCCAGCCACAGGGGTACCCCACACACCCCTCGGGGTGAAGATAATAGCAGCCATGATTTCCCAAGCTTGTGCATTTGTGAAACCACCCCCAGGCCCTGGAGATCAAGGCAGCCATGATCCCCAGGGGTAAGGGGTTTCATGCATACACAAGCCCTAGGGAATACAGCAATCATGATCCCCTGAGCCAGAGGTTTCCCACACCCTGGAGCCCTGGGGATCATAGCTGCCTGGATCCCTAGGGCCCAGGGGTTTAACACTAGATATGGTTTCACTCTTGCATTTGAAAGCCATATCAGCAGATGGGACCCCCCACATGGAAGACCCTGGTACACATGCATACTAAAGCTTGATAGAAACCAGCTATAAAGTTACTATACATTTTTGTGGTCTAATGTTATAGGTGGTTGGAGCTTTCTATCATGTGATAAGTACTTTGCATGTGTAGTTGGTCTTAAAGCAAATGCCCAGTTAACCATTTAGGCTAACGTATGGTCTCAAGTCCCTAAAAGAGGATAAACTAGACTATTATCTTATCTTACAATTTTTCCTTTCCCCCCGCCCCAATTTCTGCATTTTCCAGATGTCTTGTATGCTCTAAAGGAAGTCAAGGTTATGGAAATCAAAAGGCTTTTAAGGGTCACGATTGTTTTGCCATACTGGTCTTGCTATTTGGCAACCCACTAAAATTTTTTTTCAAAGATGTAGGAAACATATGTAAAATACATTATATGACAAAGGTTTCAAAAGTTAGTGAAGCCATTACTGAAAAAAGAGAATATTAGCAGGTATGAAATCTTTCATTATTAATAACTTCTCCACAAAGACTCCTTGGTAAAAAAAAACAAACAACATATGATAGGAAAGAAGGGAAAGAGTTATAGGTTAAATATAAGAGAACATCCCTAAGCTCAGCCCTCAAGGAACCCCTAGGAGATTGACTACTCAGTACAGCATCTTCCTTCTAAAAGAGGCATCTGCATCTGGAAGTTCAAACTTCAAGTTCAAAAGAAGTACTGAGGACTATACAAGACTTGCATAATTCTGTCCTTGAAGAATGGACTTTCATGCCTTTGATTCCTGTGTTTTCTGAGGTGTTGTATTTTCTGCTCTAACGCCACAAATATATTTGGCAAGTGAAACTGTAAAAGACTGTTTATCCCACTTTCCCCTTTGGTTAAAAAAAAAATCCAAATAATTATAGAGATGGATGATAATGGACTTTACGTGCCCCCCACCCCCGCCCCTGCACTGCTTAGATCAATATTGTATGATCTTCTGAAAATTATGCTCTTCTGTTTAAATTGAAAGATTTTAGATACAGGAACAAACCTTTCACAATGCTGTCTTTCCTTGAAGGTAAACCACATAAGATAATCTAGGATGCTGGCTACTCATTATCTCTCCAATGAGTTAAAATCAATTTGTATTAGTACCTTCTAGTCCTTTCAGATCTACTGAATTAGAACTGAAGGAATGAATAGAAAATATAGTGGTACTTTCTGATCACCACCTGCCAAGAGTGATTTATGACCAGAGGTTTCTGAAAAGAGATTTTATACTTTTCATTAAAAAAGTATGAAAGAGATGCAGGGCTTAATTGAGATTTGCTGCAAATCATAATTTTTAGTTAGATGGACAACTCGAGAAATCTAATCGTTATGATGTATTGTTTAAGTCCTGTCACCTCTGACCCTTTGTAATGTCATTTGTTTAAGCATAAGAGACTGGAGAATTTAAAACAAATTATTTGTGCAATGAAAACGTCAAGATGGAATGGATTTTGTTGCAGCCACTGCACTAACCATCGGTGCCTGCACTGAGAAGAAAGTGTTTTCTTGAAAGATGATATATGTGACTTGAAATTCCCAAGAACTATTGTATTTAAAGCTAATAAAGAGATAAGTGCTGATCTGGAGAAAAAGGAGGGGATTGCAGTTAAGACACTGTATTTCAGCTGAGGACATGTAGATTCCAATGGTTACTTTTAAGAAGGTTTGCTCAGGTTCTGGCACAAGCCTAGCCATGGAACTCAGCAACAGCTAATTTACTCTCCTTGTTAGAAGCCTATGGGGCGAAGTAAATGACATTTGGGCTTTTCATATTAGTGACCTAGGCAAAACATATCATGAAGCAGGGTAAATTAGCCTATGTAGAGCTTGGTGCTGCCATGGTTAATCTGCTTCTGGTACCTGAAGTAACTAAAGATGGTTCTGGTATTTCAACAGTAGATTGCTGTCTTCAGCATAGAAATATTCTAAATTTAGTTTCATCTCAGATGTCCTAAGTGATCTCAGGCAAATTATTTAGGGTCTACAAAGACAAACACATGCTATCCAGTTGAAAGGCTAGAGAGGAAGGTATGCTTACAATATATTAGTTGATCTATGACAATTATTGCACGTGTCCGTTCTGTCTTGCATTAAGTGAAAGCTAAATCGGCGTTTACCCCAAGTAAAATACTCGGTAAACTACTGTGGTTTGTCTTTCATTTATAAGTGGATATTGCAGACAAACTAGCAGTGGGGATCATCTGACACAGTCAATCCCAACCCTATTTTAACTCATTTCAACATCTATCCGCATTCTTAACTTCTCTTTATCCCAATGCATCTCAGTCTCCCTCAGTGGTGAAAGAGGGATTTGGGGATGGACGACACTGCGGTTTTCACATTTCAGAATAGGATATACTATCTGACACTGTTCAGACATGTGCCCATCAATCCAAACAAATCAATGAACTCTTGATTAGAACAAAATGTTATTTTAAGGTATACACCATTCTGAAATTAAGTTTTTAAGGATCAAATCCTCCCATCTCCTAAAGTTTCTTATCAGGTCAATTGGGAATACTAAGGGAAACCCTCCAGAAGTTACCAGTATAGAGGACACAGATTAACTTTATGCCACAGCAAATACAAATGACCATTAAGTTGTGCATAACCACTATTAGACCGGACAGTATACCAAACAAAAATGCTAAGGTAGCCTTTGCTTTGTGGAATGACTAAAAGATGGCTTTAACTGTGTTTCAGACCGAAGCCTATGGATTTTGACATAAAAGACATAATTTAATAAACACATTCATGAATGTTTGATCAGCATTTATAATTTAATTTAGTATAAATATTTATACAATATACATTAGCCAATTAAAAGAAAGATTCCTGGAAATCTATGCTGCAGTGTCTACTATGGGATTCATAATCTGAAAAAAGTTAATGTAGATAGCTGCCTACTTATTTTAACGAAGGGGAAAAAAAACCCTAAGGTGACAAAACCTTAGTTGAGAGAAGATCTAATGGGAAAAAGGAAAGAAATGATAATGATTTCATATTTTACATAGAGGACAGAAAATAATGAATCTAAACTATGAGAAAGATTAGACTAAAATACTGTTAGAGGACTACAAACAGACAAAGATGGAGGAAGAGGAGGGGTCCCTCTGCAACATGTACAGCCCCCAGGAAACCATAGACTCTTCTTTGAACATAATCTGCAATCAGTTTGGGAATATGTTTTTCAGCTGACAAACCTGCAGGAATTAGCAACTGAGGATAACAATCTTAAGCGTAGAAGCTTTTCTAAGAATACCTTTAATCTTTTACCAGCCAAAGAGCTGATCTACCAAAATGTTCCATTGACACGTTTTCAGGTAAGAATTATGTTTGCAAAAGCACCACACAGGGAGGTAGCTAAATAATGATCTTATGTCTCTGTCAGTAATAATCAAGCACCTGCACCTGGAGGAATCCAATATGTTTGACTTAAGGAGAAGAAATAAACATAATTAGAATATATAAATTGCCTTTGCTTTTGACTAATACCAAGCACATGCAGTATGAGCAGTACAAAAAAAATGATAATATTGATGCTGAATAACTTCTCTTATTTGTCATTATAAACCTTTTTTTCAACAACTTCTTACCCATGAAATACCTCTCATGACAAACTTAAGGCATTCACACTGTTCAAAAGTTCAATCTATTAAGTACAAGCCCCATAAATAAGTTTTAAGTTAGTCACATGAGATTGTGTGAATACATGAGAAGTAAATTAAGTGCTGACAAACAGTGGTTGTATAAAATGCAAGGTATTAACTTTGTATTTGATTAGTACTTAGCATTAACTGGATAACAAATATTATTACTTTAAAATAATCCATGTTAATTGGATTTTGTTGATAGGCATTTTTAAAATGGTACTATTATTTCACAATTAGGATATGGACATCAGCCATAAATTTCCTGTAAAGCATTTATTTTAGTGTTAGACCTGACTACATTGTTTTAAACACTGATATAGCAAATCTCACATGGTAATAGAGATAGGGTCCTGCTTATCTAGTCTGAAGCCTTTTGGTGTTGTATATACTAAAACCAATAACTTGAACTTCATATGGGAAATTATAGGCCATTAAGATAGATCACAAAACACTTGTGTTCCAATGATCAGCCATTATCATACTGTAATGAAACCATTACTTTAAAATATTAATTTACCATAACTTTTAGGATTATTCTAAAGCATGACACATTTGCTTTTGAATGACATTTGTTATCAGTTATTCACTCACTCTGAAATATGTAAAAATTTATCTGGTAGTTTCATTCAACGATAAAAAAGAGGTACTCAAACCCAAAGTCTTTTAATAAGATGAAAATGAGTGATTTTGTTGTTTACTATGGGTTTCATGCATTCATACTATCGTATAATATTCTGAATTAGTAAAGCATACAGAAACTGGAAATGAAAAGAAACACATTTGTTTTACTGACACATTGAATTAAAACATTGATGGCATTAGATGCCTACAGCACTGATTAAATTTATTCTACCCATGAAGCAACAGTTTATGATTTTCACATGAATAGCACACTTAAACGAAAGGAACATTAATACAATATGATATTAATATACAAATGCTCACATTATTCACCTGCTGCTGACATTCTGAATTAAATCAGTAATGGGGTGTATAACTGATTAAATATCTACACAACAGAAAGCAACAGCTTATGATTTACAAAGGCAATGGTAGAGTGATCACATCATTACATTGCCAAATGCCATCTATCACTTTTACTGAACTTAACGAAGATAGATGACATCCCACAGATGAGATGCAGCCTATAAATACTGTCACGCTGATCTTCATCTGACTTTCTCAGGGAACAGACAAGCTACAAATCAATAACTGAAGAACTCATATAAGAGATGCCTTGTTATTCAGCATATAGGATAAAATATTGTATAATATTGAAATGTTCTAATGATGCTAACCACTGAGATTTGTAAATACATACACTACCCCTTAACTTAATAAAATTCTGGCTCATCTGAGTCACCATTTAAAGTTTCCCAGAAAGACTGCATTCAAAATATTAAACGGTTTTTATCTTTGATTCAACTCAGACCTTGACAAAGTTTTCTTGTTTTCATTTCACTTTGCAGACCACCTCCTTTTCTTTAAACATATAGCGCTTCAACTCAGGAAACAATGTTTTTCTACTAACTAATGTAAAATATCGGGGAGGAGAGGGCGAGATATACTGAAAGGGTGGGTATTATAAAAACATCCAAAAACACATTTCTATCAGACATTCTGTGGAGGTTTCAACATTTTTATCAGACGTTCTGGAAATGTTTTAATAGTTGGTTCCTATCATTAAACACCCGCCCAAGTTTTTATTGTAATCTCTCAATTGGCTTTCACAATTTACCTTCCTAGAAACAGTATGTCAATTGCTTTATAGCAGTCCACTCACAGGAGACCAGATTGCTTTCAGTCAATCTGCTTGTATAATGTTATTGCAATAGATAACAGGTGGTCACTATTTGATATCTGAAATTAAGATAATGCTTCAAAGGCAATAAAACATCTGAAGAGATGGGCTTACCCATTCATACATGTCCCTAACCACACAATCAAAAATATAATTAATACTTCACTCTTCTATGCTCTACAGGTAGTCACGGGGCATGTCTACAAGAGACGCTTACTGCACAGTAGCCTAATAACACTGCGCAGCAGCGTGCCAGGCAAAAACCGTGCTAATACATTAATGCACATTAGTATTACGCTACTGCACAGTAAGCATCATAAAAAAACATGCACTGATGCTACTGTGCAGTAAATGTGGCTACTGCGCATTTAGTTAGTACTTAATTGAGCAAGTACTAAACTAAACGCGCAGTAACTACTGAGCATTAATGAATGTGTAGATGTGCCCATGAGGCAGGAAATCATTTGTGACAGAAGTAAAATTCTAGGGAGACAATAATCAGGTGCAATAAAAGAATGAATAACTGGCAGGAAAAACAATACTTTGCCTTGAAACTGGAGATTGGTTTTATTTCATAATTGTTTCTATTTCTAATCAGCTGTAAAACAGGGGCTTAGTCAGGATTTCTTTTAAACCAAAATCATATTAAAGTTGAGGTAAACAACTGTAAACAAATATTAATTACTCTACTTTTTTCCCCACGGAAATTCAAGCACAATGATGTCATAAAGAAATAAATATCTGTATCATATTTTCAGAGCTATAGAATTTAATACCATGCCATATATCATGTCACATTAAAACTTTTTCAGATGGTAATGCAATGAGCCTTCTGATCATACATCACAAAGTAGCCTTCTGGAGTCTGCAAACCAACAACCAACTCAAGTTCAGCAGTTACACTTCATGTTACTTTATAGGGTGAATAATTCCTAGACCTACAGGAGCAACTTGTTCGTAACATTTTCTTTTCTCAGCATCAGCAGTTAATGATCTCATATACAGAAAGTGTTTTTCTCTTGCTACCAGGACTTCAATGATGGCCTAATACCCTTGTTTCTTTAATGGTCTCATTTGCCAGCAATACAGTAAGTGACACAGTGCACTTTACTTCTGAATGTGTTTTTGTTTAAAGAGTTTCCCTAGTTATGGGAGAGGGAAGAAGCCAGAACCTGCAAGACCAGAGTGGAACTACTAACTACATTTAATTTTCCCCACAATCTATGGCATCAGAAGAAAAGCACACAGCAACCCATAAGGCCAGACTGGACAACACAAGATGTCTTTCCAAGCTTTCTTTGACTGCCTATTAAAAGAGACATTTTACCCCATTTCAGGCTTGGCTTTAATCAGAGCTCTCCAGACAGTTACATGCCTTGTCCCAAACCCATCTGCTGGGTATACCTAAAGCTCCACATTTCTCCTCTCTTTCTCAATGCTTATCTGAAAAAAAACAAAACAAAAAAAAAACAACCCCCCCCGCCCAGCCTTGAGATAATCCCTTGCCCTTACAAACCTCAGCTCCACTGCCAGACCTCACAGCAGCACCAGAAGAATCTCTGTCAGTTCTGGGTTGATTCCCTTTAGGTTGTTAAAGAAATATTAGGTCCCCACAGAATGGGTAGCCTGGCATATCATTTGCCCAAGATCATTCTTCACCATAGACAAAAGATGTATTATGTATGAGAAAAAAATTATGCAGAAAAAAATACTGTAAATTTGTAAGACAGACCAAAAAAACAAGTCAAGTTTCTTACCCTCTCCTCTGGCTACCACCCAGCCCCCTGAGAGTCCTGCAAGTACCGCTAGAAATTAGCCTTCTTGCTGATTCTGCCAGCCCTGGCTGCCAAGGACTGGGACCCTTCTCCAGCCTGGGAAAAATCCAAAGACCCTTGACCACCTTACAAAGAGGCCACATAATAGCTCCCAGCCACTCTCCCCGCTCCATCAGCATTTTCCCAATTCCTCCTGAATTTAAGAATCCTCCAAGAATCTCTCCCTTGGACACTTGGCATTCCTCCGGCTAATGGTCCATTTCTCTCAGATTCCTTCACTACAGAGATGTTGATTTTCCCAATACAGATATGCAATGCCTTGGATATCCAATAATGTCTTCTGGCTGGGAATGGACAATTCTTTTTGCCCTGGTGACACAAGGCCAAGAGGTACTTAGCAGTTCTGACCACTCCATTTGTACGCCTCTCCCAACTCCTTGGCTAAACCATGTCCAAAAACATAAATATACATATAGACAGCATAAAATAAACTATACAATGATAACATAAATGGTTACAGAATAACAAGGGCTTTTAATTGAGACCACATACGTCATAATAGCGCAAAATAAGAGACATCCTGCAAAATCCCAGACCATAGTAGGGTTTGTGACATCTTGAACATACCGACAACTGATCTGCCTACTGCCTCATTTTATCAGTTTGCCAGCCCATGCAAAAGATGTTGCATCAACAGTTAGCACAGGTAAAGAAGTATAGGATGCAAAAGCTGCTGCTATAGACTATTTATTTTCTTGGGAAGGCTCTTAGAGAGTCTGTTCCCACAAAATAGGCAGCTGTGGATGTAGCTTCATAATTCTACCAGACAGCTGATCCCATTCTATATCCCATTCTATATCTATTATTTCCTTAAGGAGAAACTCTCCCTCTTGTTAATATGTTTGCATTTGTACCTGGAAATCTATCAAAACTTCCACTTCAAAGAGGTTGATGTAGCTCTCTTCCAGATTTCAGGAAAATAAAGGGGACCAGAAACACTTTGCAAGAATTCTTTGACCTGATGTTTTCCTTTTTTTTTCCTCCTTAAATTTTAAAAGGTCAAGAAGCCATTTACTATATTCAGGACTTAAACAGCTCACATACTTCAATTATTTTGAGAACCCAAAGACACTGAGATCTTATTCATACACACGGACTTGGTCACAAAGAATGGGGAAAAAGTGAGAATTCAATGTAAAAAGCAAAGTGCAACATTAGAAAAACAGGCTGAAAAAATAAGCAAGAAAGCAAACAAGCAAGCCCCGCATGAATAAAGTAAAAGCAGCACATATAGTGAAACTTCATAGTCTGTATACACTTTGCAATATCAAGCAGCACTACATTTGCCAGGTTCACTACAGAAATTGAATTTAGTGCCTGGATGGTACTGCAAATATAAAGAATATAAACAAGCATAAATTCAGAGCCCTTTCTCCTTCCAGCCAAAGTAAAACATATAAAATGTAACATTTAAAAAAAGAACTAACCTAGAAAAGATCTCATATACAGAAAGTTTTTTTTCTCATCAACACATACATACTTCTCCCTCATGTTTCAATTAAACCAATTTATAGTTTTTTGTATTTTCTGATGCAGCCAGTAGTTATAAAAGAATGTGCTTATTTTTGTAAACCTGAAACTGTAAGGAGTTTTTGTTTTGTTTTGATCTGGAAATAAATGGAAAGATTAGAGGCAACTGTTCTCTTTGCTTTTTCCTCCAACTGTTTCTTCTTCTACTTGTATCAAAAGCAGATACATTCAAAAACACAGTATGTGGGAGCACCAGCAACCTAAACTGGATACTTGATCTCTCCTATCTACATATATGTGAACAAGAAATCCATTATTTAAAATTTTGGGAACAGAAATTTTGAAAAAGTTAATATGGTCTGTTCCAGATTTTAACTGTGTTCTTTTGCTGCCTTTTCATGTAGTAGGTTCTAAGAATATGAAAGTTCCCAAGCCGAGGTCTTAAAAGTCAAGGAGTCCACAAACCACCTTTTCTTCCCCCTTCATTCCTTTTCTGTACATGTACACTGTACTATCTTCTAGTATGTGGTCAAAGACTACAAATACAAATTTGAAGATGTGTTATTCATTGGTATGCTTAATGTTCATCATTAACATTGTGGAACTATTGCAAACATCACCCTCATTAATAAAGTACTGAACAACAAAGATATTTCAGTACTGGGACACAGATGTGCCAAATTTCAACTTGGAACCAATTGTGAATACCCTGAACTGAACAATCAAAGCACATCTGTCCTGTTCAGATCCAGAAAATGATAACAATGCCTTCACTCTCAATAATCATAGAACAAACGAAGGATTATAACTTACATTTCTTAATATAAATATATTTGGACTTTTTCCCCCCAAAAAATTGCTGTCAGTTTTTCTGTGTTTAATGACTCCAGGTTTTTTGGGGTTCTTTTGTTCTAAATATCTTTAAACAATTAAAGGGGTTTGTTAAGTAACATATACCACATTTACTGAAATACAAGATGGCCCTGAATATAAAACAACCCCCAATAATTAGATTCCATAATATATACATTTGTTATAAATTTCCAGCTATAAAATCTAATTGTTGGTGTGTTATTGCTACTTCAGCAGGGAAAAGAGTGGTTGGGAGGCTGGAGGGTCAAGTGGCCCCCTTGCCCTCTTCCCCCCACACCTTCTGCTTGCAGCCTCCCTGCCCTACCTTACTCTTAGCCCCCATCCAGGCTTTGTTCCCTCCACAAGCACAATGTGGACATGAACTCTGGGGGCGGAGGAGCTGGGGGGGGGCGGGGAGAAACTGCAGGGGGAAATACGAGGCTGCTGTGGGTCTAACCCAAGCCCCAACCCTGACTGCTGAAAATTTCAGCACAGGTACTCCAAAAACACACTTCTGAGCACCACTTTTATACTCCCTTATACACGCTACATAAAAAAAAAAAATTAAATCAAAATCCTCCCCTACATTAAAAACAAAACTGTATACATAACTTTACATAAAACATTTCCCAAACTATCATAGAATTTCCTCATTTACATCCTTTGACATCTACCGTTTCACCCATCTATGTGCTTCTTATCCTCTGGCAGTATTTGCTTCTTGTTTACATACAGCCTCAACATAATACATCCCCTCTCCCTTGATTTTAAACAATCAACATAGCCTTTAATTTCACATCATATTCACATTTCTATCCCAGTTCTCATATACCAACAGGCTTCCCTTCCACCCCACTTCTCCTCAGATGTCATACTTTCCTCAGTTTCCTCCCAACCCATTGTCTTATTCCTCTTGCTCCCCCTCCCCTTGCTCAGAATTGTCCTGGAACAACATTCCCCAGTCGTTCAATCTCCACTTGTTTGTCGCACTCATTGCTCCCATCTCCTCTTCATCCTTTTCAATATACGTTTGCATTTCAGGCGTGGCTAGCTGCACACATCCTTGTGGTGTGAATCGACCCGTTGCACTCCAACAGGTTCTGTGTCATCCGGATGGCCACCTTCATGCAACACTTCTCAAGAGTTTCATTTGCCGGCTCATTTGCTCTCTTTGTCCCAGGCCATATATCGCCATCTCTCATGTCAATACATTAAATCATTGGGTTCTCTTCACAAACCTCCCCACCCTCTTTCACACCTTCTCTGCGCACCCGCACTCCCAGAACACGTGATACGTTGACTCCACGTTCTCATAGTTTTCCCTTGAGCATTTTTCAGATCTGTGTAATTCCTATCTGTGCAGCCTCTCCCATGCAATTTCTATGTGTTCCCTCTTCACCTGTGCTTCCCAAATCCCCTTCCATAGTTTGGCCCACTGACTCTCGGTTAGGTTCCCCACTTCTGTTATTCTCTGTCCCTTATATTCCTTTCAAAGCTTTTGCTATTGTCCCATTTCTTCAGGTTCCCATCTAATAACGCATAGTGTATCATGAACTTCTCTGCTCTTGCATAGTGGGCTGGGGTTGTCCGAGATCAGGGTGTTTTCTATCTGTCCTTCCCTTTTTCCCATGACCTCAAGACTTTTCTGGCTAAGTACTGGCAAAAGCCAATCATTTTCCCTTCCCCTTTTGCCCCCACCATACACATTCTGCTGATGATTTTTCTGTAGATGAACACCTCTGTGTTCAGCGTTCCCCATCCTCCCGCTTGTTTTCCCTTATATGTCTCTTGCCTCAGCACCGACTGCCTTTTGCTGCCCCAGAAAAAGGTACAACGTTCTTTTTGTGTCCTTCATGCTTGTTGCCATGTTGGAGGGAAAACTATTCCTATATAGAGGTTCACTGGTAATAATACTCTCTTTACCAGGTCTACTTTGCCTTGTTTAGATAGCTTTCTCATTCTCCAGAGGCCTGGTATCTGCTGTACCCTGGCAATTATCTTTTCCCAGGCCTCATCGCCTTTCCCTTCTGTGTCCATTTGTAAGCCCAAGATCTTCATTCCTTCTGTTTCTAGCTGCAAACTGCAGTCTTCCAGCCCTTCCCAGTTCCCTGTTCCCAAAAGCATGCTCTTCTTTTTATTAATTTTTGTCCCTACTGCTTTGCAATAGTCAATTGTGTGTTTCAACACTTTATCAATGAATAGTTTGTCTTGTCCTATTACTGTAATGTCATCCATATATAGCATGCACTTAATTTCTTCTCTGCCAGGGATTTGCACCCTGTGATCAGCTTGTCTCTTCTTATTTTCTGGGCCAACAGTTCTATGACACATATAAAAAGCCTTGCTGATAATGTAACTCAAAGTCCTGACTCAAGTAGGCATTTATCAATATCTGGCTCTGGGCAGTCTCATACAGTAACAGTATTGCTCAGATCATCCTTTTTGGGAAACCCATTATTCTCAAGATTGAGCATGAACCCATGCTCTACTCAGTCATATGCTTTTCGAAATCTGTATTCATAACCACCATATTTCTCTCTCTGTCTTGCATGTCTACCAGCATGTCCCTTATTAATCATAATGTGCCTGCCATACTTCTCCCGGGTATGGCACACATCAGGTCCTCATAGATTAGATCTGTTAAGCTGCCTCTCATTTTTGGGGCTAACACTTTCACGAAGATCTTATTATGCTGCTAAATGCAAATTATAGGTCACCAATTTTCTGGTTTTTCTTTGTCTTCTTTTTTTAAAGATAAAGACTATGACTCCTCCTGCAAACCTTTAGTCCATTTTGCCCTGCTCCCAGATTTGATTAAATAATGCTACAAGGTCCTTGTCTATGCATCCTCAAAATTTCTCATAAAATTCACTTGGGCTAAGGACAGAAATTACACATAAACTGATTTAAGTAATCAAAAACTGGTTTAAACCTGTAACAGAACAGAAGTTCAGTGCATATAAACCAGCATCAAAATGGCTGAAACTGGTTTAAGATAAACCTGGTTGAATGTTATCAGACTTAACTGATTTGGGTCAAACCAGTTTCTGAAACTTCTATCCCAGACTCCTTCCTGGTTCAAGTTAAATCAGAGTCTCCCAGCATCCCAGCATGCTTTGCAACCCTAGGCTGGGATGTGCTATCTGCTCCAGGAGAGAAGGAAGGGGCAAGGCAGGGACTGTCCCCCAAGCAAACCCCAGCTAGCGAGGGGGTGGGGTCAACTTCCCTTCCCCCAGGTACAGAGCTGCCCTGCCCTGCTAAAAATGTATTGTTGACTGTGCCTATGGACTGTAACTCCCAGAGGCACCTGGAAGCAGGAAGAGGAAGTGATGACCAACTCTGCAGACTCCTGCTGCTGTGATTGTGAACTGCAAATCCCAGAGACCTCAGGGGCAGCAAGAAGAGGAAGTGAACACACAGTCCATGCTGGCTACCTACATGCCAGAGAGCCATGCTCTAGTGCCCCCTGGCTTCTGGCCTAAGGCACTGCAGGTATGTGTTTGCATTTCCTGAATCAAAAGTGAATGTCATTTCTCAATTTAACCTCTGCAGTTTAGACTAACCTGTAAAGACTAACCTGATTTAGCCTCAGGCTTTTTGACTGTCTGTACTTAGTGCTGGTAATCCATCCTGGCCTGGTGTTTTCCCTCCCTTCAGCTTTCCCACTTCTTCATGCACCTCCTTCTGGGTGATTTCTGTCTCCATCTCCACTCTTCCTTCTTCATCTGTTCTTCATACAATTTCCTCCACAAATGATTGGGCTTCCATTTCGTCTAACCCTCTGCCTTTGTCCAGTTCTTCACAGTAAGATTGTGCCACGTCCAACACTTCTTCCTGTCCCATTGCTTATTATCTATCATTGTCTGTAGTTCCTTTTTCACTACTTTGAGTTTGACTGAGAAATATTTACTCCATGTTTCTCTTTCTTTCATCCGTGGCTCTCCAGAAGATCTTCTCTTTTACCCTCTTCCTAAACCGTCTGTTAATTCATCTCTTGTTTTCTGCAATCTCTTCTTTCTTGTCTTCCCCTTGTGCTGTTTGTTTTCACAACTTCTTTAATTCCTCCTGTAGGGTTCTCAGTTCTTGTCTCTTCTTTTGCACTTCCTTCTGTGCTGTTTTGCAGAAGAACTCTCCTGTTCACTTCTTAATCATTCTCCACCAATTATGGGGTTCCTAAAACATCTCTCCACTGTTTTCCAGCTTTTATATAGCACTGCACGTTCCTTACACAGTTGCTCATTTTCTAGACTCTCGTGTTTTGCTTTACACCCCTATTCCTTTCTATCCCTCCTGGCCTGTTCTTAGTTTGATTTCTAGTGCTCTGCGGTCACTCACTGCAATTTCTGCAATTCTTTCATATTGCCTCCAGTTTTTCTGATAATAGGACTAGGTCTATTTTGAAAAACCTCCTTACATCTACCGTTCCTGCATTTTTAATCATTTCCTTTAGGGTTATGCTAATTTATCCATCACCTTGCTGGTGTTGCTTCCTTCCTTGTCTGCTTCTATCACACAATTGAAAACACTGACAATCATTTGTTTCCTCTCACCCATCATGTGTAATTCGAATTGCTGGAATAGTTCTGATCTTTGCACATTTTTGGTGGGCACGTAGACATTAAAATTTCTATCTCTTCTTCTTCCATTGCACACTATCTCCTGGAATTGTTTTACCTGTATTATCAGATTCTTTATCAGGAATGCCACTTCTGCCATCTTAGTGCTCTCTGTTCCTGACCACCATGATTGTCCCACTGTCCATCTCTTCTTGAAATGTTCAGAAGCATTCTCTGCTATTATTCTGCATTCCTGCTTCTAATTCTTGTAAACTGGCTTCTACCTTTTTCCTGTCTTTTCCTTTTCTGAACACTTTGAATGTTTAAGGAGGTTATTGTAACCTCCATTGCAATCTTTCTCAGAGATCTTCCATACTATTGCTCTCTGTCATTGTGGTATGTTCTTTTCCTTCCAGCCATTCTATTATCTTCAGCCTGGTTTTCACCTTTCTATTCAGCACTGGATTTTCTTCTTCTGTTCTCTTCTCTATCTTATTCTTGCCTCCTTCATCTCTCCACATTCTCTCTCTTTGTTGCCTTTTCATCTCCTTTCTCACACTCATCTCTTCTTCCTTTTATAGTTAATCCTTTTCCACCTCTTTGATTTTACTTGCTTCTTCCTTTGCTCTTTTGATTCTCAACCATCTTCTTCCTGTTTCCTTCCTTCTTCCATTTTCTATGTTTCCAGGTGCTCCCTCTTCCCAATTGCACATAATATTAGTCGAGAGCTCAAATGCTCATTGGGCAGAGCCCCAGCAGAGTCAACAGTATTTCAAGCCACGGTGACCTCTCAGCATAACATTGCTCAGTATGTGTGCACTCCAGATACCTGCCATAAAGGATTCATGTGCTAATTACTACCCCAACCCTGCAACTCAAGACTGGAACTGATTGTTCTTGTCACAAGTCCTGGTACCTTCTGAAAATGTATATGTGGATGACACACAGGACTGCCTGGTTCATCTCTACCCCATAGAGGGTGGGGCCATGCTATCTGAATCTTTCTCAATTGATTTGGAGGGCTCCGATTCAATTCAGAGAGATTAAAGGGTTTCCTCATTTGATTCAGATTCAGAGACTCAGCCACCAAATCAGGCCAAATCTCCACCGAATTGAATCAAGGACCAAAGTTTCACACAGGCCTAACATTTATTGCTATCAGTAATAGTATTTCTTCTTTTATTGGACCAGATATATAATTGAGGGAGAAGTTTGATATGTTTTTTGGGCACAAAGCGTCATTCTTCACATTTGGGAAAGAAGCAGACACGGGCTAAACTAACAAAAAAAACTATCAGAGTAGCATCAACTTTCAAGATAACACGATCCACATACAGGATGGTACCCTACTAGCCACTATATACAAAAACCAACAGACTACCATATTTAGGTCTATGAACCTAGCAATCATGCCAGACTTGTCATAAAGAAAGCATGTCTCTGCTTAGTTTTAGTGCCTACTGCCTAGTGGACAGGAAGAACAATCAGAGGGAAAAATCTTGCTCAGTATTGGCCCCGAACAAGATCAGTCACTCTGGAAATGACATACGGGGCACCTATGCACATGCAGTGAGGCTGCTCCAATATGCTGTAATTACAGTGCGCCAGAGCGGACTCAATCAATCAAGTCTTCTAGAGTGTGGTAATTACCATGCTCCAGCAGACTTCAGCATCATATGCATCAGCATCCCTGTGCTGAAAAATGGTGGCAAGGGTGCATTAACTAATGTGAGGACAGGTCTGCAACACTACATACTGCATAGCTGTGCTCGTCTGGAGGTGGCCTTAATGTACATTACCACTGACCCTGGGTTTCAGGACCTTAGGAGATTCTAGCATGAAGTTAATTAAGGGTAAAGAACAAACATCCAATCTCAGATTGATGTAGAGTCCACCTATTTGAAATCACAACTGCAGTCTGTTTTTGTAAATAGTTCAGGTTCTCAAATTAGTAATTTAGCTTTGCCAACTGTTCACTAGATTGTAAATGGGAATAGATGGGTCCAATTCTAAATCAGAGGTCCACCTCAGGGAGCATTATAAATGACAAAGTCACTAGGAAATGCTGGTAGCCCGCAGAACTGAAAAATATGTGACAAACTACTGCACAAACAATTAAAAGGTAAAATTAGTAGAGTATTGAGTCAGGGCACTGTTGGTACCTGCCACTTTAAGGGCTGGAGCAGGCAGTAGCCAGGTGTTTGAGTATGGTGGCTATTTTGAGACCCTGGATATATATAGGGTGAAGCAGCAGTTTGCTGCTGGCAGCCATGAGAGAAACATCAGCTGGCAGAGTTGAGGCTCAAGAACAGCTTGAAGGTTTATGGCTGTGGCTATGGGTATGCAGGAGGCTCTTGGTCCTGGGCATAACCTAAAACTGCACACTGCTGGGGATGGGTGGCCTGGTGGAGATCCTAGTGGAATGGGAACCCCCAGGAAATGCCAAACTAGTTACCACCCTGGTGAAAAGCAGGTCAGGGTGCCTTAATAACCCCAGCTCCCTCAACCAGGTGGATAATCCCATAGTAGGACCCGAAAAGGTGTACCCATGTTAGAGAGTGTGGTCTAGATGCTCAGAAGCCTGACTTGAGGCACCCTCAACTGGCCAATGCCGGGGCCAGGACCAGAAGGGTCAAAAGGGCCATGGGCCCACTGCAAGGGTTACCCAGAGCTAAGGGCCTTGGGTTCTGACTGGCCTTGGAGGTGAGTCCAGGGTCTGTGTGGCCAAAGGTACCATGGGGAACCACACCCGAGAGGGGGAAGAGTGCAGGAAGCTAGGCAGCCCACAGTGAGGATGGAGTAGGCTGCCTGATAGTAAGGAACCAGTGAGGGTCCAAACTGGAGGGTTATGGAGCCCAGTGTGGAGCCGGAGATGGCAAGAACTTAGATGCCATCTTCGAGGCATGGGCTGTGGTGTAGGTGAGGTTTGGAGCTGAAGGTAGCACCCTGTGGCATTGGAGCAGGAAATGGGCAGCTTCCCACCCAATTAACACCATAATTTTGTATCATCAAGGTGTGGCAGGTGAGAGACGTGGGTGGTTAGCCCAGAAACAGGTGGGTGGGGAAGCCTCCTGTTACAAGTGTGCATATTTTTAAACATGACCTGAGAACCAACTATCTGTTATACAAAAGTGCTCCAGATCCACACAATTATAACAATTTTTTTTGTTTTGTTTTCAAGACTCAAACAATAACAATTCTAGACAACAGCTGTATAATGGAACAACACATGGTGTATTTGTGTGCAAACAACAAAATCAAGAGCCCGACATCACTTCACAATTCCATTACCAAGTTGTGCAATTATTGGCCTTTTGAAATGGAGTAAGATTTAAGCAAATAAATAGCAGAATTTTAAGTATCCACTCTATTTCAAAGATATAGCTATCTATATAAATTGTTACCCGTAATAATGGGGCTCGTCAAACAAATAGTATAGTAATCTGGGGAGGGGAAAGGCCCTTCCTTCTTCCCTTACATAAATGAAGTGCACAGCTTCTCTCTGCACAGTAAAATAGTGCTTAGCGCTGATCAATGCATGAATTCTTTGGAGATGGCCTACTTTATATCAGTAAATAAAAACAGCAACACTTTTGTCAAAGCTGTTGAACAATGCTAAGCAGTTATGAAAAACCTATTATAAACACCACATCTCATTTTCCTACTAGTCTTTATGCTAGAAATAATGCATTGTTTCCTCTTTATTTTCTTCCAAAAATGTTTATTCTTTCCAACATAATTACTTCTTTCATACTATGTTTTAAATATCACAGGCACAATAGAAAGATTGCAAATGTGTCTGCAAAAAAAAAAATTAATCCAAGAATATTTTTACTGAAACATGCCTGCCTACAGAAAAAAAAACCATGCAGGCAGGAACCCAGGGAAGAAATCTCCACAGGGATTTCACCTCGCACAGTTTCCCTTAGGTAAGAGGAAAGTTTTGCATTATTTGTGGAATGAGCTATAGTTTTAGTGCTCTAAATATATTTTAGATACTCAGTGTAAGTCAAAGTGCCCAGCTCATGGGCTCCCAATACTTCTATTAATTATATTCCCTAAAATGGTAGAAATAGGGGAATCACACAGCCTTGAGAGGCACTGTTGAAAATCAATACAGACACAAGTTGTACCAAGTTTTGTACATATTCCAAGCGGCAACGTGGAATGAAAACCTTCTAACTCAGATAAGTGATCCTCAGCAGTATAGGTAAGGACAGCGCCAAGAAGCCACCTACTTTTCCTTCAATTTAGGGATGTATATGGTGGGTCACTCCCTATCATAAATGAATCTGGAATACAATCCAGGCACATATAAATAAAAAAAAAACTGTGAAAAATGTAAAACATATTGCTTACCTAACTTAATGTTTTTATTAAGCTGCACAGTACTCATAATGAGCAACAATTATCACAGAACAAATTATATTAATAAACAAGTATTGTGGTGATGGTCCACAAAAAATGCCTGAAAGGGTACTTTTGAGCCAAAAGCCTGTCTAATATTTCTCCCAAATTATACAGTTGGCCCAATAAAAGATATTACCCACAAAAATCCTTGTTGGCCACATTAATAAACTGGAAATTGTGCTTTGTAACACGGCGGGGACTGTAATAGCAGCAGCATAACAGTGCAGTTAGGTACTGGGGGAAGCTGCAGCACACAGAAGTAGTGGCAACTTCCAGATTGCCACTGCCACCATAACTGCAGTTCCACACTGTGGTGTAAGCCAGGTTTTTCACCTCACAGCCCTGCCAGTGACCAGAGTGGCCGTCCCTCTTGTCTTGCCCTAGTTGTGCCACTGTATAATAGTGTACTTTATTTTTCACTTTATAATGCAGAGATAAATCTTCAGTCTTCTATTTTCCAATCCTGAAGCAAACGTTCATTGGATACAGCTTCCATAATACACAGTGGATTTATCTTCCATTAATACAGTTCAATTACCAAACAAAGAATTAAAATCTTCTAAGGTATTTATTTTTAAAAGGTTCGAAAATTCATCTTGTAAAGAAAGCTCAAAAGCCAAGGAGAACATAATACACTATATCAAATGTAATTCTCCAAAAGACCAATGGTAAAGACTTTTTTGAGAGTTAAATTGAAACCATTTAGTTGGAAAGAAGAGTAAAGCATATGAGACCACCTTTAACAGGTTTAGACAGTAGCGAGCTCTGCAATACATCACAGAATCTACCAGTTTAAATTAGGATTAAATGCTCTTTTATTTTCCCCTATAGATGCTAACACTTACAGTTCAAAATAGAAGTGCTTCTCTGCACACAACACTTCATTTTATGCAGTGAAAGATATGATACCGAAAAAACGTGTCAATGTCACTGTCCATACACGGGAAAAAAACTTTTTATGAATACTACTTTTCTTTTCCCACATTCTTTTTTTTTTTTTTTTTTCTTTCCCTTTCCCAGAATCTTGTTAAATAGAGCTTGAAGGGACCCCAGGAGGTCATCTAGTTCCCTGCTAAAAAACAGGATCACCCCTGTCTAAACCATCCCAGCCAAGTGTTTGTTTAACATATACTTATAAGCAGCCAGTGATGAAAAGTTCACGCTATCCCTAGGTAGTCTGTTCAAGTGCTTAATTATCCTCATAATTAAAGAGTTTTCCCTAATATTCAACCTAAAGTTCCCTTGTTACAATTTGTGACCATTACTTCTTGTCCTCTTTTCTGTGGATACAGAGAATACTCTAATAACTATCCTTTGTATAACCACCCTTCATTTATTTGAAAACTGTTGTCAACTCACCCATCAGTCTGCTCTTATTTATAGTAAATCATCCCAGTTCTTCCAACCTTTCCTTGCAAGTCATGTTTTCTAGACCTCTCATCATTTTTCTTGGTCTCTACTGGACTCTTTACAATTTGTCCAAAGCTCTCTTCAGGTGCAATTCTAAAAACTGTACATACTTCAGGTGAGATTTAACCAGCGCTGAATAATGTAGAAGGATTACTGCCCATCCTTTTCATGCAGTACTCCTATTAACACTGTTGGCTTGTGGTCTAATATGACCTGTAGGTCTGTTATTTTGTTAGTCCCTTTGCATTTGTTCATTCAGTTGTTCTATTTAAGTGTAGTACTTTGCACTTGGCCTTATTGAATTTAATCTAAAATAATACTGGACCCTTTTTTCCTATCCATCAAGGTCATTGGAATACTAATCTTATCCTGCAAAAGGTTTGCTACCTCACCCAGGTTAGTGTCATCTACACATTTATTAAGTTTGATCACAATTCTATCCCCCAGGTCATTAATCAAGATATTGAACAGTACTAGACATAGGATGATGCCCTGAGATAACATATTTGATACCTCCTTCTAGACAGATGCAGACTACTCTGAGCACAATGATCCTGCATCCACTTTCCAGTAGCTTCATCTAAACTGAATGTCCTTAGCATACTAATGAAAATGTAATGGGAAGCAGTGCTGAAAGCTATACTAGGGCCATTGCTCTCCCACCAACCACAAACCCCTCATTTATATTTATATAAACACATATTTATATATACATATATGCAGACACACACACACACACACACATACACATATAACATATATCTGTCATTCTTTCATATAGTATGACTTCATAGAGAACTCATATAGTACTCATTTAATTATATTCTGTCATATGTAAGTGTGCATATATATACATATACAGGGTTTTTATAAAGTCCTTAGCTTAGGGTGTTTGTGCAACTTTAAACCTTAATAACTTTGGATGTATGCACGATAGAAGCAAAATGTCAACAGTGATTGAAAGCATAATTCATT
>NW_017728949.1:71381121-71382202 GCF_001723895.1 Crocodylus porosus
ATGGCCACCAGATCCCCTCTCAGTCTTCTCTTGTGGAGGCTGAATAGATTCAGGTCTTGTAGTGTATCTACATAGGGCCAGGCCTGATTCCCCTTGTCCACGTGAGTGGCCCTCCTCTGGACCCTCTCAAGGTTAGCCACATCCCTCTTGAAGTGTGGTGCCCAGAACTGGACACAGTGCTCCAACTGTGGCCTGACCAGAGCCGCATAGGAGGTGAAGGATCACCTCCCTGGACCTGCTTGTGATGCAACTGTAGATGCACGACCCCTGATTTATGAGACCAGTGCTCTAATCACTGAGCTATGAAGCAACTTTTGTGATACATTGTTCCATCCAATTTTCCAACTCATAGAAAACATTTTCCAGTTGCTACTGAATAATTTCATGAATTGCATTTGTGATCCTTACCCTATGCATAGCTTATACTATGCTAAAAAAACTTAATGAATTACACTTTCAATCGCCATTTACAGTTTGCTTCTATCATGTGTATATCCAAAGTTATTAGAACTGCAATTTGCACAAAGACTTTATAAATACCTTGTATAAAGTCATAAATATATAATTATATGAATGAATGATAACATATAGTCCCTCATCAGAGAGAAAAAATATATTTCCAAAATTATTGGCTGGAGGTAGTGAAAATGGTAACTGTTTGGAAAATTGTTATGATAGCCAGGAAATGAGTAATGAGGAGTGATATAGGATGTGCACATTATTTCTTTTTCTTCAACATGCTGAGAAGATATAATAACGGAGAAGTGCCTTTTTAATTTAGATTGTCATTTAGAAAGACCTGTACAAAGAAAGCAGAATTAGGATTCACTCCTTCAATGGGCTGTTGATCTATGAACTTTCCCCTGATAAGTGAAAAAAGCTCTTTATCAACAAGTTTTGTAGGACAAATAGACAATTAGTCATTTTAATTGAGGCTCATGTTTGCTTCAGCAACTTTTTTTCAAATATATGATAGGATCAATCTATCTGACACCACAGGTTCAACCTATCTGATGTCTGGTATAGATTTATGTGGCAGCCTCATTGAGAAATCAGATACAAAGGTGATCCTGTCCAAAAA
>NW_017728949.1:71383077-71427864 GCF_001723895.1 Crocodylus porosus
GCATGGGACAAACACCATGCCCAGGGACACAACAGCAGCATAAATATGTGCCACTGGTATTTGTCCCATGGGAAACATGCACCCCTACACATATGCAGTCATCAGGATACACCTGTTAGGTCTACAGAAAAGAGAGAGTCTGAGGGGATTTGAAAATTGCCATCCTAAAATTGGATTGCTATGAAAACTTGTTCAGATATCCCAGATAGAGCCCTGTTCTTTTTGGAAGTGATCTGTATAGCCTGAAAATAGGACTGTCAACTGTTTCTGAATTTCCTCTGTTGAGGGAATAGATTGTATTGTTCTAGTATGCAGTAGATCTAGAGAACTACCTTCAGGTCCTCAGACTTTTCATCAGCTGTCCGATATTGGCTATGGATTAAATATTTTCTCATAATTTTGAAGAAATCTTTGGAATGCCTCGCTTTGATATGCCCTATAAAATCATGTTGATTAGAGTGCTCAGAACACCTGCACAACGCTCACCCCTCCCCCTCCCTATGCCCCTACCACTTCCCCAAACTTATAAACACACATTGAAGTTCTCCTTTGGATAGGACTGGGTGAAGATCAGGAGATTGTTCTGGGGCAGCTGAAGTCACCTACTTGACTTCATATGAACATCAGCTATCCTTGGACTTTATATGAACTAAAACAATCCACCTTTTCAGCTCCCCATTTTAGAAGAGATCACATGGAGGCTTATAGTTTACAGCCTATTTCTTTTTTCCTCCTGAATATGTAGGCTACTTTTTCAGGTAAAAAATGGTTAGAAACCATGCTTCCTTTGCCATCTGGAAAGGTTCTAATGAATGCTAATGTGGTTAACATCAAATGAGATTTAAATTAATTGTATGTCCGTCTAGAATGGGCTGGGTCGACTGAAAAGAAGTTTGTGGTATGACAGAAGACTCTTTACTACCTATTAGTTCTACTATGTTTGGATGAGTGTCCCTGCCATTCTTTCAAGGGTCAGATTCTAGGGAAGAGGAAACAGTGGTGAAAAAGCCTTGTAATCACCTACAATTGTTGAAGACATCAGCTGTGTCAAAGAACATAAAAACCTACAGCAATACATGAGGATGATTGCCTCTTAATTGTCAAGGTCTTAGGTGTGGCTGAAAATTTCCATTCCTCCCCTGTGATAGCTTCTTTAGACCAAAAAGAGATATACACACACATGCCCTGCTCCACTCCCCCACTATATATTTAAAATCCTTTGAACCAAACATAACATAACATTTACAGACCCCAGTGAATTTTCTGTGGGCAATGGGTTGAAAAGTTCTGAACTCTACCCCAATAAATCCTTAAAAATCATGCTGAGCCCTTATTGCTAGGTTTGAAAAGCTCTTCATAGTCTTCCAACCTTTCAATGCCTTAATTTCCCATCTGCAAGGCAGAGATACTATATTTACTCTAATAGATTACCCCGATTAGAAGACGAACCCCCAATAATTAGAGTCTCTATAGAGAAATTTTATAAATTTGTTATAATTTTCCAGGTATAGAATCTAATTATTGGAGGTTTGCTTGAATTTTTCCCTCTTGTATTGCTACAGTAGGGAAAATAAATCTGAGGGATCTGATAGGTCTTTGCTCTCTGGTTTGCCTCAATTTTAAACTGATGCATCTGGGATGGAGGATGCTTGCCTGGTGACAGAGTGACACAGACTGGAAAAACTGAACTGTGCCCAGTCAAAATTTGGAACTTGGCTATTGGGCTTTGCCCAACACAATTCAGAATGATTTGGCCCTTTACAATGACATTTTTCAAAAAAGAAGATGGTATTGCATTTCACTATCCAACTATGAAAGAATAAGTACTGGCCTTTTGGGCTAAGATCAGGTATAGCAGTTATAGGGTGAGGTCTGTCCATTGTACTCCAGGTTGGTTGACCCCTATGATTCTCTACAAATATGGGGATCTCAGTTGCACAATTTTGTGGTAATGTGGGGCTGTGTTTGTTCTTTGCCTCTGCTTGCTCCTTTGGTCTTTTGGCAAGGAGCATGTGTGACTAGGGGCATCTGCTCTCCAACGCTTTGTGTTTGGGGCCTGCATGTCGGATGCCTGACATGAATATGGGGTAGGCATATACTGATACATCTGGGAGGGAAGACATTTGCCCAGTGGTAGAGCCACACATACTTGAATGATTGAGTTCAGCTCAGTTGACTTGGAGTTTAGAATTAATCTGACCTTAAGCCAAAAAAGGGCTGGTGTGGGCTGCACGATCCTGTCCTTGTAGTAGGTTCCCATCAGCATATTTGCTTAATGTGGGCTATGTGCTCTATAGTCATGCTTAGTGTTGGCTGCATTTAATCAACTTCATAGTTGGTTTCCATTGCTGAGCATATGCTGCTTTTGGCAGCAGTTTAATGATAGACAGTGTATTCAGTGATATTTCCTTGTAGGTTATTATAAAATGAGGGACTTTTTCCCCACGCCAAATTGTGGGGGAGCGGACTCATTCTGGAACCAAATAAATATGGTAATACAAATAATCTCAATGCATTGTCAGAAAACCAGATTATTAATATCTGTAGAGTCCCCACAAGATTCTAGATAAAAGGAATCATATAAAAGCAAGATATTCTATTATAATATTTAATGAAAGTTCCTATCACTTTAGCAATGGGATGCACCTGAGATAGAAACTGCCAATTTTCCAAAATTGAAATTACAAAGTTTGAATTCTAAAAACACAGAACCTGAGTAATGTAATTAAATAATGTAGCCAGAACATAATTTATATCTCAAACTCTCCAAGAGTAATAAGAAATCTCAAAATTTCATTTTAGGAAACATTCCAGTCTTTCCCCTGACTTTGATGGATACTGGATAGCTTTTTCTTCGACAGCTTTCTCAGAGCCAATCATGTTTACAACCCCTGTGTAGTAGTGGTGCTGAATCAGATACTCAAGATTAGATTTTCCCTTCACACTCTGCAGAGGGATGAAAAAAATGACAATTAGTATCAAGTGTTGTGCACCAAAGATATAAGAGTATTGCTCAGGTACGCAGGGATGAAGTCAGGACAGCCGAACTGCAATTAGAGTTGTAGCTAGTAAGGGATATGAAGGGTAACAAGAAGGGTTTCTACAAGTAGTTCAGTAACAAAAGAAAGAACAGGGAAAGTGTGAGTCCCTTACTGAAAGGGGGAGGCAACTTAGTGACAAGAGGATGCAGAAAAGACTGCAGTACTCAATGCCTTTTTTCTCCTCAGTCTTCACAGGCAAGGTCAGCTCCCAGTGAGCAGCACAGTTTGGGGAAGAGGTGAGCAGCCAAGAGTGGCAAAAGAACATGTGAGGAACTGTCTAGAAAAACTGGATATATACAGGTCCATGGAGCTGGATGGGATGCACCTGAGGGTGCTGAGGGAATTGGCTGATGTGATTGCAGAACTGTGAGCCATCACGTTTGAAAACTCATGGTGATCAGGAGAGGTCCTGGATGACTGGAAAAGGGCAAACATAGTGTCTATATTTAAGAAAGGGAAAAAGGAGAATCCAGGGAACTACAGCCTCACATCAGCCCCTGGAAAAATCATGGCGAAGATCCTCATAGAATCCATTTCTAAACACTTGGAGGAGGAGAAGAAGGTGATTAGGAACAGTCAGCATGGACTCGCCAAGGGCATGTCATGACTGATCAACCTGGCTGCCTTCTATGACAAGGTGACTGGCTCTGTGGATGTGGAGAGAGCAGTGGATGTGGTGTACCTTGCTTTTAGCAAGGCTTTTGATATGGTCTTCCAGAACATTCTCAGAGGCAAGCTAAGAAAGTACAGGCTGGATGAATGGACCATAAGGTATAGATAAAAAAACTGGCTGGAACATCAAGCTCGAAGGGTAGTAATCAACGGTTCGATGTCTAGTTTGCAGCTGGCATCAGGTAGAGTGTCCTGAGGGTTGGTCCTGTGACTGGTTTTGTTCAATGTCTTCATCAGTGACCTGGAAGATGGCACAGAGCACACCCTCAGCGAGTCTGCAGATGACATAAAGCTGATATGCTGGAGGTAGGGCTAGGATTCAGAGTCACCTCGACAAATTGGAAGACTGGACCAAAAGAAATCGCATGAGGTTCAAAAAGACAAGTGCAAAGCCCTGCACTTCAGATGGAGCAATTGCATGCACTGGTACAGGCTGGGGGCTGACTGCCTGGCAACAGCTCTGCAGAAAAGGTTCTGGAGGTTACAAGGGGACAATTAGCTGAATATAAGCCAACAGTGGGCCCTTTTGCCAAGAAGGCTAATGGCATACTGGGCTGCATCGATAGGTGTGCTGCCAGCAGGTCAAGAGAAGTGATTATACCCCTCTATTCAGCAATGGGGAGGCCACATCTGAAGTACTGTGTTCAGTTTCTGCCCCCCGCCCGCCTCCTCACCCCTGACTACGAAAAGGATGGAGCCGAGTTGGAGAAAGGCCAGTGGAGGGCAACAAAAATGGTGAGGTGGCTAGGGCACATGACTTATTAGAAGTTGAGGAAAGTGGGATTTTTTTAGTCTAGAGAAGAGAGAACTGACAAGGGATTTAACAGCAGTCTTCAACTACCTGAAGGGGGGTTTGAAAGAGGATGGAGCTGGACTGTTCTCAGTGGTGGCAGATGACAAAACAAGGAGCAGTGGTCTCAAGTTGCAGCAAAGGAAATTTAGGTTAGATATTAGGAAGAATTTTCTCACTAGGAGGGTAGTAAAACACTGGAACAGGTTACCCAGAGCGGTCATGGACTCTCAATCCTCACAGGAGGTCGGTGGAATCTATATGGGAACCCAAAACACATGACTGTTCTTTCAGTCACTGGATAACAAGAGGGCAAGAGAGGCAGAAAGGGGTGAAATGAGAGCTTTAAATAATTTTTGACTAAGACACAGCACCACAACTGGCAAATTCAATCTGAAGCCTTTATGATTGATACTAAGTTTTGCAGACAGTACACACTTACGTCACCAAGTGATAATGCAAGAAGCCATTTAAATCATACAAAAAGCATTAGCCTTTTGCCAAATCCCGCTGACTATAATATAAAAGAAACTATACGCACCAATTTAAGTATGCTGGCTAATTTATGTAGCAACAGTCTACTCTAAACTGTTTGCTTTATCGGGCTTTTTCCCTGACAACTTGTAGTGTGCACTCAAGTCTCTGTTCGGCTCTTGACACCTCATCAAGACTCATCACTCAGTTAGGCACAGCATCTTGCGTCTAATAGCAGCAATGTTAAAACTGAAAAGACGTACTCAGTTTTAGGGTTGCTATTAGTACAGTGCTGACAACAATTGAGATGGGCAAGAAGAACTGACTGCACAACATGGATCATAGGAAATTTTCTGACTGCAAAATGAGCGTGTTCCATATGACTTAACTGTACCAGTATCCACAAGTAACACTTACTATCTGAAACTACTTAGAAAGCTCTTTGTTTCATCCAACCTCATATATGATGGTTTGGCTTCAGCTATTCATACTTTAATCACCATTTAGCTAGAGTATAGCAACATGATGGACTTGGAGACAACTTCAGTGCTTAAGAAATTTCAGTTAATGTAGCCACACACAGCACATCTCTTCAACAATACACACTACTGTGATCCCATCACACCTATCACCAAGTCTCCACACTTTGGCTTTCCATTGAACAAGAAATTGAGTCCGGCACTTTACTCTTGTTTTAGGGTACTGAACAGCACAGGATATATAAAATATTCCATATAGTTCTGGTCCAGAGACAATGATCAACACTTTTATTCCTCCCACAGCAAGAATAAAGGTGATTTGTGGAGGAAAGAAGGAGCTTTGCCACGGATCCACCCAAGACTGTGGAATGAACCTGAAGAGACACTACAGGCCCTCCCAAAACGCTCTTCCGCCTTTCATAAGGGAAAAAACACATTTTGAACTGGCATTTTCTAACATATACACAAGGGCAGTGCTAGGGGGAGGGGCTTTGGGGAGCTACAGACACCCTAAAATTTACCTTACCCCTCCCATAGCCACCCCTCTCTCCCTGCCCAAGCCCCTTGCCCTTCCCACCAGGCCACTACCACCTGCCTTGTGCAGCTGAGCCTGCCCCACTCCCACCCACAGCCTGCAGTGGCATGGCACCTTAAGTGGGTATTGTTAAAAAAAATGAACAAGTATGTTTGGGCTGAAAATACATAGCGCAGCCCCCACAATTTTCTGCCTAGCCCACCTCAGCCCCCATACGGGGAAGAAACTGGTGCTGCTCCTGCCTATGCACATAAAACATCTAAATTTAAAAACCTAAACAACCCCCTCCCCCACAAAAGAAAAATAATTCATTACTGTGTCTCTATCCTGCTCCTTAATAGCTCCTGTTACATAATAGCTACAGCAAATTGGTTTGGAGTGTTGCTGGTTCAGGAAAAGTATGAGAGGCAAGAATTGGGGGGAGGGGGTGGGTAGTATCTTTTACTGAATCAACTGTTGATATCAGGAAGAAAGTTGAACAAGCTTTCAGGTGCAGAAAGCTCTTCTTAAGGAAGTCACATCTTTTAAGGCACTGCCAGAAGATACTGAGATGCTATGATGACTACCATAGTAAAAGTAGCTATATTAAATAGAGTAAGTTATGCTCATGCAATGAAACCCTAAAAATGTAAGAAGGAGAAACACTCTAACGATAGCTCATTCATAAGCTAAAAGACTTTCTGTAAGAAATTACAGCGGAGAAAGAGACAAAAAAAAAAACCATACAAAAATAGGTATCAAGAGTGGAGAAAGGAAAACTGACCCCACACCCCACACCTTTGCTCACAGACCACAGATCCTACTTTCTGGGGGAAAATAAAGTGTAGGGCTAGTGCCCTATTCTAGGTGTCAGAACATACATCTGGCAAGCTAGATCAGGTCTTTGGAGCCAATAGATCTGAACTATGGAGTGGAGGGCTTTAACTGTACATGCCCCAGGGCTGGGCAGCTTCCAGCTGTGCCCATGACACTACTGCTTTTTCCCTCATTCACAGCTCTGGTCTGATATGGGCTAGTGTTTCAGTGGTGTTTCAGCAGTGGAGGGCTTTTTCCAGTACCTGCACTGGGGACAAGTAACTGGAAACTGCACCTGCATTGCCACTGCTTCTTCCAACCCCCGGCTTCACTGTGTAGGAGTAGTTTTCAGCCCAGGGGGAGCTGTGCCAGGACAAGGTATCTGCAAGCTGCATCCATACTTCTGCTACTTCTTCAGCTGGGCAGGAACTGTACTGGGGCAGACACAGCTTTCAGCAGTGCCTGAATAGCAGCTAGAAGGTGGAGGTGAGGGAGAAGAGGGAGAGTGGTGGCGTTCGGGGGAGTAGTGATGGTACAAACACAGTTTGCAGATACCTGATCCCAGCAAAACTCTCCACTAGGAGAAGCAGTGGTGTCATGGGAGCAGGTCCCAGCTACCTGGCCCCAGTGTAAGTATGAGGAAATCCCCCTTCTGCTGATGTGCTGCTAAAGCCACCCAGATGACGTTGGACTGAAGATGGGTTGTTATGACCTAAAGATTGAAAAAGGTTGCAGGCCCGTGAATTTAACAAACCTCTACAATGATATAGGACGAATATACAGAAAACGATATTGTAACGATGTTAATGTTGCACCGACACAGCCGCAAAACCAGGAAAACGGAATTTTTCACTCAACTTTCTTTGTGATGGATATGAAGCCTTGTCAAGTGATGGGTTCTAAATGTGTTTGTGGTGAACAAGTAACTTGCTAGATAAAGTTGTTTGTAGATTGTAAATCTACTTTCAGTGAGCTGGAAATGTGTTAGATAATGGGTTGTTTATGAGTTGCAAACCTGTTCAGTGAGCTGAAAATCTGACAGATAATGGGTTGTTTATGAATTCTAAATCAATATTCAGTGAGTTGGAACCTTGTTAGATAATGGCATGTGTATGGGTTGTAAATCTGTTTTCAGTGAACTGGAAACATGTTAGATAATGGGTTATTTCTGGGTAGTAAATCTGTTTTCAGTGAGCTGAAAACTTGGTAGATAATAGGTTGCTTGTGAGTTGTAAATCTGTTTTTAGTGAACTGGAAATCTGTTTAATAAAGGGCACTTTACATATTGTAACTCCATTTTCACTATGCAAAAGAATGTTCAATAATGTGTTGTTTCTGAATGGCAGATTTGATTTCAGTGAGGTAGAAACACATCAGCTAATGGATTCTTTATGAGAGGTAGATCACATTCAGTGAACTAGACGTGTGGAATAATAATATCTTGCATCTCATCTAGTCATTTTTTACCTTTTCAGCTAACTACTGAGTAATGATTTGAATGAATTGTAGACATGTGCTTAACGAGCTAGAAAAGAGCTGCAGGTCTGTTCTGAGTCAGCTTAGCCTTTTTTTGAAAATTTACTTTCAGGTCTCTCTCTAGTTCAATGAAATTTTGTTTCAAAATGTTTGCTGAATGTTTTCAGCAGGATGAGAGAGTACAATCTGTGTTACAGATATATAGTTTTCCTTCTATAAGTTTTCCCCCTATAATAATTACAATCTATATTTGTGGTTCTACCTACACATCTCTGCCTAATCACATATAACCAACACATCAGAAATCAGTACATTTTTTCTCTTGTAATTTTAATATATTTTAGGGAATGATGCAGTGATATGAACTGTGACTTTTCATTTTTCAGTTAACTTTCTTGTTTCAACTTGTTCCCTTTAGTACCAAATTGTTGCTTAACACCATCACATCCAGAAGCGATGTCAATTGACATAAATAGAGCTATTTACAGTAGTGAGAAAAGGGAATCAAGTGCATAGGGTTTGAAAGGGAGGGAGTTTATTTCAAACTGTACCAAAATTACCAAAAAAGTGAATAAAGTAGATTTTTAAAACACTTGAGCATATCCTGTGGTACAAAAATCACTTGCCTTTACTATTAAGCCACAACTGAAATATTCAGATGAATATTGTTGATGTAGGATAATACTGTTTTCAAATTTACCAATAAACATTTGCATTTTCTACTAAGACAAAGACATTAATCTGACACTTTATATATCAAAAAAGAAAAAAAAAATATTAGCAGGATGAATATTAGGAGTACAGGCAACCCCTGCTTAACAGTGATTTGCTTAACACTGATTTCACTATAGTGCTCATTTTATATGATACCCAATTTCACTTAGCGCTCAGCAAGATGTGTTGTAACACTCACAGGCATTGTACATCCTGCACTGAAACTAACGCTGATCCTGACAGCCCTGATTGTGGTGATTCGGGTGTCTTTAGAAAGTTGTTTCAGTGGCTTTAGAAAGTGAAAAATGGAAGTGAAACTAGGTTTCACTTAACACTTGATTTTGCTTAACGCTCAGTTTTTAGGGAATCAATTAAGAGTGCTAAGCAAGGGATGACTGTATTACGATTCCAGTTACAATTTCTTATTACTAATTCTGTAAACCTATGATTCCTAAACTATGTACCAGCCCACAACACTCAGTCAGAGATGATCTCAGAATCCCTCCAACCCTTGACAAGGTGAGGAAAGCCATTAAGCAGATGAAGAACAACAAGGGATTTGGAGCTGATGGAAGCCCCTCTGAAATCTTCAAGCGGCGGGTAGAAGCTCATATCATAGTTCCAGACACATATCTTAAGGATCCGGAATGATGAGGAAATCCCACACAACCTCAGGGATGCCATGATTGTGACAATTTTCAAGAAAAGAAACAAGTCCAACTGTGGAAATAACAGGGAGGTCTTGCTGTCCCCCAGAGGAAAGATAATTTCAAGATCCCTCCTGAACCATCTCCTTCCACTTGCTGAAAAGCTCCTCCCACAATCTCAGTGTGGGTTTAGGGCATGAAGAGGCGCAACTGACACTGCTCAACAGCTGCAGTAAAAATGCCAGAAACATAAACTCTGCATTGCCTTTTTTGACCAAATGAAAGCCTTTGATGCTGTCAGCCAAAAAGCACTGTGGAAAGTCCTTCTGAAGTATAGATGCCCACCAAAATTCATCACCATTTCTTATCTGCTCCATGATGGTATGTGAGCAGCGGCTCTCAGTAATGGACTTATCATAGATCCCTTTGAGATTAAGACAGGTGTTAAGCAAGGGTGCATGATCGCTCCAACATTTGTCTCAATATTCCTTCTCTATGCTACAGCTGACCACCAACAAGCTACCAGTCAGAATGGAGCTAAACTACTGAATGGATGGTAAGCTGTTTAATTTCAGCTGATTGAGCCAAACCCAAGATCACCATGACTTCAATCATAGAACTTTAGTATACTGATGATAGTGTAGTTTGCACTCATTCAAAAACAGACCTTCAGGCAATCATCAACCTCTTTACCAAGGCATACAAGAAAATGGGATTGATGCTTAAAGTTCAGTAGACTAAGGTTTTCCCGTCAAGATCCTCCTAACAAGCAGTCCTCAGCTCTGGTCATTCAAATTCATGGTGAGGCTCTGGAGAACATTGAGTATTTTCCCTACCTTGAAAGCTGCCCCTCGCAGAAGGCTGACATTGACAAGGAAATCAAACATTGCCGCAAATGCACAAGTGCAGCCTTTGGACACCTGAAGAAATGGGTGTTCAAAAATCAAGACATCAGATCCAAAACTGAACTCATAGCTTATCAAGCAGTGGTGATCCTCACCTTGCTATATGGAGCTCAGACATGGACAACATACAGGAGACACCTAAGGTTGCTGGAGTAGTAACATGAACGCTGCCTGTGGAAAAACCTCCAAATCCAGTGGGAAGACAGATGCCGACCATTAGCATCCTTCTGCAAGCAAACACCATGAATATTGAGGTGATGGCCATCTGACATCAACTTCATTGGGCCAGCCATATTATCCGGATGTCTGACTCTCGACTACCAAAGCAAGTTTTATTCTCTCAGCTCAGTCAAGATGCACACTCAAGAGGAGGGCAGAGAAAGGGCTTCAAGGATGTCCTCAAGGCCAACTTGAAAAAATGGAACATTGACATCAGCTAGTGCGAGACTATCACCTTGGACTATCCCAAATGCAGGAAGAGTTGCTGCAAGGATCTCAATACTTCGAAATGTTTCAATGACAACAGGAGACAGAAAAGTAGGAGCAGCAGAAACTGTGTGTCATGAACTAAATCAAGAATTCAGAGCCACACACCACACATAGAAACATGTGCCTAAGTTACAACAGAGCCTGTCAATCCCAGATTGGACTCATCAGGTATTTTTGGACCCACAGATAAGATATTCATGGAAGACTATCATTCTTGACTGACTGAAAAGGATTGCTGGAGATTGCTTCAGCTACTATAAGACACAGTAACTTAGAGCAAAAGGGGGCTGTTTTATAGATCTTTTTAGAAATCTACTCTGGGTTACTATTTTTTTTAGGACAATTCTATCTCTTCTGAAGTCACCAGCTTTGTATTCTTTTTCAAACTGGAAAAAAGGGGGAAGTCTTATATAGTGCCCATTAAATTTTGGTGTTTCAGCAAACAAATTTATACAGAACCTTCAGCCGCAGCTAAATAATTACACCTGAGTTGACATGTAAACTTAAAAAATGATAGTTTTTAAGATAGTCTGAGTGCCTTGATTGTGCATTTCTATGCAAAAACATGTGTCTTTTTCCATAGCCTAACCCTAATTCTGAATTTCCTTTATTTGCAAAGTTTTTTAGGAGGGGATAACGATGCTCATTCAATATATGGCATATATAATCTACTGGCAAATACACACTTTTAGCTCTTAATTTGAAGAAAAAAAGAAGTTTGACAGGAAGAGAGGGAAAAACAAAAATCCAAACCGTCTTGTATCAGTCATGAGGTCTAACAAAACGAAAGTACATTTTCTTGATTGGGGTTCCCTAGCATAGGGATTGCTGTTGTTATCGTAATATCCATAAGCAAATATTAATGAATGAATGAATAGACTTTCTATGCATAAAGTACAAACATGTAAAAGAAATTTTTGTGTATATTCTTCCTCTCTCCTCATCACTGTCTTTGTTTGTTTTCTTTAGTTTGCAATAGTTGCAAATTACAGGTAAGGATACCATTACAAAAATGGAGATAAATCATCATAACACAACTAAGACATAATGGAATTGTATTCTGAGAGGAATTCCAGTCTCTAAAAAGGCAGAAGCCTTCCTTAAAATCAAGTGAGATTCAGAATTCACTCACAATATATGCAACTAATACTTTTCTGTGGGCTGCATAAAAATAATTAAATGGTGTTCAAGTAAATAAAAATTAAAACGGAAGGGCAACTGAACATCCTCCTACTCAGTTTGCCACGGTGAATGTCAAAATTTGAAAAGAAAAGAATTTCTGGCAAACTAGTTTAGGAACAGCAAAAGTGACAGGCCATAAAAACATGACATATTACTGTTCTATAATCAACTGGACTGTAAGTTTTGTCATGTATTGCATGCTTCCATTTTTCCTTTAATATTCAGAAATCATTTTTAAGATTTTATTTCTAAAATTTAGTGATTTAAGCTCCTAGTTTTCATTTCCCTCTGTTATAATCTCCCTTTAGAAAACTTCAAAAAAATTCTTGATACATTCTGTTATTTTTAACCCTTATAGATGTTTATTTTTATAGAGCATACTATTTAATTTTAAATTGAACATAAGAATCACTAGAGATGCATTTACTTAATTATAGAACAGATCTAGAAAAGAGAATATTTTAGCAATATTTCCTACAGTCTGAATGACTGTTTTGTAAGCACAGCACTAGATCCATTGTCCACAACCTAGCTCTATATTTCCATTGTATCTGCTCTGATCTCACTAACTTGGACAATCACACTGAAGATCTGAAGCGAAATGGCTATGTTTTGTTTCGGTTTTGGATTCGGCTATTTCATACGGACAGTGATTTGTTTCAGTGTTACAGATCACTGTTTCATTTCAATTCAGATGAATCTGTTTTGATTTTGGTGCCAATTCAGAGTTTTGGATTAGCTGCAGAGAGGCAGGCACAGCTGGGTGGCTTGCAGGTTCTCCCATGGCTCCTCTGGCTGTGCTTGCCTCTGGGGCAGAAGCCCCCATGGATGCCCTGCCCGGCCCCAGCCCCCATCCAGCCCCAGCCTCCCGGCACTTTAAGAAAAAAGGGGGGGGGAAGCCCCACACTCACCTGCTGTAGTAGTGACAATCCAGGCCTCTGGGGGCTCATTGCAGAGCCCCCTCATGCAGCATGGGGAAGTGGGGGGCAGCAGGGATTGCCCCCCCACCTGGCACATGGGTGTCACATGTATCAATTGTATCTGCTCTGATCCCACTAACTGGGACAACTGCGGGTGCAGAGTGACTCAGAAGGGCACCGCATGTTGTCTGGAAGTGTGGGTGGTTCCACCTGTCAGCCAAAGCCTGGCACCACTCAGCCCCAGTGGCCCCAGCTCCCAAACACCATGCAGCACTATGCTGAGCCACACTGCACCCACTTCATGGGGCAGCTGCCACATGGGTAGCAGGTGGGGGGGCGCGATTCTTGCTCCCCAACTACCACATGTTACACGGGGTGGGGTGCCCTGAGAGGCCCTGATCTCCACTGCTACAGCTGGTGAGTGCAGGGATTTGAGGAGGGTTTCTGTGTTTGTTTGTTTGTTTGTTTTTTTTAAGTGCGAGGAGGCTGGGGCCAGATAGGGCAGCCATGGGGGCTTCTCCCAGCTCCTCTGGCTGGGCTTGGCCTGGGCTGCACCAAGCAGATTCAGGTGCTAGTGTTGGCCTCAGCTGACAGTGGCAGGATGCTGTCATGCCACATGCAGACCCAGGGGTCCGTACCCGCCAGGAAGGCTACGAGCCATGCTGGACTCTTTCTGAGGGCATGGGCCCCTAGATGTATGCGCAGGATACCAGCAGGTTGCCACTGCTGGCTGGGGACAGTGCCAGCACTGGATTCTTTCCAGCGCGCAGTGTGGGCTGTGCCAAGCAGACTCAGGTGTTTGCACTGGCCCTGCATGCTGTCAACCTGCATATGGATCTAGAGGCCCACACCAGACTCCTTCTGGAGAGCGCAGGCCCCCGGATCTGCATGTGGGAAGACAGTAGGCTGTTGTCCCTGCTCCAGAGCACTGGGATTTGAAGGGACCTCAGGGACAGATCACAGGCATTGGCCAGCTACAGATGTCAATATCAGAGCAGTCCTTCCACCCTCTTGCCCCTCTCTCTTCTTAGTTCCTGTTTCCCTGCAAGCCTGGCTCTGAAACATGCAAAACATCTGAAATATTTTGGATGGTTCTCTTTCATTTCAGGTGTTTTGGAGCCTTCCATTTTATTTCAGATTTGGTGTTTTGGGCACTGAAATGGACAGAAACACCTCCAAAATGAAACGGCTTCAGAAATTTTGCACAGCCCTAATACAAACCACACCATCACCAGACTAAATAATGAGGACTTTAACATGCAAAGTTCATTCACATACAACTCTACCAACATTATACAATTATGAAAATTAGGGTTGGAAGGAACTTCAGGAAGTCATCTAGTCCAATCCCTTGCTCAAAGCAGAACCATTCTCAACCATATCATCCCAGCCAATGCTTTGTTTAGCCAGGTATAAGACCTCCAAGAATGGAGATTCCACAACCTCTATGGGTAACCTGTTTCACTGTTTAACTACCCTCCTAGTGAGAAAATTCTTCTTAATATCTAACCTGAATTTCCCTTGCTGCAACTTGAGATCATGGATCCTTGTTCTGTCATCTGCCACCACTGAAAACAGTCTAGCTGCATCCTCTTTCAAACCTTCCCTCTCAGTCTTCTCTTCTGCAGACTAAATAAGCCTAGTTCCCTCAGCTTCTCCTCAGAAGTCATGTCTCCCATCCCCCTCACCATTTTTTCTGCCCTCTGCCAGACTCTCTTCAATTTGTGCACATCCTTTCTGTAGTGCGGTCCCAAAATGAAACACAGTACTTCAGATGTGGTCTTACCACTGCTGAACAGAGGGTAATAATCACGTCTCTTGACCTGCTGGCAACACTCCTACCATAGTCTTAATCTTATAAAGTCTTACGGTTTTACTACAGGGTGAAGTAGACCTGGGGCAAGTGGTGTGTATATGCAAAGGCAACTCCTAAAGACCAATAGTAAATATTAAATAAACCCTTTAAAAACCTATTATGGATCCCCTCTCCTCCACCCAAGATATGAACAAGCAAGCAAGCAAGCAAGAAGTGCTCATGGAGCTCTGCTTTTCCAAACTGGGTGTCAATTTCTGATGGCGACACTCCTACCAATGCAGCCCAGTATGCCGTTAGCTTTCAGAGCAACAAGGGCACATGGCTGGTTCATATTCAGCTTATAACCCACCTTAACCCCCGGGTCCTTTTCTGCAGAGCTGCTGCCCACCCATTCAGCTCCCAACCTGTAGTGGTGCATGGGATTCTTCTTTCATTAAGTGCAGGACTTTGCACTTGTCCTTGCTGAACCTCATGAGATTTCTTTTGGTTCAGTCCTCCAATTTGTCAAGATCACTCTGAATCCTAGCCTTACCCTCCAGCATATCTACAACTTCCCCCAGCTTGGTGTCATCTGGAAAGTTGCTGAGGGTGCACTCTATGTCATCTTCCAGGACATTGATGAAGATATTGAACAAAACTGGCCCCTGGGCTGACCCCGGGGGACAAAGCTGTCCCTTGGGAGGGTGGGGGTGGAATTGAGGTGACTGCCCTAGGCCCTGCACTTTGGGGAGTGTTGTATAGGTCCCATGGACAGCACCCCTCCACCCCCGCTCTGGCGACTCACCACACCCCCTCCCTGTACAGGCACCACAGAGGCTGATAGGCCTCAGGCCCCATACAGCCCTAGAGTCATCTGTTCCTGGGGCACTCCACTTGATACTGGCTGCCAGCTAGACATTGAGCCATTGATTACTACATTGAGCCATTTTCCTGTTCACCATACAGTCCATTCATGCAGTTCATACTTTCTTAGCTTGCCTGTAAGAATGTTCTGGAAGACCATATTGAAAGCCTTGCTAAAAGCAAGGTATACCACATTCACTGCTTTCTCCATATTCACAGAGCCAGTCATCTCATCAGAGAAGGCAGTCAGGTTGGTCAGGCATTACTTGCCCTTGGTGAATCCATGCTGACTGTTCCTAATCACCTTCTTCTCCTCCAAGTGTTTAGAAATGGCTTCCTTGAGGATCTGTTCCATAATTTTTCTAGGGTTTGATGTGAGGCTGACTGGTCTGTAGTTCCCTGGATTCTCCTTTTTCCTTTTCTTAAATATGGACACTATGTTTGCCCTTTTCCAGTCATCTGGGACCTCTCACAATCACCATGAGTTTTCAAAGATGATGGCCAGCAGCTCTGCAATCACATCAGCCAAGTCCCTCAGCACTCTTGGGTGCATCCCATTGAGCCCCATGGACTTGTATATGTCCAGTTTTTCTAAATAGTCCCCAACCTTTTCTTTCACCACATTGCTGCTCACCACTTACTCAAACTGTGCTGCTAGGAGCAGTAATCTGTAAGCTGACTTTGACTATGAAGACTGAGGTGAAAAAGGCATTGAGTACTTCAGTCTTTTCTGAATCCTCTGTCACTAAGTTGCCTCCCCCACTCAGTAAGGTACCCACACTTTCCCTGATCTTTTTCATGTTACTAACATACCTGTAGAGACCCTTCTTGTTTCCCTTCATGTCCCTTGCTAGCTGCAACTCCAACTGTGCATTGGCCTTCCTGACTTGATCCTTTCATGCCCGAGCAATACTTTTATATTCCCCCTCATTGTTTGTCCAAGTTTTCACTTCTTATAAGCTTCCTTTTTGTGCTTTAGTTTACTGAAGAGTTCCCTGCTAAGCCAATCTGGTCTTCTGCTGTACTTGCTAGTCTTCCTGAACATCAGGATAGTTTGTTCCTGCACTCTCAGTAAGGGTTCTTTAAAATACAATCAGCTCTCCTGGACTCCTCCCCCATCAGTCTGGCTTCCCAAGGGATCCTGCCCATGAGTTCCCTGAGTGATACACTATCCCTCTGCTTACAGTATTACTCTGCTGTCTCTATCAGAGATGGGGAAATCAACACATGTAGGGAATAAATGAACACCGGTCTGATCTTAGCTCAGAATGTGAAAAAGATACAAAAGCTTGTGGTAGAACAGTTTGACTTCCCTGCACACTGCATTGTTGACCTCAGGACTGCTGTTCTTTGACAGCAAGCTTGGAAAAAACAATTGGAACAGGAACTTGCAGAACAAGAAATTATTCAAAGACTGGAATGCATTATAATTTAAACAGGACCTATGGGTTTTTATCCCTTTACCTGGATTAGTTTATGTGACCCTTTTGTACCTATGCGTTCTTTCCTTGTTTCCCCTCCACCTGTATTCAGATCACTCACTCCACTTTCAATGCGATGCTTGTCCTTTGACAGCACCTTAAGAAATGAGTCTCAGTTCACAAAAACTTATGCTTTCTCTGTATTTTATTTAATTTGTCTACAAGGTGCATATCTAGCCTGCATTTTACCTGTTTCCATTTTTCCATCTTTGAAAAATAATATTTTGAAGCAGCAAACCTGGCTATTTTTTCACTAAATGACAGAAAAGTTGAACTTTATTTAATTTAAGGAAAGTTCTGAATTCAGAAAAAAATTAAACTAAAACATTTTTAGTGTACAGAAGATCAAATAAAAGTGCATGTTGTTGACAGCATATCATTTATGTTAATATTTCATACACTCAGCACATCCAATGATAGTTCTCCAAATAAGTGTTTCACTTTTAAGATATGTAATTATCTTGAAAGAAAAATATATATGTGGCAAATTAAGTACACAGGCAACTTATTTTTGATTATATGGTGTAGATGTGCTGTTTTTCAGTGACTCAGTCAAAAAGTTACACTAGCTTGTCTGCAAGCTAAGAACTCTCTTGTGTTATTACACAGCAACTGTTTTCAGCTTGATTTCCACAGACATTTATGAAATTGCTCTCATGGGGCAAGTTGTGTTTGTGCACAAGTGCTGAAGAAATCATGCAGCCCTCATTTTCTCTCACAGAATAAGGAAAAGAAAGAAAACAGCCAGAGATTATTCTTGGCTTTTTCAATAAATACTATGAGAAAGAAACCTAAGAGAGGAAAGTTTTTATTTCCTTACGACACAAGAACCTGAGACAGAAGTAGGCAGTTAAGCAAGCTGTCTACTCAGCTCCTTATTGCCTCTATCATCATCTGTATAGATAAAAGTCAGCCTATCCAGAAATTAAATGCCCTTGTGAGAAGAATGCCTGAAGAGCATTTGGTAAAGGTGTAAGAATCAGGATTGGCATGAAACATGATGATACAATCATTTCAAATTATCTGTAAGACCCATTAGTCTGGGAGAAAGAACCAGATTTGAACAAAGGAATCTAGAATAGGCATAAATGATCATGGAGTTTCAATTTTCTCATCAAACCTGTGCCTTATGTCCTGAGGAAGTAGAGTGGAACTATGGCAGGATTTGCTTGTTCTTTCTTTGTTTTCTGATAGGACACTGAGAGCGAGGCTTGGACTGGAATCTCCAGTAGAAGTTACTGGTGTTTACTACCCAAATGTAGAATAAAGCATTTTATGTCTCTTCTAAATTACAGCTCATCGGGATAGGACAGGGGAACAAACTATAGTACAGATTTTTTTTTTCATTCTTTTAAATGGTGTATCTTGGCTTAAGCAAGTCATTACATGCTAAGTTTTCAATTTTGAACTGTGCCTCAGAACATGGGGCCAATAACTAGAACCAAGGATAACATATACAGACCTTGTTATACAGTCATTTTTGGCAGCTCCTGGAGCTCTTAACACTTGAATAGTCTGCACATTAACACCTGAAACTGGTGCTAAGCACTCATTATGAGGCTCAAAGTTATGCCACCCCAGGGCAGAGTTATCTTTGATCTGTCCTACCCAGCTCATGTCGCACTAAGGCGTAGTCACTCTAGGCTACAATTTAGTATAAACATTCCCTCCTCCACATCCCAGCCCCACCCCCAATACCCTACATCCCTTCTCACCAGGGATCTGGGTTTTCTGTTACCCACAGAAAAATGGAGAAAACCATGGATTTCCCAGTTTTATCAGAGAAAATGTGGACTTCTCCTTTTAGCAGGGAAACCCACAGATTTCTCCCTTTTGCAAAAAGCTCTGCAAGCTGGCACAGTCCCAGCCTGTAAGAGCTGATTGCAAAAAGGGCAGGAAAGTCCCAACCCTGCCCAGAGGGAGAGGGGGAAGAGCAGGGCCTGAGGCTTTTAGTCAGTCCCAAGTCTTGGGTCAGGCTCACTTTCCTTCTGGAGCCTGTGAAGTGGTAAGTGGGACTTGCAGGGGGATGAGGGGTTGCTGGGCTGTGGGGGGTGGGGAAGTTGACTTGGGGCTGAGGGACTGGGGAGGTTTGCTGGGAGCTGGGGGAAATTGCAGCCAGCTGGGAGTTGGGGGGTTTGCAGGAGCTGGGAGGTAAACCAGGATCCCTGCTGCTCACTACCCCGTTACCCTGCTTACTTGTACATGGTGTCTATTCTGGAGGAGCGGGTAGGGAAAAATTAACCTGCTTGCCGAGTTACCACCACTGCAGGTCTCTGGGTGGGCTCAGCCCAGAGAAGAAAAGCAGCCTGGCAGCAATGGATGGACAGGCAAGTTAACCCTTCCCTGTGTGCTGCATTGGGACAGAAAGCTGGGTAGCTACAATAAGGAGAGGGCAGAGCTGGGGGGCTCACCCCAAGAGTGAAGACTAGGGGTTCCCTAGGGGACACAAGATAAGCCCAGAATGGGAAGTATGCGTGTGTGAGAGGGAAGGATTAAGTGTGACTCCTGCAAACTTGAGCTAACACTAATACCAAGCAACATTTGTGCAACTCACAGTTTAAGGTGTAGCAAAGCCCTAAGACAGTGGTTCCCAAGTTTTTTTTACTGTGACCTGCTGCTGGGAGTGGAGTGCGGTGGCCCGGGGCGGGGAAACTCATGGCATATGGTGTAGCTTATCCTTTGTTTGCAGCACTGCCGGCATTGCCCCCGCAACCCTCATTTGGGTCATGACCCAAGGTTAGGAACCACTGCCCTAGCACTAAGAGTCCCATCTATAGATATTGTTCTAGTATAGGAGATCAAGGATTCTTAAGTAAATATTAACTTTTTGTGGGGAGACACTACTTGTCTTCCTCCAGGAGACAGAATTTTATAATATTACCTCAGAATTTAAAAGGGAAAAAGAAATTTTAAAAAAAATCAAAGCTGACCTTTGAAAGTCCATTTTTCTTTTAGTATCTACAATATTATTATTATTAAGAAGCTAGAGCCTCAGATTGTTAAAAATAAGTTTAGGACATAACACTAACTATGAGATGCATGCTTAACATCTAAGTAATCCTATAAGCATAATGGCTTTGATAGCCGAATCCAAATAAAGTATAATTTAAGGATCATACAATATTAAAATGATGCAAATTTCCCACATATGTAATTTTTGTTGCTACAAAATCTTTAAAAATTATACTATGATTAAATCAAAGATATATATCTCTGCATTTTTTGCTAGCACAGTTGAATACATAAACTTGTTTTCTGCCTTCACATTTCCTGCATAATTTCAAGGTTTATTTTTTTAGTTGCAGTAAAATTATTTCAAAAGTTAATTATACCATCAGGACAGAACCCAAAATCTATTTGTTATCTGGTATTATGTATAAACTATGTTTTGAAGGACAAAGATCTTAGCATTATATTTGAATTTACCTTTGCTGCCAACTCCGTGATGATTTAGGCCAACTAAATTACGTTGTATTAGCTTTGACTTTATGTTTTGAACCTTAATGCAATACCTTAATTAAGGCTTCTTAAAAATATTGATAGATGCTATAAAGCAATATGTTAATGAACATGTTTTTAAAGACCTGGCAATAAAACTTGAAATTAGAATTTTTATTGTCAGTGAAATGAATATTAATTCCTTAAAAATGATTCTGAAAAATATATAAGCCAAAAACATACAACCTTAAGAAAATAACTGGAGAATATATTTCACATAGATGGTATATTTATACTTTTTCACTGTAAAAAGAAACTATTTTCTAGGAACTATTCTTAAAATGTTGCCAATGCATGTTCATGCCTATGATATATGGCTTGCCTGACAGTGGATTATGGAAATTCCTTGTAAAGCAATGTCCATTAAAATAGGAATAAAACAGATGGTATTATTTCATTCTTCCATATAAAGGAGTGTATAGGTCCTAAAACGATATAGTCTTAATCTTATTAAATCCTGTGGTTCTACTAGAGGGTGAAGTGGAGCTGCAGCAAGTGGTGTGTATATGCAAAGGCAGCTCTTTAAGACCAATAGCAAATGGCAAATAAACTCTTAAGAAAACCCTATTATGGATCCCCTCCCCTCCACCCAGGGATATGAGCAAGCAAAAACTGTTCATGCAGCTCTGCTTTTTCAAACTGGGTGTCTATTTCTGTTTAGTAAGCATTCTCCACATACTTCACATATGTTATTAGATTTTTCAAAGGACTCTGTCTTTTCCAGGTGCAAGCAAAATATTTGCTTTATATCTAGGCCAGAGAATGAGGCCTGAGAGAGACCATGGGGAGAAAAATGCACAGAGGAAGTTGTAAATCTGTGATTTCCTTATCTATGAGACCTTTTACTGACTTTCTCTTTTGAGCATACTGAAAGGTAGAGTGGGAATCTTAGGGTGAAAACTTCCCTTGATTATATAGCCTGTACCTGTTAAGTCCACAAAATGGTCAATTAGTAAGCAGGTTATCCTCAGTACTTACAAGATATGTTTCTGTTGAAATGCCCAACTATTTGGTATAGCACAGAGTCTAGCTGTAGACTCTATGGGGTGGTTAGTGACCTGTGAGAACAAGTACATCACCAATTCCCAAACTAATGATGATTTTCCAAAATAATGAGTACTCTAACTTCAAATGACTTTGAAGAAGTGGTGACTGTAATATTATTTGACAGTCTCAAATACCTTTCTGATTCAGAGAGCACAGGGAGAGATGGTGATTCTTCAGCTTTCTCTTGCTAATGCATTTCCCCCCGCCCCTCATTTTAGCCTAACAAAGACTACTCATGTCAAGACGGACATTAGCAACTGAGGAAGAAAAATGAGAAACTAATGCAGAGGCGGGTACTTCCTCTATAATTACCAAGGCTACTAGGGCTAATAAGTCTACTGAGGCTAATAAGGGGCATCATCATAGTCTTCACTACCACTTTTTAGTTGATTACTAAAGGTATTAGACAGTGCCAGGTGAAAGTTTACTTCCAGTCTAGAAGCCAAGTTGTCTTCAGTCTCAGGTGACACACAAAGGTCCAGCCCTAAGTCCTCAATGGTGGATGAAGTGGAAGAAGATGTCAGGATTTAAATATCTATAAAGGTAGAAGGAGGTTGCAGCAAGATGGAGATCTTCTGTCTTCTAGGGTTTTACCTTGTCACTGAGCTCAGATCACCACTTTGTCAATATTGTGCAGTTGTTCTTTCCCCACACATTAAACAAAGGCATGCACAGTATTTTACCCCAGGAAACAACATGTTCTCCTGTACCAAACTCCAAAATCCTTGTGGCAATGGACCAGTGACAGAGACAGGACTAGTTAATCTGAAGTCTCCAGTCATGAACTGGCATGAAGGCACCAGCAATGTGATAGTCACTTTGCACCTGGACTGAGACTGCTGCAATTCAGAACCTGCTACTGTGACTGTCCTATTTAGGATCCCCTCTGGCCACCCCACATGGGGAAGGGGCTAGAGAAGGTGGCCTAAACCTACACCATGTTATCTGTTCCTGGCTGGATAACCAGATCCACTAGGTCACACTCTCTGAGGAAAAAAAAAAAGATAGTTTTGCAACATGGAATGTTTGCACCTTGATGGACAAGCAAAACAATGAACAACCAGAAAGAACTTCACTCATCTCTAGGGAACTAGCAGTATACAACATCAACATTGCAGCTCTTAGTGAGACAAGATAACTGAGTGAGGGTCAGCTAAAGGAAGACAGTGAAGGCTACACCTGGAAGGAGAAACCACCCAAGACAGATATGTTCATGGCATTGGTTTCTCTATTAAGAATCAGCTCATCACTCAACTTATGGAGCTCCTTGTGGCCATTACTCAACATCTTATGATGCTTTGTCTTAAGCTCAGTAACAATCAGTACACTGCTGTCATTAGCATGTATGCCCCAATGCTTGATGCTGATGTCAAAAACAGTTCTACACCAGCCTTGACCATATTTCAACTAATGCTTACAAAGAGGACATGATCATTTTCCTTGATGACCTCAACACCAGAGTCAGATGTGACCTGGAACTCTGAAGTGGCACCACTGGGAAGGAAGGAGTACAGAAAGCTTACTCCAATGACATCCACATCCTCAGCAAATGTGTGCTGCATAGTCTTGTCACCATGAACACCATCTTCAGAGTAACAAATACAAGACCTTGCTCTAAGCACTGGCACTTCCTTGACTATGTTATATTTAGAGCCCATGATGAAATGGATGTTCATATCACAAGAGCTATGCAAGAAACCAAAGACTGCTGGACAGATCACTGTCCTGTCAGATCCATTACATCCATGTACAAACACTTACTCCAAAACATCAAAAACAGCCAAAGGCAATGCAAAGGACCCTCAACACCAAATATCTTAAAGACTCAGAGGTCCACAAGGATCTCCAACAGTGTCTCCATGGAAAGCTCTCTGCCCTATAACATTCATTGACATACAGACTAGTTCTATGAAAGTGACACCAAGATCCAAGCCCTCCTTGACCACAAGAGAACAGCTTATTCTCCTTGGCAAGATGTCATGAAAATCTTCAGACCATAATGGATCTTTTTGGAGAAGCCTACCAAACTTTGAGCCTCTCTCTCAAAATCAAGAAGAATAAAGTGCTCTATTAGCTTGTCCTGGGCCATGAATGTTACCCTCCTTCCCAAATTACCATCAAGGGAAAGACCCTGGAGATAGTTGACCACCTCCCCTACTTCACTTCCCCAGTTCTCTCAGAGACTGAATACTGATGAAGAGATCCACCACAGGATCCAGTGTGCAAGTGTCTCCTTTGGTATATTGCTTTACAGAGACTGCAATAAATACTCATCAAAGACCAAAATTCAGGTCTACAATACAGTCATCATCCCCACTCTCCTCAATGAAAGGTAGGGATCATCCTTCAATCATGGGATTGCAATGAAGTCTAATCACACCAAGCAGAAGGAACGCCTCTCAAAACACCAAACGTAATCAAAACATGATAAGGCGTTGTGTGTTAAGCTGTTCTATAGAACTCTACACTTCTGTTAACTACAGGAGAATAAAAACTAAACTAAACTGAAAATCTTTAATTATAATGTCTTTACAAAACACACTGTCTTTTGATTCTGTCTCATCAGAATTTTTTACAATAGAATTGAAGGCCATGACTAGGGCTCTACAGAACTGTAGTATTACAGAGACATATTCTTGCTGATCATTTCATCATCAAGTCTGGGGACACAAACATGAATTTTTGTGTCCCCTTTAGGAAGGCCTTCGACAATGTCTTTCACCCCACTCTCATTAAAAAACTAGGGGACTGTGACATCAATACCTACACAGTCAATTGGGTCACTAACTGGCTCGAGGGTCACATCCAGAGAGTGGTGGTGGACAAGTCCTATTTGACCTGGAGGGATGTGGGCAGTAGGGTTCTGCAGGGCTCGGTCCTCAGGCCCACACTGTTCAACTTCTTCATCAGCAACTTGGATGAGGGGGTAAAAAGCACCCTGTTCAAATTTGCTGATGACACTAAGATGTGGGGGGAAGTGAGAATGCTAGAAGGGAGGAATAGGCTGCAATTGTACCTAGACAGGTTTCAGGGGTGGGCAGATGAGAACAGAATGGGTTTCAACAATGACAAGTACAAGGTGATGCACCTGGGGAGGAAGAACCAGCACCATACCTACAGGCTGGGGAACTCCCTCCTCATCAGTGCTGAGGCAGAAAAGGATCTTGGAGTCATTATTGATGCCAAAATGGACATGGGCTGACAGTGTGGGGATATGGTCAGGAAGACCAACTGTACCTTGTCATGCATTCACAGATGCATCTTAAGCAGGTCCAAGGAGGTGATCCTCCCTCTCTATGCAACACTGTTCAGGCTGCATTTGGAGTACTGTGTTCAGTTCTGGGTGACACACTTCAGGAGGGATGTGGACAACATGGAGAGGGTCCAGAGAAGGGTGACTTGCATAGTCAGGGGGCAGCAGGGCAGGCCCTACAAGGACAGGCTAAGGGACCTGAACCTGTTCAGGCTCCACAAGAGAAGGCTGAAGGGGGATCTAGTGGAGTACAAACTAGTCAATGGGGACCAGCAGGCATTGGGGGAGTGCCTGTTTCCCCAAGCACTACCAGGAGTGACTAGAAATAATGGTCACAAGCTGACAGAGGGTAGATTCAGACTAGACATCAGGAGGCGCTATTTAACTGTCAGGGCAGCTAGGATCTGGAACCAACTTCCAAGAGAAGTGGTGCTGGCTCCTACCCTGGGAGTCTTTAAGAAGAGGCTAGATGAACAGCTTGCTGGGGTCGTTTGACCCCAGTATTCTTTCCTGCCATGGCAGGTGGTCATACTTGATGATCTGCTCAGGTCTCTTCCAACTCTGTCAAATATGATACTATGAATTTCCCATTTGCTCTCTCTAGAAGCAGCGTTCATTGCCCATGCATCCTTCTCCTCTAAACAGAACTTTTACACAGCTCAGCACAATTTCTGTTATATCTGAGAAGTCAGGATACCCAGAATTCCCCTCCCCCAACCCCCCTCCAGCCTTTATAATATATGCCATGATTCACTTTGTGTGACCTTGTCATGTTTTAATGGTGATAGTAATATTGGAACCACACTATTCACTTCATATTTCTTGAAAAAATTGAGCATTTTCTTGTGCCTGAAAATTTGATAATATCCTAAACATTATTACAGGGCAAATTTGATGCAGTCAAGCTCTGTGTATTTTTTGATGCTATAACACAGCCTCAAAGGCTCCCTTTACTTTAAGGGTGAATGAGAACAAGGAAGAGCCTCAGGCAGAAAAGCAGTCCATTTTGAGCTACAGGGGAACAGGTACTTGGTACCTGGGGATTTACCTACTACAAGCTATTATTACAGCAGAGATTAGCAACAGTAAGTTTCCTTGAGGTGCAGCTGACAAGCAAAATCAGGATACACCTGTGGCAGCTCAAGGATTCACATGACCAAAATGGGGTGTGGCTTCCAGCTATATAAACCCAGGGCTTGAACCAGAGTTGTCAGCCGGGCTCTGGGAGCTGCTGAGGAAAGAGCTCCAGGGCAGGATAGCTGGAGATGAGTTCCTGGGTAATATCAGGACTACCCTGGGAGTAACGCAAGCAGAGTGGTGTTGACTTGCAGGGGAGTAGAACTCAGAGTGGGGTGAGGTAGGGAGCTAAACTCTTTCAAAGATCATGGCACACAAGGGACATCCCTGAGGACTGGAAGAGAGCCAACATTGTGTCCATCTTCAGAAAGGGGAAGAGGGAGGACCTAGGCACCTCTGGGGAAGACCAGGAGCAAAGGATACAAACTCCTGGAAGGCGACTTGCGGCTCAATTCCAGGAAAATTCCTTCACAATCAGGGGGTCCAGGCTGTGGAATAAACTCCCTCCAGTGGTGGTGCAATCACCTACCCTATAAATCTTCAAAAGGAGACTGGACAGTCACTTCACTGGGGTCACTTGACCCCAGTTCTCTTTACCTGCCTACTGCAAGGGGACTGGACACAATGATATACAAGGTCCCTTCCAGCCCTTTACACTCTATGAATCTATGAATTTATGATATGGCCAAAACACTGTTTATGCTCAGAGCCAGTGGGGAAGTAATCCAGAGGGCTTACTTTTAGACTTTTACACCAGTGGCTTGGGTGGGACTAGAAAAGGGTGGCTTGGAGGTCCCATTAGTAGGGACCTCATTGAGGAAATGCCCCCAACAGAGGCTCATTTAATTTTTTTCATTTCACTGCTTGGTTTCTCTGCCCCTGATCTGTGGAGGGACCCCACCAGCTAGGTTGTTTGCCACTGATTGCTGGGGAAGCAAAAATTGTGGTTTTAAATAAACCCTGGTTTTTGCCTCCCTGCCAGTCAGCAGCAAGTGGTGGGCCCAATGGGACCCATTCACCAATCAGCAGCGGCAATGCAAAAACTATGGCATATTTAAAACCATGGTTTTTGGTTCTCTGGCAATCAGTGGCAAATGGCCCAGCTGGCAGAGCCCCTCCACCAATAAGGGGTAGGGAGAGGGGCGTGAAATGAAAAAAAATTAAAGGAGCCGCTGTGGGGGGTACTTCTTCCATGAGTTATGGAGATCCCTACCCATTAATTCCCAAGGGGAATATGATTGTCTTGATCCCTGCCAGGGGTCAGTCTCAAGGTACAGGGGCCACAGAGCCCAGTGTTGCCTGACAGGCAGGGGTGGGGTAGAGACAGAGATAGAGAGCCCACAGCCCAGAGAGGGGCAGAACATGGGTCCAAGGGACCCAGAGTCCAGGTTGGGCAGTGATAAAGGTCCCAAAGGACAAGATAAGGGGTTGGAGCCTAGAAGCCAGGTCTGAGAGAGTGAGCCTTGGCTAAGGGACCAGCTAGAGTATAGGGGTGAAACCTGGCAAGGCTGAAGACCCAAAAAGGGAGTAAAGGCTTGAGGTGGCCTAGTGTCTTTGGGGACAAGTGTTCTGCAGGAGTGATGATGCAAAATATGTGCGAGGCATGGGCATGGCTGTAGGAAAGGTTTGGAGGCAGTGATTAGCCCAAAAGGTGACAAGTGCCTTGAGGCATGCGTAGGCCAGAAGGACCTATGTAACTGGAGAGATTGGTGTGATCAGTGGAGTCAGAGAGAGAGGGGATCTGCTCGCAGGAACAGAACAGCTCTTAGACCTATAGGCAACCACCTTATTCAATCTATTAATAAAAACAAGGTCTGACAGTCAAGATGTAAAGGGAGGGTAACTTAGGGATGAGCTGGGCAGGAACCATATGGCCACCAGGGGGCATCATGGCTGTCCCTGGGACCCAGTCCTGTTACAGATTCATTGACTTTTTGATAATGTGTATGGTTTCTTATGCAGTCAGAAATCTTTACGTAATTAAAATGAAAAGATGCATTCTACTGAAAAGTCAAATGTGAATGAAAGGTTGTTCTTTAAAAAAAAAAATGGAATATCAACATTTTCATGAACTTAATACATTATATTTTTCTTTCCAATACCTTATATATCACATAGATATATGTAAGTGAATTTAAGGTAGTAACAAGGAAAGATAACAATGAATTGTTGCAACCTGTGGATACATTTTTATTAATAATAATAATGATGTTTTTAATAACACTATAGTATGATAGCATTGCTATTTGTAGTCTATAAGGCCAAGTGTTATCAAATACTCATTTAATAAAATATTATTAAAAAATAACATATGAAAAATAAAGATATACCTACTTTCAATAATTACTTTTCTGCTTGCCCAGTTGTCTTTAATAACTTGTATATTTCCAAAGTGTGCATCACTGAAGAAGATGCGGTTGGTACCTCTTCCTTTCAGGCTGTAGTCAAAAGCCAGGGCTATCACATTTTTGAAATATTCTGGATTTTCATATGGTCTTACTGGTGAATTTAAATTGGTCTCATCTGAAAGATGTATACTTTTCAATATTGTCCTTCCCGAATACAGTAAATAACCTTCATGTCTCAGACAAGTAACTCCATCTTCTGAAAGATAGCCATGTGCACAAGCACACGATCGCTGTGCCTTCCCACGATAGAGGCAAAGTTGCTGACATCCACCATTATTCTTGGCACAAATATTAGTACCTGAAAAGACAAAAAAAAAAAAAGTCCAGCTTTTGTAACAGTCACAATAATCAGATTATTTTATTGTGTACCCCAGGGATTAATCAATTTAAACATTTGGGTTATATGTTTTTATTCAATATAGCATCACAAAGGCATAGGGATTTTTTATTTTCTAAACCTCAAAATTTGTGATCATCATCTAAAAAAATTTTTTAAAGTCCAGAAACATGTGGAATTCAGGTCCCTTATAAGGCATTCCAGTATGTATGATAGAAATAAAGAATAAAACATACAACAGTTCTTCTATAAGGCAACAAAGTCCCTGAAATTTATAAGAATTTTAAAATACTTTTAATTATTTTTTTAAATGACCCATTACTATCAGGAAACAAAAGAATCATTTTTTTATTCTCTTGGAGCACACTAACTTGTATCACATCTTGTATATCTTCTACCTTAAAATAATTATATTACAAAGATTTTATTGAGCCATTTCCCTGTTTTTAAATGTAACAAACTTGAATACTGCTTCCTTCTTTGTTCTTCTGATGGATGCATTTTTAAAAAATCCCTGCCTAGTGTACACTATTAAAAATTATCATCAAAATAATAACTTCTGTGTGATTTTACTTCTTTTGTTACAAGATCTAAAATTATAATAGCTATTAGAAATCTGAAGGAAACTATTTTCCTCAGTATTTTCAGTACTCTGTGTATGCTGTGTCTTATTTTAGTTGCCTCCTATTTTTTACTTTTTGTATTTGATGGTATTTTCTGTAAAGTCAATTTGACTCATTGTACTCACTTCCCAGTTGGTGTAAGAGGGAGAAGAAAACATTAAAAACTCAGAAACAACTACAGTGGCATGTGTGGCATGTGTAGAATCTGAAATTGCTTTAAACTCTTTTTCAATTACTAGATTTAGGCTTAGTGTCCTTTCATATGTAAAAAAAAATCACTAGTTTCATGAGTATAGACCTAATATATTTACCATGTTCTCTTAGGCAGAAGGCAGGAAGGCAGAGAAGGATAGCACATTATAGACTAACTTGTTCAGAGAGGCACAAGCTTCGATATGCTGTAGTTTACTTCATCATAGCATTTGATGAAGTGGGCTGTAGCTTACAAAAAACTCATGCCTCTGTGAATGAGTTAGTCTATAAGGGCATGTATAGATGAAACAGGGGCCCTAAACTGAAGTGGTGGATTTTTAAAAACACCGCTTCAATTTAGGGTGAAGTAAGCCCCCATGTCATATACACCAGTGTCTTACCTGCCTCTCTGGTGGCAGGGAGAAGAAGGTGAGCTGCTGGTGGGCAGAGTGGTCCCTGGGCTGGGGGGGAGCTGGTGCTTCCCTCCGCAGCAGCACTGGCTCCCCCAGGTGGCACCCATCCAGAGGCACCCAGTTTGGGTGTCCCGGGCAGCACTAGAGGGAAGGACTGGGCCAGCTCAGGTAGGCAGGCAGGCTCCAGGGTGGAGAGGGGAGGAGAGATCAGACTCACCACTTTTTTTTTTTTTTTTCTTTTCTTTTGGTGGAGCCTGCCTTCCCGGGCTGCTGCCGGGCTGTCTGCATGGGCTACCTGCACAGGCCCTGAGCCACACCGAGCCCAGTGCTTCACTCTGCGGCTGTACGGCATCAAACTAAAACTCCTTGGAGAGTTTTAGTTTGCTGCACCCCAATGTCATTTAAGGTGCATTACACCACCGAATGTGCTACAGTGGCTGGAATTAATATGCAATACACTGCTGATGGATGCAAGCAACAACACCATTAAAGCGGTGAAAAGCATTTGACACGCTTTAAAGTGTTGTGCACACAGGCCCCTCATTTCATGTACATATGAGCTAAGGTGCCACCCTACCCTTCCTTTTTCTTAACTGTAGGCTAATATGGTTAACTACCGCTCATATTTTTAATTCGGTTAAATTAGGAAGTTGGAATGTTCTTTCCCTATGAGACGTGATACTGGTAATAATATTAAAATAATATGAACATATTTTGGAGACTTATTTGTTACTGAGATTTCTCTGATTTTCAATTATTAAAGTTTTAATAGGCAAGAAAAGTTAATATCTGTTTTGGGTGGATGAGTATATGTGAATAAGAATGATAATAAATGAGAAACTCTTCTACTCCTGCTTCTAAGATACCTATTTTGGCAACTCTGTTTTTATAACATTTTTTCATTTTACGTACTTTTGAAATGCTACTCAGGCCCCAGTCTTGAATACTGATTAGTGTAGGCTGCTGCACATATACAGAATTTCACTGAGGTAAGAGACTGCAGAACTTATTATGGTACTGGCGCTTCAGAAAAAGTAAGACAGGTTTTGGGGAGAAAAAAGATTAATCACTTGTCCCTCAGCCTGGGTTTTTCTTAGTGGCAAAAGGTCAGGAAGCCACCTATTTTCAGTTTTAAAAAGCACACTTAGCTATATCTAGCTCAATAAAATTTAAAAGTAAATAAATAAGTAAATAGATAAATAAAAAGAGATAGAAAAAAACATTCCAAAACATTTTTCACCTGTTTTTTCCCCTTTGTCTTCCTGGCTCACTGACAGCCCCTCCCAAAGACATTAACCATTTGTAGCCTAGTAAAATTTGAAAAATGCATTAAAAATCATTGAACTCTCTTAGATTATGTTTTTCAAACTAACATGAAAAGAATTTTTATCCTTCTAGTTTTCAATAACTATTTCTCCTAGTCTTACTACAAAGCAGTCTTTAAAATACGTAAAAATAATAACAGAAAAAATATAAAATATTTTTCATCCCAATCTTCTATTTCTCTGTTTCCATAATATACCAACCCCTTCCAAATAAGCAGGCATTAATTTGATCTAGCCCAATTTTTAAAAAATGCCAAAGATGTAAGGATTTTTTTTATTTCAGAAAATAGTAGCTTTATAACCTTGCAAAACTGCATGCACAGAACCATAAAAAAGTTTACCCAGAAAGTCCTAAAAAAGGTCATTTTTATTTTCCAAAACCTCTGAAAATTCCTTTCAAAAGTAATAATAATAGGTATTTCTCATAAAATGTTCTTTTAAAGAAGGCACCTTTTTATTTTTAATATAATATTTAACAAAAATATGAGAGAAAAAATACTATGTTTTATTTAAAAAGCAAAAACAGACTTCAACATGTGGGATACTGTAATTACATCCTTATGTAGATGCTAGGAATATCAGAAACACGGTCTTATCAAAGTATTGGGTGAATATTAGTTATTACATTCCCTCTCTTTGTGCTTTCATGCCTTTATACAGTTTGGACTAGATCACTTTTGTGGTGGGAACTTTAAGTTTGGAGGAGACAATCACCATCAGCTTTGAAATAGTTTTCCAGGTTTTCTCATCAAGTGCCTGACCCTTGGTCACTGAAGTTACTGCAAACCCTTCTGTTGACTTCACTCGATTTTGAAACAGGCCTTAAACTACTAAAAAATATTGGAAAATTTTAAGCTGGAACCTGCACAAAGTCACTTATAGCTAGTAAAATTACAGAGGCACATAGATTTTTTTTTGAATAATTCTGATGCCTCCTTAGTGTCATCTCACCAGTTTTGGCATTGACTTTCTTCTTAGTGGAAAGACTACAGCAAAAGAGTTCTGATGGCAGAATCAAACATGCTATTAGAAGTCCTCAAATCCCACTGCTTTTTCTGCCTCTTGGGAGACAAGTATCAAGAGTCCATGCAGATTATTTCAAATCTGTTTGCAGTATCTGATAAAAAGGGAAAATGCTGCCACTTACGGTCATATCCAGCCATTCTCCATAGGAACCAAAGACTGGCACTGATCATCTGGCAAGAGGAACTTTTAACTGGAGTTTGCATGTTAAATATATTAATAAGACTTAGATTTAATAGGAAATGAGATCGCTGAAGTCAAGGTTTTCTTAGCTTTTTATCCAGTGTAGATTATAACTAATCTTTGGCCTCATAAACCACGAGGAGTATATTAAGCAGGTTCAAAACAGATGTGTTCCTAGTCACTTTTAGGGCGCTATTCAAATTTCTTAGAGACAAGACATATGTGATTGGCAACCTGGCCTACACAGGGACTATATCTCTTCTTATATAACACAGGCACAGTTGGCAGAGTTGTGGTTCAAAAAAACTAGTAATTTTTAGATGTAAATTTCTGAGGAACAGGAGGCTGAGTGTTTTTAGCTGTGGGCCTTGCAATGTACTTCCTTATACTGATCTGACAGAGCCTGAGATAATCAGTAGCACACAGTTAAAGGACCATCTTGTTATTCAGGCTTTTATTTTATTTATTTTTTTCTTTGACTATCACAGAGGTGACAAGAAGGTTTTGCTTATTTTCATTTTGGTTCTTAAAATGACCAGAAACATAGTACTGTGTGTAAGTCAGTTTTAAAACTCTTTTATACATTTCTTTAGCAACATTATTTTATGTACATTTCTATGTACACATCTTTTTATGTAAATTTTATCATAATTTAAAAAAAAAAACACTAAGGGAAAAATAAAAAGTATTTCCATAATACAGTGATTACCCTCATATGACCACAAATTAATATATGCAAAGAGTATCAGCTGATCTTAGGGTGATTAATAATATCCTTAGGAACAGCTACCTTTCTCTCGTGCTCTGTTAAAGACTTTCACTTCCTTCAGGTTTATTCCAAGGCCAGTCCTCATGGTCACAGAGTCTGTGGCATCATTTTTGTGGCCTCTTCTGATAGAACCATTTGCATGTGCTCTGCCAAAAAAGTTGAAGATGTCTGATCAACAATCCTCAACTAATTAAAATTAAGCAAGTCATTAAAATGCAGTGGACAGCTGGCCTAACAGAAGGTGAAGAAACCTACTCTTGTCTGTGACATTGATATGCCTTAACTTTGAATATCAAAAGTGCCTTTTTCTGTGGAAATTACATGGCTTTGTGAGATCCTTTCAGTGACCTTGCTCAGGAATAGCTAATACTACAAGGGTGAAGCATCTGGCACTGAAATAACATTTTGAGACTCAAATACTTATGGAAAAATAAATTACCTGTCAGACCAGTAGATGTAAGCTCCAAAGACTGCGACTGAAAACATATCCACGTTGCTCCCTGACAGCACAATCTCCCGATTCCCTCCACTCTCAAGGTCGATTCTTTCTATCTTGTCTGTACGAGCATCACACCAGTATAATTTATTTTCCTAAAGATCAATTTCAAAATGAACTACTATAATGTATTTTTGTCCAAGTGTTTTATTAAGAAAAAATAAAATACAAGTGTGGAAGAACATGTTGCAATGTTTAACTTTAACATTTAATGAACATCTGTTATTTAGTAGAAAATAGAAGAACACACCTCATAGTCAATGGAGATCCCATTAGGCCATGCAATTCCCAAACTCACAAGCACAACCTTCTCAGAACCATCTAACCGTGCTTTTCCTATGCAGGGAGTCTGCCCCCACTCTGTCCAGAATAAATACCTAAAACATTGAAGAAATTAACAATAAAAATAGCATGCAAACAAATGAACATGTGGAAATTAAATTGTTTGTAGCAACTTTTAAAATGCAGTTTACATAAAACAGAATTTTAAAAGGGATAAAAAACATGCCAGTTTACTCCTACAGAACTTGTAGAAATAATCTATTGTTGCCTGTCTAAAGATCATTATGAAAATCTCTTTAGAAATTCTGCATCATGTTAAAGGTGTTGCTAAAAAAGTTTTGTCGATAGACTGACATTTGAACTGTTTTAATATATTTTTCTTTCTAGCAAATGACTATGCAGGTAAAATTGTTCTTAAGAATTATAATGCAACTATAAATGTGCAAACTCAAGCAGTATTATGGGTAAATATTAGGATCTATATTGCCTATTTTTTCTAAGTTAATTGATGCCTGGTTGAAGCCACACACGTGTTACATTTCTACTGAAAGAATCACCACCCTCACAACAGAAACCACAAGTATGCTGACATTCAAGCAGTTTTCTCTAGAAGAAATATGGCAGTTCTGGGAGAAAGATATACTGTCTCCAACCTGGTAGATCTCTTGGTACATCTCCCAGTAAATCTCTGTAAACTTTACTTGTCTCCACTGGAGTCAAGAAGACAGTTTAAATTGACCTCAGTGCACTTTGGATCATGTACTAATAGTATAGTATCAATAGGATACACAAAATAAATAGTGATATGATAATGTGTGTCTGCTAAATGTTAAATGTTTTTGTGTTCTGTAAAAATACATACACATTCACTCTCCATTTCAATGCAGGTATACAGGGCCACATATGGTATAAAATACATAGCTCTACTTTAACACACAAACTAACTCACAGAACTAATACAATTAACACATATAATAGTGAAACCTGAAATGGGGCGGGGGGAAAGAATTTGCCTGAAATCATTAAAGAATATATTTCTGTACAAGTAGTATGGCCAATGTAGTAAACACATTAATAATAACCTAAATAGATATCTCTATTAAACATATGGTATAATATTATAAGAAGTAAAAATGGAGTTGTAGCCAGAGTTAAATGTTAATTTTTCAATTCCTAATCTACTCTTATATCAATATATTGACCTAGGTTCAAGAAGAGAACCATGCTCAGTATGTCAAATACTTCCCATGCTTGCTATCTAAACAGATTTCAAGTTAACACAATGTTTTGTGGTGGGATTTCCCAGTGTTCTCTCTTTTTCTTTTCTTTTTTTTTGTTGTTGTCAAAGTCCAGGGGAGAGATTACTGGTTTTCAGCCTATCCCAAGGTAATTATCAGTGTGTGAAGAACAAGGGAGGTTGTAATGCAGCGAATCAGTATTTCTTCTGGTTCTCTCACTGTTTTAGTGGTTGGAATAAACTGCAAAAGGCTTATGCATGTCCAGACTATGCTTCCAAAATGTTTGTGTACATCACTGAGCATGCTGGCTATTGGAGCAGGTTGCCCCCTGCTTACCTTTCCCCCACCAGCTGCTTGAGGTGACAGGAAGAAGCTAATCAAATTGCAAAGCCTGCCTCTCTCTGTGAACTGGAATCCTGTGGCACGTCACCAGTTCAACATACAAAGATAGCGTACAGTGCTTCCTCTACTCTCTTGAAGCACAATTGTTCACAATCTATCCCTAAGTAAAGAATTCTTAATGCAATGCTGTCGTGGTTCACAAAGCTTAGTGGGCAGAGCTGGGACTGAACACCGGAGTGGATGCAGGGATAAACTATGGGTTGGAAGCAACTGAGGACAATCTCAAATTCCAAACTTAGAAGTGGGATCCAAAGCTAAGCGTCTGAAACCAAACCAGCAAACTAACCAGAATCAGGGGTCAAGTACCAAGCTGAGGTCAAGCTGAAGTCCAAACACCAAGCAAGAGGCTTAACTAGAGATCAGGTATCAGGGAGCCAGATGAATTACCAGAAGAGGAGCTACTCAAGGGCTGCAGACTAGGAAGTTGTACAGCAAAAGACTTCTAGAAAATTTCTTAAAGCAGCCCCAGAATGAGTCAAAAGGAAGGTGCTGGGCTCAGTTCGGCCTGCTTAGTGCATTAAGTGCAGCTGACCTAGTTACACAGGCTGCAAGTCAAATGCCTTACAGGTGCAAACTATATGAAGTTTTTTTAAAGACTTTTTTCAGGAAATAATACAATCAAATCTGAATTTCCAAATTGGTATGGGGAGAAGAGGACAAAAAATCCATAGGATCTTCTCTGAAGGTCATGAATGCATTTGCCATGTGAATCTCTGGAGGACGTAGTACCAGGACAACTATTGAGGAAACAGTTGTAGAAGTTGACCTACAAATAACTTTCATTGCAGATAAAGCAAAAATATAACCTTAGTATGTTTGTGTGGATGGATAGACATGCACTGATGCTCTCCTGGAATTAACTAACTTTCAAACAAGCAGATAAACAGACATGAAACTTGGCTTAATTTATTTGAAATTAACATGAAAACACACGTGAGACTTAATTTAGTTTCAGAGAAAGGTCATATTCATCGAGTAGAATATGTTTCTCTTGGCATTAGGCAAATCCTTTATATCAAAATTCCTTTATATCAAAATTCCTAGACTGATAAGAGGTCCTCTTGACCTCATCCAAAAAACAGAACAAAGACTAATCAGATCAGTATTGCTTTGAAAGACCAGGTATAAGGGAAGAGTGGCAAAAAGGAAAATCTGTCTAGGACTGTGGTACCAAATCTGAACTTACTCCATATCTGCCATAACAACATAAATGGACACATCATTAGAACAAAAGCTTAATGGTGGGCATTTTTGTATCGTGGTAACTAAATAATTTTAAAAGCATCATTTTTCCACCTTTCTGAAGGTATCTATAAAAGGTTTGTCTGCAAAGCAGAAGAGATAAGGAAAGAATGAGGAAGAGAGGTTACTATCCCCCCATCACAAAGAACTTCATAACAACCCTACTCATTTTTTTTTTTACTACAGAGACTAGAATCTTTCCTGAAGACAACCATGGATGTGTAGTCTGAGGCTAAAGGAAATACACAACTTTAGAACTATTCTCAAATGTTATTTTTGAGTGTTAGTATTAAAAAGAAAATAAACAAAAATAGATATGAATCATACTGGGATAAGCTCTCTGGCTACAAAAGGAACACTTAGAAATTAATGTTCCCCTTAGCCTTTTATAGTTTCTCAATACCTTTAAACATGTCTAAAACCTAGAAAGCTGAACAAAACAGCAACATCCAAATAATGTTTTTATATTATGGAATGAATGTATCTCCAAATCATATTTCATACAAATACAGTTAAGCCCTGACACACTCAATCATTCTGGCTAGGGACAGAAGCTGGTTTAAGTCATCAGAAGGGATCCAGGTTTTCTGTTACCCATGGAAAAATGGAGTAAATTACAGATTTTACCTTTTACAAAAGCAAACGTGGACTTCTCATTTTACAAGAGAAACCCATGGATTTTGCCATTTTCCAGTGAGGTCCCTGCAGGCTGGCAGAGTTCCAGCCGGCAGGGAGCTTGGAGGGAGCAGGAGAAAGGTGGTGCAATATGGGGCGCCACATGCATGGCCCCAGATAGGCTGCAGAGCAGCTGCAGCAGGTAAGTAGAAGTGTGGGGAGAGGGGGATTGAGGCCATATAGGGAGGGAGCTGGGCAGGGCTCGGACTGTTGCACAGCTGGGTGGGACTTGGGGCCTGGGGCTGCAATGTGTGGCTGCAGGGCCCCAGCGGGAAGCAGGACAGAGCTGCAGATGGCTCATCCAGGGGAGGGGGAGGACTGGATCCCTGCTGCTGCATGCATTTCCAAGGAGCAGGGGGATCCATGCCCCCAGATCTGTGAGCGGAGCAGGCTGTGGGCCTGGGCTTCCACCCTACTTCACTTCCTCAGGGTCTCCGCAACCCTGCAGGCATGACCCAGTGTGGTTGGGGATGGAGGGGCCAGGTAGGGATCTCATCACTGCTGCTCACTCCCTCTCTGCCCTGGCAACATGTCTCCTGCACCTGCCACTGTTTTGAGGGATGCAGCCCTGCCACGCTCCCCACACTGCACAGGAGGCACATCTCCAGGGCAGCGTGGGATAAGCAGCAGCAAGGATATCCTCACGCAGCCCCTCTGCTCCCTGCTGCACCAGGTCATGGGGAAAGGAAGCAGAGTAGCAGTGAACAGTGGTGAGCTGACGTGCGTCAGCTGTTCCCCACAACCCAGCGCAGCAGGGACCAGAGGAGTGGCATGGGGATCTGCTCACTGCTGCTCATCCCACACTGCCCCAGTGACATGCCTCCTGCACATGGGCCTGCAGTGAGGTAGCAGTGTGGGGCTGCACCCCTCAAAGCAGAGGCAGGTGCAGGAGGGGGGCAAGCAGTGGCAAGGAGATCCCTGTGCAGCCCCACTGTTCCCAGTTGTGGCGGATCAGTGTTGCAGAAGCCCCCAGGGAGCAAAGCAGGAAGGGAGCCCATGCCCATAGCCTGCCCCATGCACAGATCTGACAGGTGCAGGTCCCCCTGCCTACCAGGAGTGCAGGCAGTGTTGGGGAGCCGTCGTACCCAGGTCCACAGCAGGCAGCAGGGAGGAGCAGAGGCAGCAGTCTGCAGACCTGGCTGCATAACCCTGGAAGATGGGGCCTACTCCAGCAGGGCTGGGAGAGCAGGGACTGTGAGTAGAAGGGGTGAGGGGCACCAGCAGGGCTGTAGGAGGGGGAGAGGCACCAGCAGATTTTGGGGGTTATATTAGAAAAAAATATTGGCAGAGAATTTGTTATTTTTAATCAGGGACAAACAGGATCTCTGGTCTTCAGAAACTGGCTTAAAGCACAACAGAACTATAAAGCCCGAGCCTGAATTGATTTAATCTTTGCAGGTTAGTCTAACTTGGCTAGGCTGAACTGGTTTGCAACTGCACAGACTTCCCAAGCATGTAGGTACATGCCTGCAGTGGCTCCTGGAAGCTGGGAGGTGCTAAAGCATCCCTCCCTTCCTTTCCACAGAACTGAGCTGAGGGGGGACATGGCCAGACCTGGGCAGGACACTTTGACTAGCCCAGCAGGGAACTGATAACAGTGTTTATCACCCCATTAAGAAAACAACACAGGGACATTACCAGCTACCTGTTGATTCTGCCTGTTGATTCAACAGGGACTGTAGCCAGCATGTGGTCTGCTAGTTAATACACAGAGACCTCCTCATCAAGGCAGAGGGAAGGGGATATTCCTGCTTAGCAGGGAGTGGCAAGGGGGAGGGAGGGAGCAGCCCACATTTTGTGCTGGAGCTGCAGCCAGGGAGCAGAGAGGAGGAGCCAGCCCTGCTGTGGAGCAGTGAACCCTGCCAAGCCCAGAGAGCATGTTTGGATGCTGGGAGTGTCTAGTTTATCTTAAACCAGCAAGGGGTCTGGGACAGACATTGCATAAACTGATTTGACCCAAATCAGTTAAGTCTGATACTACGTTCAATCAGGTTTATCTCAAACTGGTTTCAGCCATTTTCAAACTGGTTTATGTGCACTGAACATCTGCTCTGTTACGGGTTAAAACCAGTTTCTTATCATGTAAACTAGTTTATGTATGTCTGTCCCTAGCTCAGAAATTCAGTGCAAATAAACCAATCTCAGAATGGCTGAAACTGGCTTAAGATAAACCTGGCTGAGTGTAGTATCATTCTTAACTGATCTGCATCAAACTGGTTTATGAAACTTCTGTCCCAGACCCCTTTCCCAAGGTTAAGTTAAATTGGAGTCCCCCAGCGTGTGCTGGGGTAGGCTGTGCTGTCTGCTCCAGCAGAGAAGAGTTGGTGTGCTGGGGGAAGGCAGGAACTGCCCCCCAGGCAAACTGTGGCTGGGGTCAGGGGCTAGGGAGAGGGGTTAAGCCCCCCCTTCCCACGGGTAAACCCCAATTCCCCCAAGTACAGAGCTACCGTACCCTGCTAAACTTACTGAAAGTTACTGTTGGCTGCAACTATAAACTACAAATTCCAGAGGCACCTGGAAGCAGGAAGAGGAAGTGATGAACAAGCCTGAGGAGTCCTGCTGCTGTGATTCTGGATTGCAAATCCCAAAGACCTTAGGGGCAGCAGGATGAAGAAGTTAATGCACAACCCATGCTGGCTACAGGCCACAGAGGCATACTGTAGCACCCCCTAGCTTTTGGTCAGAGCCACTGCAAGCACGTGGCTGAATCTACTGAATCAAAAGTGAATATGCATCCAGTTTTTTTCAATTTAATCTCTGAAGTTTAGACTAGCCTAAAAAGACTGAATCAATTCAGCTTCAGGCTTTTTGACTGTCTGAACCTATCCCCTAAGTGCATAAATTGTTAGCATTTTAGCAAGAACTGTTAGCATAAGCAGACAACACTTGTTTGAATGCAGGAATGGTGCCCTGTAAAGGAGCCTAACTTTCACATTCTGACCTGTTGTGTTTTTCTGAGTTCTTGAAGCAGAAGAATTTCTCAATTATTTTTCCATTTCATAGATTTCATAGACATCAGGGCTGGAAGGGACCTCGGGAGATCATCGAGTCCAATGTCAATAAACAAGAGAAAGCTAAGACCTGGCATTTTCTGAGAGGTGCCCTAAGCCTAAAAAGCTTGAAAACCACTGATCTAGAATCTCACGCAGGAGGGTGGTATCATGCAGGTAAATATATGACTTATTAGGGGGCCACATGGAATTTATGTTTTCCAGGGTGGATAGATATTTCAGTTTTCTGAAGGAGGCATGGATAATTTGCCATTTATAGGCACAGTTGCTCTTTCCTAGTCAGGAAAGGCATGCCTTTATTTACCGACGGTGACTTAAATATTTCTTCGCATCTCATCATACATAATACAACAGCAGAACTGTTGTAGAAATTAGGCAAGGTTTAAAGTCTTTTTGCATTGGGAAGTGCTTTCTAGACTTGTGTATGTGTTCTGCAAAGTACAATGGGAGTGCTTGTTTTCACAGAAGTTACTACTTCTGTCTGAGTATTCATTTATCTTGGTAAGCAATAGTCTGCAGCTCTAAGGGACAAAAATTTCTTTGTTTCTATTTCTACAGCCATATCCTATAGTTTTTTTTCCAGATAATGGGTGCATATGGACCTTTTATGTGCCACCATCATATATTTTTCTACCTAAGAACATCATCTGGCATATATAGTTAATGGACAGATATGGAGAGATATTAAATATATTTTCCTTTTCATGGGACTATTCTATTAAAAAATGTCATGATCACATTGGTCTTGTAGCTTGAGCAGTTTGTTTTCTATGGTAAGCTTAACATTTAGGATTCAAAAGATTTAAGCATGTATCTTATAATTTCCTAGCCCTCAGGTGGATGATTGTCTAAGAGTGTGAAAGCTTTTCTGCAAATAGCATGCAACATTTAGTGTTAACAGAGGCTTCATATAAGGTATTTTAGTACATTAGAACATCTAATTTTTTTGGTATAAATAGTGTTGAAGTGAAGTGGTAGCCATATTGGCCCAGAAAATATGCAAGAAGCAAGGGTTTCTGGACCAACTGCATGTTGAGCCATTATAAAGATATTGCCCACAGCAATTCTTTTTTTTTTTTTTTTTGGTTTGTACTTTTTTTTAGTTATAGTACAATATTATTGGGTTTTATTGCAGATCCTAGAAATAGCAGATGTTCAAACAAATAGCCTAATTAGCTCATTTGAAAGTTTTAACACTAACATACAAATTTTTTTTAATACATAGTAATATTTAAGTTACCCTTTCTCTGGGTGCACTGATATAGATCTTGGCTGGTCCAGACCCTGGGATATAATTACGTATCGGAATGAGCCATTGAGTCTGGCAACTTCAATTAAATTGAAGCCATGATCTGTCCAATATATGTTACCTAGGAAAAATACCAAAAAGTTACTGAAATAGGAAATTGCTTCTTTAAAAGGTGAGGTGTTCATACATTTCCAAGCATAAAACATCATAGTGGAGAAGAATTGTCTATATTTTAAAATATACATCTTTATTTCATTATTTTCTAATTAAGCCCAGCTACACTGAACATTCACTAAAATTAAGTTTCTGTTTGCTACTTTCAATCATCTTTGGTTAAAGACCTAAATTCCTACTTGTAATTTTCAAAATGATTGAAACTCCCCACTTAAGACATAGGCTGTATTTTAATTTTCCAACTGCCTTCATGCACCAGATAAAATTTCAAACCATTTTCCTGAATAATGAAGTTCTTGGGGAGATTTTTACTAAGTTAACAATGAGCAAACTTTGATATAAAAACATATATCCAGAGGCTCACAATATTAGCAAGTGTAGAGCTGAAAGAAAACCAAACTATTTCTCCTCATGGACAGAATTACAACAAAAAAAAAGGTTCCTGCCATAATATAGGATAATTTTTAAGCAGATAGACATCTTTCAAAAAGGTATTTAATGAAAAAGACAAATTAAAAAAAAACCCAAAACACTGGTGATACCTGCTATCCAATCCACAGCTATCCCTTCAACTCTTCCCAAGCCATTAGTAATGATGTCTTCCTTCCATGTCTGGTCTCGTTTAGTTCTGCTAATTTTGTTGAAACCCATATCTGTCCAGTAAATTGTGTCATTCCCTTTAAAAAGTTCAAAAAGAAAAAAAAAACCATAATTAAAAACTTTTGAGGACACTGGATTATTTCAATTAAAATAATTTCTTAATAAAAATTAAATTCATTTTGTTACATTATATACATTAGTAATTGCAGACATTGATTCTTAATTTTAACACAATTAGAATAATATCTACTCCAGAATTAATGAGATGAGATGGAAGGATATTAACACTAAATTTCTATTTTTTTCTCAGTTTTCTATTAAAAATAATAAAATAAAGTATTAGATACGTCACTGATGCAAATCAATGTACATCTATTGAACTAGCTTTACTTTGTGAAATTATTCAGACCAAATTGTTTTCTGCTACTACATATATTTTCATAGTTTCATAGTTGTTAGGGGCTGGAAGGGACCTTACAGATCATTAGGTCCAGCCCCCCTGCACTTGGGCAGGAAAGACTGGTGGGGTCAGATGACCCTAGAAAAGTGGATGTCAAGATGCTTTTTGAAAATCGCCAGGGTGGGTTACTGTACCACTTCTGGGGGAGCCTGTTCCAAACTCTTGGCACTTGACTTGTAAAGAAGTTCTTCTACATGCTCCCCCAGGCCCAGATGTATACCCCTGATATACTTATAGGCTGCAACCAAGTCCTCTCTGAGTCTTTTGTTCTCCAGGCTGAACGTCCCAAGTGTTTCAGCCTCTCCCCTTATGACCCAGTCTCTAGGCCTCTAATCATGTGTGCAGTCTTCCTTTGGACTATCTCGAGCTTCTTCACATCCTTCCTGAAGTACAGTGCCCAGAACTGGACACAGTACTCCAGCTGACATCTCACCAAGGCTGAATAGAGTGGGAGGATGACATCCTTAGCCTTGCTCAAGATGCCTCAGTAGATGCATGCCAGTGTTTGATTATCCCTGCCAGCTATGGCATTGTATTGGTGGCTCATGTTCATTTTGTAGTCTACCATGACACCTAGGTCTTGTTCAGTTATGGTGCTGGCACTACCGAGCCTGTAAGTGTGCTATGGATTATTTCTCCCCAGATGGAGCACTTTACATTTCTTTGTATTAAACAACATCAGATTCAGATCCACCCACTTTGCAAGCCTGTCCAGGCTGCCTGTATTGACAGCCTGCCTTTGAGCATGCCCACGCTCCCCCATAGTTTGGTGTCATCAGCAAACTTTGCCAATTAACTTTTAATACCTCAGTCCAAATAGTTGATGAACATGTTGAAAAGCACTGGCCTGAGTGCTGAATCCTAAGGAATGCCACTGGTCACCTTTCGCCACATTGACTCAGTTCTGTCAGTCAATACTCTCTGGGCCCTACCTCAGAGCTCGTTACCTAGCCACTGGATCATAAAGTAGTCAAGGCCATATTTGCCCAATTTTACTATAAGGACATTGTGGGAGATCAGGTCAAAAGCCTTTTGGAAGTCCAAGCATATAACACCAGCCTCATTTCCCCAATCCAGGTGGTGAGTTACCTGATCATAGAAGGAAATGAGGTTGGTCTGGCATGACCTGCCCATAACAAAGCCATGTTGGCTATCCTTCAGAATACTGTCTTCTGTTAGCCTATCAGTAATGAATTCTTTGATAGTTTTCTCCAGGATTTTACCAGGAATTGAGGTCAAACTTATTGGCCTGTAATTATCTGGGTCTTCTTTTCTCCCTTTCTTAAAGGTAGGCACCGCAGTAGCCTTTTTCAAGCCTTCTGGGACCTCTTCCAAGCTCTCCGAGTCTCCAAATAACTTTGCCATAGATTGCACAATGATGTTAGACAATTCTTTTACCACTCTCAGGTACAGTATATAGAAACACCAGATATCCCAATGGGGCCAATTATTCTTGGGCCGTTCCACTATTACAACAACATTAACAGCAGTCCAGCAATATTTCATAGATTTCGTAGACATTAGGGCTGGAAGGGACCTCGGGAGATCACC
>NW_017728949.1:71427875-71457838 GCF_001723895.1 Crocodylus porosus
CTTTGAGTGGGAGGTCTGTAGTAGACTCCCACCGTTGTGTCCCCTGTGCCGTATTTCCCACGAATTTTTACCCAGAAGGTCTCTAGCTGTCCATGCCAAAAGCAAGCTATTTGTATTCCTTCCAATGAGATAACATCCACTGGAATACTTAAAATAATATTAACTAATATTTTATATATCTATAGACATTTTACTAATCATCACAAGGGTTCCTGGCTTTTTCTGATAAAACAAATCCCCAATTTGACAGTAACTAGTGTTCTTTGACATTTGCAGTGCACTTTGATAGCCCACAATAACGATGATTATACCCAGAAAACTTAGTCATTCAAGAGAGATGAAGATGGCCTGTTACTCTAAATCCTGTGCAAATTCATTTGCAATTGTTTAATTTAAGCCTCTCCACGTGGAGGCCCATGGGCTGCTTGAATGAAGCATACAACTGGTTAGCATGAGGTCCATGGGCTCCTTCCCAGCTACCACCACCCCCCTTCACCCACCCTGACTGCTATGGTGGCTGGGGGTTCTGAGCTCTTTTTTTCTTCCAGCTTGTTTCCTGTCCAACTTCTGGGGCAGGGTTGAGCAGTATAAAGGGGGCCAGGAAGGAGTCTGTGCTGTCCATCCCCTATGTTGAGCCAGAGGGATTGGAGCCAAGCTGCAAGCATGGCCAGAAGTGAAGCTGTGATGCACGAGGCCAAGAGCGGACACGTCAGGAGTGCTGCCACTGCAGTGTGCAGCCCATGCCACCTGTAGCCTGTAGCCTGGAAATCAGTGGCCTGTGGGTTGTGTGGCCTCCCTGCAGTACCCAGAAGTTATACAGTTATGGTTTAATTAATAGACTGAAATGGATATTGTTATTGTTTGCCAGGAAATCCTATTTTCACATACATTAAGGGCATGTACAGCTGCTATGTTTAGACCAACTTAACAAGGGTTAGGCCAATCTAAATGGCCATCTGTACACGTGTCCAGGGAGATTATATTGGGCAAAAAGAGTGAGCCTGATGTAATTTAGTTCACCTGTGCAGGTGAACTAACTTACAATGGGAATGGGTTAAGCCAGCCTACTAACCTTTATGTATTCTAAGCACAGCCTCCAGGACTTGGAAAGTCCAGGCACTCACTCTGGCTTTAGGGCTGGGCTCTTCCTACCCCCTCTACTTCAAATTGGATATTTTTAACTCCACAAGTCTCCCACCTCCAGATGGACAACCCCCCACCCTGTCCCCTGAATCACCCAAGCGCCCTCCATATGGACCGTCTATCCCGCTCCTCCCCCCACCCCAAGTTATTTATACCAGGTTCCCTGCACAGCTCCTCTCATTGGCAAATGGCTGTACACACTGCTCCTGGTCTACATTCATGAGGCTTGAAAAAAGCTATATGAACATAAAGCAGCTGCAGTAAACAACTGTATGCACCCTAAGAGAGACATGTTTAATAATTGTGTAAAATTACCCTTAGGATTACACTGAATGGCAAAAACTAATCAGTGCTAAAGTTTAAATAGGATAGATTTATATATGATTCATTGTAATCTCATTTATCTTCTTAAATGTATCATTTTGTTTCCCTTACTGTGGTCACATAAAAGCCCGGCATTGTGATCAGCAACCTGTACAAGAAAACTGTATTAGCACACAGAACAGTTCAATCCAGAGGATATAGGAATTCTTGTAGTGGTATTTCCCAAAAGAAATCATGTACAAATTAGTAAAACCTGAGAGATTTTGCAAAGGCAAAACATTACTGTAAAGCCCTAAATGATTCAGTAGATGTATTTTAGAAGAAAACACAAATCTAAGTAAACTGAACAACAGCTATTAATAACTGAAGTGGATTGATTATTAACCAGAGAACTTCATGCCTAAAGATATAATGTGGACTTGAAAAATCTCATTCCTGTACAAAAATGTTGTACTAACTAGTCTTACCAGTAACCGAAAAAATGTACAATATACAGCAGTTATGATAATTATAAACTATCCACTCTAAAGCACCCACAGCATCTTGTGTATCAGTGTCCCCACACTTCAAAATGGTGATGGGGTGCTTTATCTAAAGTTTGTCAAATAAGCTTTAGTTAAAGCACCCCTGCCGCCATTTTAAACCTCAGGGATGTTGATAATGAGATGTGAAGGCTGGCTGGAGCATGCTAATAAGCATGCCCCCATCAGACTCGATTAACTGAGTTTGCTCCAACACGCTGTAATTACAGCACATCAGAGAAGCCTCCTGGAATGTATACAACCACCCATTATGTGCAAAGAAGCTGGGTTTGGGGTAGGTTTCAAATTGACTTTCAGACCCATCACTATTATGTCTAAACAACTAAGGAGTCAGAATGAAATACTATTATATTAAGGTATAAAAACAAAAAAATTGTTAATATTTAAATACTATCATACAATTGAATTTCAATTAGGCATGTGTACTTTTATAATGACCAAATCAAGAAAGGGGAACTGTCTGTTTTTCCCAAAATGAGAATGCATAAATAATTTAATGATTTAAATATTATCAGATAAACTACTGAGTCATAATTATACCCTTTAATAACATTCCTGGAAAGAGTATTCCTACTATTAAAAGTAGATTTCTAATAACACAAAGTAATGAATACCCCTTTGTATTTAAAAGGGAAGTATACAGCCCTTTATGTGAACAGGCAGAAATTATGCTTATTCTACCTGGGCAAAAACAGTACTGTATGAAAACCTGTGAGACTTAATTTCAGAAACAAGTTTCTACCCTTCAAAAATCTTATTTCTGCAGGCTAATGAACACTGAGAACATCAAAAAGAACATCAAAGTATATAAAAAGAGAGGGTAGGGCACAATGTTGCTTTTGTACACTTCAGAAGCTGCTGGTAATAGAAAGGGATTCCAGAAATGTAGGTCAAGATGTTTTTGTCCCAAATTTACCACACCAGAAAATGCCTACACAGCTCTTACATTTTTTGTCCAGCAGGAACCCAAAACCTAGCTTCCTAAGATTTAGTGTCTTGCAGATAATCCACAGGCTTAAATACACCACCTTCCCTTCTCCCCAAGACCATCCTGCAGTGAGAGTTCTGATTTCTTAGTTCCTTCAGGAATGAAGCAAAGGTCTATCAAAATATTTTTTAACCAGACCTATGGTTCTTGTTCTTACAAAAATGGTAAACTCCTGAACACAATTCCTATTATTCTGACCTCACCAATCCTTGGAGGCCTGGGTTTGGTCTGATTCCCAAAGCAAACATACTTTTCTGCTCATTTGAGTTTTTTTTTTTTTTCATGTTGCACGTGACATGTGAATGTCCTCCAATGCCAGTCTCTTCAAAAAATTCTCTTAAAATAGCCTCTAACTTTTTTTGACTTTTGAACGTCTGGAAAAATTGTCAGGCTATAACAGTCCCTTCAGTATCTGATACTATTGGCAGAAGAGAGTATCATGTACAGTGAATACCCCTGTTGATAGATAGCCTATTGTTCCATCAGAATACAGCCATTCTGTTTTGACAGCTTCTGACCACTGTCATAGTTTTCCTACACACAGGACATGTCTACATATACAATTAATGTACCCAATTTTTTATAGCACAAAAAATTGGGGCTCATTAATGTGTTCCCAGGTATGTGAATCCCCCTTTAAGAGACCTATGTATAAGTTGTTACATGGCTCAGGGATTGCAGGAGGGAGCAGCAAAATTACTGGCAAAGCACTGCTTTTTGAATAAACAAGCTTTTTATAAGCTTAACACCTTGGTCTTTTGAGAACAGCACATGGTACCAGGAGTGGGGTGTGAAGGAAGGCAAAAAATAAAAAAAGTGGAACCTCTCAGAATTCCAGAGGAGTTAAAGCTGTTCAACAATACAGCAGAAAACTGGAAGAAATTTAAGCAGAGCTTCACCATACATATGATGGCCAGCAGAGCTACAGAGAAGGAAGATTCACTCAAGGTAGCAATTTTTGTTTTTTTTAAATATAGCATGCCCAGAAGCTCTGTCTCTTTATAATAGCCTATAACTGTCAGAAGCAGAACAAAAAAGCTATGGCACAGTAATAAAAAAACTTGAGGAATATTGTATACCCAAACAAAATGAAACCTTTGAATTTGAGTTTCAAAATTCAAACCTTTGCTGTCAAATTCAAACCTTTGAATTTGAGACAGCAGAAAGAATGTGAGACAATAGAGGAGTTTGTCAAAGCCCTCAGACTGCTGAGCCAGACATGCAACTTTGGAGATCTGAAACAGTCCATGATCAGCAACCAAACGGCAATGGGTATAAGTGATACAAGCCTCAGGAAAAGACTGCTAGAGGATCCTGAGCTTAATTTGGAAAAGGCAGTTAGAACGTGCCAGGAGGTTGATACAACAAATGCAAGGCTCCAGAAGCTGGAGAAAAAGGAGAACAACCTGAATTAGAAAGGATTACAAGACTGCAAAAACCTAAGGCAACACACAAGCAATACAGAAAGGAGGACGTCACTATGAAGCAGGCAAGTGGAGGCCAAAGAGACTTGCTTGAAGAAACAATGGTTAGCTGCAGATGCTGTGGGAGTTACCACAGACACATGCAACACCGTGTATTTGGTAAAGTGCTACAGCAAATGTAAATGATTCAATCACTTGGCAAGAGTTTGCAGAAAGGAGCAGGATGCACTAGAAAAGAGACAGCAGATGCATGCTGTATGCAGTGAGGAAAAGGAAGAATTCCTCATTGGTACAATGAAGGAAAAGTTAGTTCTTCTGCAGGTTAGACAATTACCTGTGACACAAGAGGACTAATGGTAACTTTCAACTTAGATACAAGGGCACAGGTCAATGTAATACCTGTGAATACAGAATACATTATTAAAAAATGAAAACTAAGCTAATTAGTATGAGAATAAGAAAGTAAGACTTAATAAGAACATGACTGAAACCAAGGGTGTTTGTGCATTGCATGTCAGACACAAGGGTAATATAGTACAAATTCAGTTTGTCACAGTCCCAGGAAAGCTAGTGCCAATTATTGGGTTGTGAATGTGTAAAACTCTAGGTTTAATTAAGGGAATGAATGCCATGGAGGGACTAGAAAACAAGACTGTAGAAAAGTTTTATGTGTTTCAAGGCATAGGGAAACTGTTAACTGAGTACAAGATAGAATTAAAAGAACCAAATACTCCCACCATACATGCTCCAAGAAATGCTCCCATTGTACTACGGGAGAAACTGAAAAAGGAATTAGATAGATTAGTTAACATGGACATTAGGGCTGTGTGAAGCTTTAGTCACTGATTCGATTCAGTTGAGATTCAGCCTGATTTGGCAGCCGAATCTCCAAATCCAAATAAAATTAGATCTTCTAATTGAATCAGAACCCCCTGAATCAATTGAGAAAGATTCAGTGATTCAGACATAGACACAACTTTAAATGTTTTTTCTCCATACCTCAAGGTATCAGGCAGTTTGTGAATTCTGAGATCCTGGGGTGGATAGAGCATCCCATGGGACCATGGGGGTGGGGGAGGGAGGGGAGTCCCCCGCGTACTTAGCAGTAGACCCGGAAGTGGACAAGAAGCACTTCTGGTCCAATTCTGGGTCTGCTGGGGAATGTACAGAGGACCCCTCTCCCGCCCCCTGGCTTGGTGACTGGTGCCTCCTGGGTCGGGGGGGCACCCGGGGTCCCCCTACAGCTGATCGCTGAACTGGGGAGTACTTCTGGTTCATTTCTCAGTTCACTGCTGAGTATACGGGGAGGTCCCCCTGTGCTCCTGTGGGATAGTCCATCCACCCCACCATCATAGCATTCATGTGCCACACCTGGTACCTCAAGGTATGTAGAAAAAACATTTAAAGCTGTGCCTCTGGCTGAATCGCTGATTCTCTGAATCAGCATCAAATCTTCAGATTAGGATTCAGCCAGATCAAATCAGGACAGTGATCTGAATCAATGAGCAGAATTCCTATCCCTAATTTGGGCCAAATCTGAATCCAAATTGAATATAGCCCATTTTGCACACCCCTAATGGACATAATAGAAAAAGTAGAGCAACCAACTTCTTGGCTTCATTTACTGTCATAATAGAAAAAAAAAGATGGATCCTTGAGATTGTGTCTGGATCCTAAGCAAATAAACAGGTACATCAAAAGGAAGCATTTTCCCATTCTCACCAGGGAAGAGGTTTTGGGCAATGTGGCAGAAGCTAAATATTTCTCCACTTCAAATATCTCTTCTGGGTTTTGGCAAGTTCCCCTAGAAAAGAATAGCACTGGATTATTACCTTCAATACTCCCTTCAGAAGGTATTGCTTTTGTAGTCTTCTTTTTGGACTGTGTTCTGCATCTGAAGTATTGCACAGAAAGGTGCAACACATTTTTGAAGGTCTTGATGGAACTATGGTTTTTACTGATGATGTATTAGTTTGAGGAAATGCTATGGAAGAACATGACTTGAGGCTAAGAAAGGCACTAGAAAGAACTTGCGGAGCAGGTCTGATACTGAAAAATAAAAACACAAATTCAGGGTCAAAGAACTAATATATCTGGGAGAAGAGCTCTTTGAGGAAGGGGTGCAAATCGATCCTGCAAGGGTTAAAGCCATTACAAACAAGCCACCCCCTACAAATAAGGAAAGAATGCAAAGATTACTGGGAATGATCAATTCTGTAGGGAAATATCTCCCCAAGTTAGCAGAGCAGACCAAATACCTTAGGTCATTCCTACAAAAGAATGCTCAGTGGATATGGGAACATGAACATGAAGCTCAATTAAAAAACTTGAAGGGGAAAATAATGAGAGCTCCATTACTAAAACATGATGACGCTAAAAGACCCAGTACGCTGTCAAAAGATGCTTCGAAAGAAGCATTGGAGCTGCTTTGCTTCAAAAACAAGGGGACAGCTGGAGACCAACAGCATAAGTATCTAGGGCACTCTCTAAGCCAGAGTGTCTATATGCACAAATTGAGAAACAAAGTTTAAGTCAGTATATGGCTGTAAGAAATGTCATCTATTTATCTATGGGAAGCCTGTGCTAGCTGAAAATAATCATAAAACTGTAGTAACTATAGCAAAGAAAGGGTTATCAGATATGCCACCCAGATTACAGAGACTTTTCTTTCAACTGCAAATGTATGATCTAGGGGTATAGGTTGTAGCTGTGTTGGTCCAAGGACATAGGCAGACTAGGTTCTTTGGGTGAATCTTGTATCTTTTATTAGACCAATTTAAATAGTTGGAAAAAAAAATTCTTAGGAAGCTTTTGGGTTTAAAATCCCTTTGTCAGGCTGAAGAAGCATCTGCAGTTGGTACATGATCTACCTGGATGGAATTAATAGTAAAGACGCCAGATGGTGGTATGCATGCAAGAAAGACAGTCAGGGAAGATGTAAACTGAGGAGTCAGTGGGTGAGAGACAGTTGGGAGGGCGGCGGGGGGGAGGGAGCAGGGGGATGAATGTAGCAGGTAAGTAGTGGAGAGGTACATGGGGAGTCAGATGTCAGGCAGGTTGCAATGTGTAATAAATCCAATGTCTATATTTAATCCATGATATTTGTATTCAGGAGATTGATGAAATGAAGTTCATAGGCTCATATGTGAAAAATGATTGTTAGTTTGTAAGGGAAGAGAAGAGACACTGGTGGCAGAGAGTAAGATACGGGGGGTTGGAAGGGTGCTTGCATGCAGGGATCCTTCTTCTCCTGGTGTTTCCAGAGGGGAGGAGGAAGGAATGTGAGCTCCAGTATTGAGAGACTTGGAGCACACAAAGGGGGAACAACCAGAACTGGAAGTTCCTGAATCCAGCAGAATGAGAGTGAAACAGCTGAGAGCATCCAGGAGGCTGCAAGAAAGGCTCTTTCAGGGAGTCATCTCTAGTGGAGAGCTGACAGGGAAGAAGCCCAGACAAAGCGGCTTTCAGGTAACCTGAAGCCTCCGCATGGCAGCCCGGTAAGAAGGACCGAGAAGGAGATACCATAATGACCTGAATAGAAGAACAGAGATAAGTTAACTTTGTATTCTCTACTTAGGAAGCGGGGAAGAAACCTCCTAGACACGAAGCGATAGTGAAGAGTAACTATCTGCACATAAGCCGGGAGGCTGTTTAAACATGAGTCTGTTCATTTTCTAAAGCCCTGGTGGAGGCTAACCAGGACTAAGTTGGTAGTGACTTATTTGAGTCAGAGGCATAGGAAGGACTCTGACAGACTCAGGCAGATTACATGGACTATCAATTAATGCCCGGTGGAATGGAAGAGGGTATGGTTGATGTTGCCCTCACTATACTAAGGTGGACACAAGGACCAATAATGCAAGAAACTACACACCCAGACATTTCTTCTTTTCTCCATTATCAGAAAGTCATGGCTGGAGAGAGTGTGGGTGCGCAGAATATTGTATCAAGAAGGGTCCTGGCAGTCTTCAGCCAGCTGGTTGAAGAGCAATGACTGCCTCAGTAGGAAAAAAAAAAGGAAAAGGAAAATCTTATGGAGAAGGTGATAACTATCCGAGACTAACTGATTACTTAAATTGAGATGAGTCTGACATCAATTACACTTTAATGTTCATCAGGAACTGACAACGTTCCCTTTGAGGATTGGAACTGAGACACTGAAGAGAGAGCAGTTTTCTTGTAAGAAGATGTCATTGATATATCATGTCTATAGACTTATACACTACTTAGTGTCTACAGACTTTCTACAGAAACTTAAAAACATAGGGCACCTTCCCAGTAACACCCTCCTAGCAATCATGGATGTTACAAGCTTATATATATACCAACATCCCACACCGGGATGGCTTCTAAGCCTGCCTACAAGAGCAAGGGGAGAAATCAGCGTACAGACCCAAAGATATTACTGACCATATACACTTCATCCTCACACATAACAATTTCATTTTTAATAACCAACACTTCCTCCAGACCATGGGCACAGCTATGGGTACCAAAATGGCTCCACAGTATGCCAACCTTTTAATGAGCCTCCTGGAAAAAGAATTCCTCAAGGACTGCACCATGAAACCCTTGCTATACTTAAGTTATATTGATGACACCTTTATCATTTGGACTGAAAACCTGCAATCTCGGATTTCTGAGTTCCGTCAGAATTTTAACAATCATCATCCCTCCGACCGACTATCTCTTCAATACTCCAGCACCAATATCTCCTTTTTAGACAAAATTATCAGTACCCGTAATCAGAAAACACAGACCGTGTTATATAAGAAACCCACAGACTAACATATGTATCTGCACAAAACCAGCAATTACCCTAAACACACCAAGAAAGCTGTAATATACAGCCAAGCACTAAGATACCACTGAATTTGCATGGAGGAGTACACCCAGGATTGCCACCTCACTAATCTTAAAAAGGCTTTCACTCAACAAGGACACTCCTCCAGAGAGATAGAGTGCACATTTGAAAGAGTCACCCAGATACCACACGAAGACTTGCTGCAGTACAGAAGCAAACCCCTCACAAGTCCCACACCTCTGCTTATGACATATCACCCCCACCCTTGAACCCATGTGGAAAATCCTCAAACAATTGCAACCCATACTAGAAGGAGACCCTATTGTTAAACAGATCTTCCCAGAACCACCCATCCTAGCCTTCAAACAAGCACCAAACCTCACTAACCTCATCACCAGAAGCAAACTTCTTATGGCCCAGAACACACCAAATGGATCCAGACCATGCCATGACAAGAAATGCAAAACCTGACAACACACCTCTACCACCCCCACAATTACTACACCCTACAACAGAACCATCAGCATTTACGGATCTTACAGCTGCACCTCCAGAAATAAAATATATCTAACCCAATGCACCAAATGCCTTGATGGAAAATATGTAGGAGAGACCAAACAACTGTGCACCAGAATGAAAGCACACTGGAAATCTATTAAAAATAAGAATATCCAATTACCTGTGGGGCTGCATTTCTCACAAGAAAACCACTATCTCTCCATTATCTCATTTCTAATCCTCCTAGTTGCAATGGAACTTACAAAACACTTTTTACAGACAAGCCTATGCACTTCACTTCATCAACCTCCTGGATACAAAAAATCCTGGACTAAGTATAAACATTGACACATTATAACCTGCCTGACATCTAACTCCACAGGTACCCCTCCACTATTTACCTGCTACATTCATCCCCGCTCTCCCTCCCACCCCCCGCCCCCACAACTGTCTCTCACCCACTGACTTCTCAATTTATATCTTCACTGACTGCCTTTCTTGAATGCATACCACCCTCTGGCTTCTTTACTATTCCATCCAGGAAGAGCACACACCAACTGCAGATGCTTCCTTAGCCCGACAAAGGGTTTTTAAACCTGAAAGTCTGCTAAGAAAATGTTTTCCAACTATTTAAATATGATCAAGACATGTATGATCTAGACATAACAATACATGCCAGGAAAACATCTACTTATTGCAGATACTGAACAGAATTCCAGCTTCAGACATAGTACATGTTAATCTCATTAAAGGAGTGATTCCTGTCATAGATAAAATGTGGGAACTAATTGCAAAAACTACTGCTCAGGACACGACACTGCAAAAAGTGATAATAATTATTTGTGCTGGTTGCCCAGGAAAACATATACCTAGCCCCTGCTCTCCATTCAAGGAAGAGGTGTTAGTACTGGATGGCATTTTGTTCAAAGGCTCACGACTTGTTGTTCCAACAGTGATAAAGAAAAACTTGTTACACAGGATACATGAGAGGCACATAGGCATTGAAAAATGCAAAAGCAGAGCAAGGGGTGTTCTATATTGGCCCAGCATAAATAATGACATAGAAGATACTGTGAAGGCTTGTACAACGTGCCTAAAGTACAGATTAGCACAAAGAAAAGAGCCCATGACTTTCACAGAGGAGCCCATAACTCTGCGGTATCAAGTGGGCATTGACTTATTTATATACTCAGAGGAAAATATGTATTAGTGCCGGATTATTATTATCACTATCCTGCAATTACATTTTTCAAAAGCACAACAGCAAACCAGGTCATAACTCACATTAAATCAATGTTTGCTAGACAAAGGATTCCACAAATCATGAGAACAGACAACGGACCTCGCTTCAGCTGTCTTGAGGTTAAAGAGTTTGCAAACAGATAGTCACAGCACTTCACATTCTAAATACTCACAATCCAATGGTTTGGTGGCAAATAAAGTAGAAATAGTGACAAAATTGTTGAAAAAAGCTACAGATTCCTACACCGGCAGGACAGGTGCTAAGAAGGAACAGGCGACATTTGCAGTTTATAAAGGGGAGAAAAGAAGCAGCATCAAGAGATTCATGAAAGGAAACAGAACTAATATCAAAAGGAACAAGAAATGACAAAGGAGATTGAAAATGACACAGGAGTAGAAACAGCTGAACAAGGAAACCAAACAAGAACTGAACCAATAAGGATTGAGAATGCAGAGAAACTTTGAAGATCACTTAGAGCTAGGAAGTGAATACAAAGACTAATAGGAACATGTAAAATGTGCTTTAACTATGGCTTGAACTAAACTTCCAATGTTAGTATTATATGGGGATATGTTACATGTAAAAGGGGAAGATGTGTAGACACCTTTAAGAGTGTTATGTGCCAATTGTTATATTGGCTTGGGGATGGCAGGAGGGAACAGCAGAACAGCAGGCAGAGCACTGCTCTCTGAATAAGCAAGCCTTTTCATTCTATAAGCGTAACTCATCGGTTTTTTGAGAACACACTGGGCGCATGTCTACATGTCTGCCTTTGTCATGAGCAAACTGTGCCTGACAGGAGGTGGCCCAGTCCTGGGCTCCTCCTGCCCTGCTCTGCCCCTCTATAGCAGCCAGAGGGAGTTCCAGGCTCCCCTGGGGGGTGGCACGGGGCATGGGAGCCGGTCTTAATTCCCATGTGGCAGGCATACAGCTGCCCCTGCAACTGGCACAGCTCCCCCTGCATTGGGGCTTAGCCAGGATTCAGCAACCCCGCTGCTGCCTGGACTGACCAGGAGCAAGTTGAGTCTACACATGCACTATGGTGCATTAACTAATGCACCATTTATCTAGTACCTGTATGTGTTGGTAGTAGCAAATGCCATATTGGACTAATTTAATGTCCAGTAAGTCCTGTGCATGTGTTGATGGTGATGCTTTATTGCACTTTAGGTTAGTCTAATGTGTAGTAAAGTGTCTCATGTAGATGTACCTACAGAGAACAAAACAAAAAAAAATTGGCCTTTAGAAGCGAATGCAGATATATCTCCATCAGAGCAAATGGCCCTGTAAAATGGCTCTGAGACAGGAAACTCTCCAACAAGAAAAAGAAATTATTTAACACCTTCCAGAGGTGTTTTTCACATGCTTATCTTGACTTTGGCTGTGCCTGCACCATTGCAGATTATCTCAGAGGGGCTTTGCCTCAGCATTACCCATAGGGCACATCATAATCCAGCTACTCTTCATATTTCACACGATGGATCTCCTATACAGAGTATAAGGACATTAATTCAGGAAGTCTGTCTGCTTGGCATTTTGGAGACCAGGAATATTTATTGCTGATGGATATATTTGGTGATGAATAAACCCACCCTCCTGAATAAGTACACAGGATTTTGTGTCCCCCTATTACATATGTTATTGAAATAACTTTGTCTGTCATAATTTGCACATGACACCTGTATATACAGTGTAGAAAGGGCTGATATGATCTCTGCACCACTTCAGTCTCTCACACACCGATATGAATTTTTGCCTCCTAAGGCATACAAATATCCTGTGCCCAGAGGTTGTTACTCTCCCTGCTAATAGGAAAATGTCTGTCATAAATGTTACTGATAACCCTTAAAGCGAGAAACTAGCTCGTTACACATATTGAACAAATCATTGCGTCATCTTAGTCAGAGTAAACCATTGAGGCCATTTGCAGTGTCATGCATAGCAGACATTTCCTCAGAAAGCACATACCTTGCAGCCAGAGTATAGCCACATAAGATGATTGATGTCTGACTAAAATCAGGACTAAAAGCAATCCTATGTCAGATAAACTATGGCTGCTACAGAGCCTAAAATGTCTCCTATGAATCCCACCTATTGTGTGGGAAACAACAGCAGTGATACACACACAAGTGTGGAGCATTTGAGGGTTCAATAACAGTCTTGACATGAAAAACTACATCATGTGAACAGGCCGTTTCACTAGTCAATCTCATTGGAAGGGACAAACTATTTCACTCTGTCATCTGAATTACACAACTACTGGTGAAGATTCAGGGCTGCTGACAGGCTGAACAGGACCTCGTACTGATAACGATCTTGACCTACCACAAATTGGAGATATTTCTTGTGGGGAGATTTGATTGTAAACTGACATCCCAAAGAGATTAAAAACAAGTTCTCCTCCTACAGAGATGGTACAATGATACTTTGACCATCTTGAATCGTAAGTTGAGAATAGAAGCAGCGATCTTTCTTTGATCCAAGATTGGTGCTGTCCCCCTTTTCTTCAGAATCTGTCTCCCTACCATTCAATGTTACTTCCTCTATCATAACCGGAGCAAGCAAAGAGGAAACATTTTGCTGAAGCAAGTTCTTATGAGATGGCTCCCTGGAAGTAGACAAAAAAAGAGGCTATGGGGTAGTAAGCTCAAATGGATTGTATATTTAGCTATAATGGTATCCAATGCCCACTGGTCTGTTGTAATTGGGTTCATGCCCTAAGTTAGAAATGGTGAGGCAAGCCACTTGTAAAGAAATGGGCAGAGGTGCAGGCGGGGTGGGTCTCTTGAGGACGTCGTCAAAAGTCCTGCCTATTACTGGATGGAACGTGGGAGGCAGACTGGGCGGCCAAAGACTGCTTGTGTCTATCGAACCATTGTCACTTCCTACAACGCATCTCAGACTGGGCGGTAAACAGCTGAAGCAAATGAGAAACTAGGGGAATACCTGATATTTGTGTTTCTTTTGAGGCACAGAGAAAAACATTGTCAAAAAGCATAAAGTAGCTTTGAAATCTTTCAGCTTGTGGAGCCTTTTATCGAGTTTGATACAGAAAAGTCCTTTCCTACCAAGGACTCCAACTGTGAAGCAAAGTCAGGGTAAAAAGAATTACTTCAGCCTGCCAAGACTTCAGGACCTCATGGGCAGACGTTTAGAAGCTAAGTCCAATGGCTTTAATTTGGGATTTAGCCTTTTTCATCACTCAACACCAGTGAACATTGTAACAAATTATAATTCTTATGCACCTCTTAGTATTGAGTTCCTATTGTAATTCCCTTTAATGCTAACTCTGGTGTCATAATGGTATGAGGAAAGCAAACAGTTCTTTGGAGACCATCTCGGGGGGAGGGAAATACTCCCTGATCTAAAAAACAATTCCACAGCATCCTGGATTCGCAGCTTAATATACAGTAAGGAGGGCAATACTAAGGTGGGACAGATGTACCATTAGATGGCCCACAGGTGCACAAAAAGGCTTTAAAAATTAAGAAGTGAGGCGGGGAGGGCCAAGAGGACCAGTATTCCCTGTGCTGATATGTACTGAGTCGAAAGAAGGGATCTAGGTATGAGCGACCCCTTCTTTCCTTGGAGTTAGCTGCCACTCTGCCAGTCTGATAAACTCTCCCACACAGGGAAAGATATCCTGCCCAGAAGTTGGCTTAATTCTCTAAAGCCTTCTTATTTATTCTCACTCTATTTGATTTCCATAATAAGTGATCAGAGCCTTTTCTGCACCATACTAAACTCTCAGCCTTGCTATCTTCTAGCAGTTAGTCAACAGGTTAATAATGCAACGTATGAAAAATGTGTCCTGTTAGATTTTAAAACTGCTTTCTTGCAATTTTACTGAATGTTCTTCTTTTTAGATTCCAAGGAAATGTGAACAGACATGCCCACCCAAAGTGTGGACAGAAATGCCTACTTCATCTTCTCTGAAACACTAAATATTTTGTGTCTTTTTCATGTGTCCTATGTAAACAGTTCCCATCTTTTCAATCCCATTTCATATGAAAATTTTCCATGCCTACTTCTTTTCATGGCTGTTTCTGAACTCTTTCTGTTTCTGCTTATACTTTTTTTCATGCACAGCACCGAACTGAATGCAGAGTTCCAGGTGAGGATATACCATTGACTTATAATGCTACTACTATTCTTCATCCCTTTGCTTATGTATCTTTGGTTTGCATTTTGAAAGCTGCTTCACAACAAGCTCTTCAATGCTTGCCACATCGTTTTCCAGTCCAGAGCCTTCTCAAGTCTTAATCAGAATATTTTTTTCTCCATCTGCCAGTTCTGTCTTGTTTCCTTGTTTACCTTTTATCATGAAAAAACCCTAAGATTTATTCTCTCTCTGCCATAGGTTGAACCTCCAAATTAAATAAAACATTTGCTTGATAAATATAAAGTTAACGAGGAGGAGGAACAAAATAACTAAAAGATGACATAATAAACAACTGCTTCACAGCCCTTAAAGAATTAAAAAACACTAGCCAGGAAGTTCAGCGTTACAGAGAAAGTAAGAGTTCTTTCAGTCTGCAATAGACAAGTGAGGGATGGTAGGAAAGTCTTACATTTATCACACATAAATTATCCAGTGTTTGAATAAAAAAGCATGGTAGCAAAACTTGTATACTTCCTCAGAAAAGGAAATTCCTGGGGCTTTACTCTGGTCACTACCTGTTCTGCAGTCTGCAATGCTCCTTGTTGCAGTAACAATTCATGAGGCACTATGCTTTTAGAAAGAACCACAGAAGTTATGTCCCAAAATCATGAATGTGCAGAGAATACCATAAATAAATCTTCTATTTTCGTCTCTACAGCTAGCAAAGATTTCATTCCCCTAGCCCTATTCTTTAACTTAGCACAGCTGACTGAATATCTTCTGACTAGGTAGATATTACTGCCAGAGTCAGTAACATGACCTTCTGCAGCCCAAATGACTTCGAAATAGGTAGAAAGATTGTGATATCTTAAAGCTTTTTGTCATTTAATAAAGAAATGATTGTTTTAAATTCCAAATGTTATAGGTGCTTCATATTACTCACAGATTATACTTGTGTCTTTCATTTTGCAGAAGACAAATCAATACAACTCTTAATGAGTTATTTTTTTAGAGCAATAAATCACTGAAAGCTATAGGCTTCTGTGTAAATAAAATCTGCAGGCTTGAAAGATGAAGTATAACTTAATCCCCTAAAGGTACACTATTATTAAACCTTAGTTAATGAATATTTCCTTTAGAATACTTTTATCAAGTTTTAAATACTTGCTTAACTTGCCTAGATTTTGTACCTGAATGAAATTTGCACTAAACAGTTATAAACTAAATTGGATTTTCTTTGCTCAGAGATGCTCTAAGGCTAGCAAAAGGATCATTTACATTTTCTCAAGTATTCAGGGAACTATTTATTGAACATAATCCTTGCATTTTTTGTTTCCTGTGTAAAGCCTGTTACCTTGCACAGTATCTTTAGTCCACATTTATTTTTTATTTTTAGTTGCTGTATGAGATCTCACATTTGTTACAATCCTTTATAATCCAATTTACCATTTTTTTTTAAAGATGAAGAGTAATGTATTCTCTTTTAAGTTTATAAAGACAGGAGGTAAAGCAGATGGAGCATCTTAGTGGGCACGCATTCAAAACACACCATGTTAAGACTCCAACAACGCTGGCTTGTCACGTTTCTAGCTTCTATATGTGTACTGTTGTGACCAATGAAGGCAATGACAAACCCACATTATTGCCCACACCTATTAGTCTAGTGACAAAGCCTTCATAAAACAATATAAGTGGCACAGGGCTGGACTAACACATTCCACTCTGGCTCTGCATGCACAAGCTCCTGAACTAGTAGTCATACAGGTACATTGGTATGATGCTGTACGCGGGCACGAAGGGTTGAGTGCTAAGGCTGGGTATGTGCAGGAGGAGACAAAGATATGCCTGTAGCAGTAGCAAAGTCTGATGGCTTTGTTGACATATCCGTGAACTTGAGATGCCCAACAACTAGAAAGTGTGGAGAGGAGATAAGCATGACAGCGGGAGAACAAGCTAGAAACAAGCCAGCCTGGCAGCTCCTGGTCAGAAAGGTCTCAGGGACTGAAAGCAATGGAAAAGCTCTGAGGAGCTGGAGAGACTCTAAAGGAAAAGAGCTGAGTACATTTGGGAGTGCTCAAGGCTATGCAGGCTGGATGGGAAACGGAGGGACTGCTTAATATCTGTGGAGAGAACGAAGAAATTCTGGCTGGTTGACCTTTGCACCAATATATATCTTAACTGAAGAGACTGCTTTGCTGTGAATTGTGGGTTGCATGGCATCACCCCAACAGGAGCTGAAGTCAAGAGGAACTAGAACTGGAACTGGCTCCGTGAGTCAGGGTCATGGAGAACCACAGAAGCTGAGGGACCAAAAGGCCAGGGCTTCACAGACGGAAGGATCTCAGGCTTCCCTTTGCTCTAAAAGCTAATCCTGGGCTGGCCTCAAGGGGTACTCTCAGAGACCAGACATGGCTGCAGCAGTCCTAAGCAAGCAAACTCTAATGGAGAGCACTCCATGACACTTGGATCCAACTACATCATCACAGTACAAGCAAGTCTTTCTAAATCCTACATTTTGAGGTTACTCTCTTCTTCAGATCTTAGACAAATCTGATCTTTGGGAATAGGAGATGTGAATTCCCTGGCCACTGTCTCAAGGCTTTGTTACATTTTAGATCGTGAGCTGCACAAATGTTGATCATTGTTAGTGCTAGCTCCAGTCTGGAGCAATCACACTTCAGGCCAGCAAGGACCTGAAGGACTAAAAGGTAAGAACACCCCCTCCCCCACCGCCATTCTAGGCTTCCTCCCTGCACCCTGGGGATCCCCCAGCTCCCTCTCCCTACCCCTGTCCTCCTCCCAGGATTCCCCCCTCCCTCCTGCCTTCCCCTGCCCTTAGAGCATTACTCTATTTGTGGCTGCCCATGCTGTCTTCTCCAGGGAAAGATACAGGGAAGAAGTAACCTGCCTGCATAGCTGCCCAGCTGCTGCTCCTCTGGCCCAGAGAGCAGCAGCAGCAGCAACAGTGGCTGGCCTGGCAGGTTAATCTTTCCCTGTCTGCTGCCTTGGGACAGGCAGTGTGGGCAGCCACAAGCAAGAGGTGGACAAGGACACGGGAGCGGTGGTGCTGGGGAGGGCAGTGAGCCCAATGTAGGCCAGTGGAGAGGGGGGACAGGTGGGATGTTTACACTAAGACGTAGCCTAGAGTAGCTACATGTTAGTGTAACACAGTGGCAACTGCAGTGATCAGCCATGGGGGACCTCTTCCCAATCAGCAAGATTGGATGTGGTCACTGACTGGTCACTGGGGGGGCACATGTCCCCCCCACTAAGGTGACACACAAGTTGCTTATGTTCTAACATGAGCTTGGTAACATAGATTAGAGATAATCCTGCCCTGGAGTGTCAAACAAGAGTTTAAAACCAGTTCAAGTGTTCATGTGAGGACAATCTGGGTGTTAAGAGCTCCAGGACTCTCCCAAAATTACCATGTAACAAGGTCCTCCTTTGGGAAGGAGGATAAGAGTAAAGGCTTTTTCCAAAATATACCTTTATCTCATTATGGCTGCATTTCTGTAGGAGCTGGTAAGGCTTTCTTCTTGGAATGGTAACATACAGCTAGGTCCACTATGCAACAAAGATAATCTCATGTCACCTAGAATATGCCCTGGAGTCAAATATAGCCAAGGTGGGTAATGCTGATAAGATGAAGAGTGCCTCGGAAATGCCCACAGCAACTCTTTTCTATGTGTGCATCTACTTTCCTCATAAAAGTGTGCACATAACCTGAAAAATATAAGAGTAGTAGTGGGGGAAACCCTATGTTATTGCTCTTTTATTCTAAAAACAAAAACAGAAACATACTGTAATATTCTTGAAAAGGAGCCGTTCCTGATAAGAATTAATGGAAGTCTCAACAGAACTTGTGGTTCCAGAGATAACCAAGTGATGCCAGAGCTGGGTGGTAGATGGTTGCAGTGCTAGTATATACAAAGTTAGCTGAGCAGCAATTAGTGCCAAAGTAGCTGCCAGCACTGGTGGTTGGACACATATCACTACTGAAACAGATTCGTACAGGCAGAGACTGAGTGCCAAGGCTTGTTCTTCCTCACCATCATTTCCTGCAATTCATGAAAGATTTTGGTGACAGGCCTTTCTGAGGTTCCCTTGTTGCCCTAACAGCTCCTTGCACACTTTTCAGAATCCAGTGATGCTCCCTCTGCTGGTTGCTAGTTGTAAAGTGCAGAGAAACCTACACTAGGGTTTGTATTTCATCCTGAGATTTTCAAGTTTAATATTGCAGGCTCAGTTGGTTAGTGGTGCTGGAAGAAGCAGGAACACAACAAGATAAGATGACAGCAGACTCAGAGAAGCACCACTTCTGCAAATGGGCACATGCCAAACATTTCTAAGCCTAAATAAACAGAAAGCAAACTTTTCCACCCAAATTATAAGTGAAATTGGCTTAAAAAGATGTCACACTGATTTTACTCACAAAGCATATGCTGTAAATGAGAAAGATTCATTGAATTCTTGATTCAAAGCAAAGAGAATGAATTCTTGTTACAAGAGTATAAAACTGACCATGAGCTATCAGCACCAAGAAAATTATAGGAAAAGAACACGCTGTTACAGAGTAGGTGAGTGGGTAAATAAAAGTTCAATTAATTAAAATAATGTGAAAGGCTGAATTACTGGTGTATAATTTTCTCTACTCTAAAGGCACCAGAGAGACTGGATTCCTCCCCAGGGAAGCATAAAGCAGTCTCCACTTAAAGATTTTCTAGTTATACAGGAATAAAGGGACTATACAAGCCAGGTTTTTTGGTTTTTTGGTTTTTTTGTTTTAAAGCTGGTGAATTACAGAGACATCCCAATTCTGTCCACAGCCGGAGGTACAGAAGGTAGAATGGTAACCACTCCTGAGAAATAAGTGGCAAACAGTGGTGATTTGCACCTGAAGATATGGATACACAATGACGTTTAATCCTTTGTGACATGATCATAAAAACAGGAAGGACACTTCATTAGAAAAGCAAATAGGGCCAATTTAGGAAAAAGTCTATAACAGCATCCTCCTACAGAAAATCTGATTTGTAGGAGAATCTCCAAATCAGTTAATAACCTTCTCATATGGTTACGAAATACTGTCTAGATGATATGGTTGTAAAACTGGTTGGATCATTATGCTCAAAGAATAGCCATCAGCAACTGGAGGTCTAACTAAGAGGAGGTGAGGCAGGTTTGAGTAGGGTTCTCTAGCTGTCTTTGCCTTCATTAATCACTTGGAAGATGGTGTGGAGAGCATGCTTAATAAATGTTCAGGTAACACCAAACTGGGTGGATATTTTGGAGAATAAAATTCAGACATTTGGGAGGATAAAATGAGGACTGAAAATATCCTCCATATGTTGTAGAAATCGTCTGAAATTAATCAGATGAATTTCAGTAACAAAGAGTGAAAGGCATTTAGGCCAAAACAATCAAACGTACAGTACAAATTAGGAAATTACTGCCTTGACTAGGACATAAAAGAACCTGGAGGCTATTCTGCACTGCAAGCTGAATGTCAACACTGTGCTAGTGTTGCCAGGAAAAGCCAAAACTTGTCTGAAATTAATTTTTTTGTATTAACAGGAATGTCACTTACAAGTCACTAAGGGCATTTACAGATGTGCTCCGGGAGGCACAGGGGAGCACTTTAATTAGTGAGCTGCTGTAATTAAAAGCACATGATCGTCACATGTATCAGCATCCCCACACTGAAAAAAAAGGTGGCAGAGTCCTTTAAACTAAAGATCGTTCGCGAAGCTCTAGTTCAAAGTGCCCCACCGCCATTTTTCAGCGTAGGGATGCTGATACACATGATGCTGGAGGCTGCTGGAGCATATTAATTTCTGCATTCCAGCAGACTCAATTAATCAAGTCTGCTCCAATGCACTGGATTTACAGAGTGTTCGAGCAGCCACCCTACATGTGTGTAAGTGCCCTCTATTCGGTGCTGGTGAGACCTTAGCTACAGTATTTGAATGACTTTTGGACACTACATCTCAAATATATGAAGGATTGTTGTAAAAAATGATAGTAATAAACTATCTTCTGTATTCACAGAAGACAGGTTATATAATGGTCTTAAAATTACAGAAAATTTGGTAGGATATTAGGAAGAACTTTCTAACTATGAAAGGCTAGGCAGAAGTATGCCTGCCCTGAGTATGCAGTTTGATAAGATGACGTCCTGAGGTCCCTTATAGCTCTATTTCTTGGTGATTCTTTGATGTAACATAGGTCATATCCCTTATTTTTCAACTACTGCAAACTATAGTTTGCAGTGAAAATGCATGTTATTTACTCTCCTGGAATTATGCCAAGATAGGAAGAAGTAAAGAACATAACATTCAACTAATATGAACAGGATTATTCCTGTGACTAAGTTTACCAAACTTCCTAAGTGCGTGTAAATCAAGCCCTCTATTTTTACATTGTGATTCAATCAGTATTTAAAATTGATTTAAGTCACTTTGTCTTCCTAGACCTTCAACTTATGCACTAGTACCAAAAATTCTTCCTCAATTAATAAATACTGGCATGATTTTTTTCTTAACAATATAGAAACAAGTGGTCATTAGAGACAAACTTATCCTCTCTGCCCCCAGATATAGATAATATACATATACCCAGTATGGGGGAAGGGGGAGAGAGGGAAAAGGTGCATACCCAGGTGTAGTTAATATACATATACCCAGCATGGGAAGGTATGAGCGTATGTATGGGGCATATATAGATATCAGGGATCTCAGGAGGTCATCTAATCAAGCTTCCTGCTCAAGGCATTGGTTTGGAACATCTAAACTAATCCAAACAAGGGATCAATTACAGAAACATAGAGAAGTAGGGCTGCAAGTTAAGTAGGGCTCCATAGGTTCTCTAGCCCAACACCCTGCCTGAGGAGAGGAGGGTCATCCCTATCCAAACCATCCTATACAAATCCATAATCTAACTTCTTAATAAAACTATAATCAAGCTAAACACAACACGAGACATAACACCCTGCTACCAGTAAACCAGTAGGACCACAGCGGACACCACCCTGCTTCTATAAGAGATTGTTAATATACACTCAAGAGATCCCAAGAATAGGATCCACATCTCCCACTAGGAAGGAAGGCAAAAAACCCCACAATACATACCAAGCTGACTATGGGGTAAAATTCCTTCCAGACCCCAAATATAGCAATCAGTCTGTTCTTAAGTGGAGGGATAAGACTCTAGCCAGGAATCTCCAGCTCTAAGTCACAGCAGGAGTATTGGCACACCCCAGTCAAAATCCACAGCTGGCTTCTGGCAACACCCAATGCCTCTGAGGAAGGCTTAAAAAAGTGACACATGTACAGCAGGGGGTGGAGTGGAGTAAAGAGGGGGCAAGGGAGACATTCAGATTACAATATAAGCATAGCTATGCCTAGATCATCTCTGAGCAGGGGCTGTCCAACTTCTTCCTGAACACCTTTAGCAGTGGAGAGTCCACCACCTCCCCAGACAGTCTATTCTACCACGTCACTGTTCTAACAGTGAAGAAATAATTAATATCTAATATCCAATCTGAGTCTGTTTTCCTGCAACTTTAAGCCAATGGACAATGTCCTCCTCCTTTGCAGCAAAAGATAAAAGGTGTTTTCCCTCTTCTTTATAGCAGCCCTTCAACTATTTGAAGAGTGGTATTGTGTCCTGTCTTAAGTACCTTTTACCTCCATAGTTAGCAAGTTCATCCTAATATCAGACATACATTTCCTTGTAGTATAGGCAACTATTGATCCTCCGGATCATGGTGTACTTGTGAAAGGTCTAGTCATGTGCCTAATGAATCCACTTGTATTGTGTCCTGCGATCACTACACCAAGACTTTTGATGCATATGCCTAGGCATGAGTATGGAAAGGTGTCCAATACCTACCCCCCACCCCCACCTTTAGACCACTGAGACAGAATCCAAAGGCCAGAATGAATCCAGTTGTTCAGTGCTTTGATGGTTGTAACTTCTGCCAGAGAGTAAGAGATAAGAACTACTGCAGGCTGCCTAATGCCTCAGCGATGGTATGTTTCTGTCAGGGTGAGGTCCCTTAGCCTTTCTCCGATCAAGGGGTATCCATAAGGCGGGGGCGCTACAGTTTTGAGGTGCCCTATACTCATCTTACTCTGGAAATTGCAACATTGTGGTATTTTTCTATAAGAGCTACCCTGCCACAAGTCGCCTCTCCATGTTGGCACAAGACCCTCCAGTCAGATGCAGTTTATGGTCATACACAGGACCATACATACAGGCTCTCTCAGAACCATATAGGCTTGATGCTTAGTAACAAGACAGTGATCTACCAGGAAACAAGAATTAATAGGCAAAATGTACTCAAAAAATTGTAATTTCATGCCTCGTTTCCTTCTTTCTCCTCAGAGCAAATGCAAATTAAAATAAATAAAAAATAAGAAAAGCAAGACAATAACCTGAAAATAACCACATTTAGCTTCTGAAACAAACAAAGAAACAGAAAATATATTTGATGACCACTCATCTTAGGAACTGATTCACAGAATCCAAAAAGGGTGCCAACGTGAGAAAAAAAGCAACTGCCTTTTTAACTATCAGGCAGCACAGAGCTACATTTTAACTTTTCATGATGCAGTGTCCCCCTGTGATTTCACTTGTACAGAAGATTAACATTAACATTTTACAATACATTTGTCACTGTCAACTATATACATGTTTCCTGTGCAGTACCTGATTATTATGCAAGTTTATAGACATCACCCTCATTTTGTTTTCTTCAAATACCACACTCCCAAGAAACCCAACATTGCTATCTTCACTTATCCTTTCAGAATATCATCTATTAATTTTACATTGACTATTACAAAGTTTGAAAAGAGAATTCTTCCTAATGAAAACCTGCATGAGGATCAAGATGCAAAGTAATTCCTATGACCTGTCTTCGTTCTTTTAGAACCATGCTTTAATATTCTGAATATTTTTCATTGTTACCACTGAAGCAAGTTTATGCCACTAAATCAAATGAGCAAACAAAAAAGAAAATCACATATGCAATTATCCTTCTAAATGTGTGTAAATCAGGCCTTCCATTTTTACATCATGATTCAATTAGTAAATAAAATTGATTCAAGTCATTACGCGTTCCTAGACTCTCAACCCATGCACATCCATCAGGCATCCCAACCCTACACCAAATTCCTCAAACCAGAACCAGCAACATCGATCGTCCAAGGACGCCAGCTACACTATCTCTAAGCATGCTAAGGACTGCCCGGTATACACAGAAAACACAACCTCTGGCTTAGTTTCAAAGTAACAAAGTTAGGAAGAGATGTTACCACATATGTTTTCTGTGCACGTGATCAATTTTGCAAACATAGAATATCAGATTGCATACAAACCAGGGTATAGCATGTATTGATTGATTTCTACATCCAGCATGATGTTTCTAGCAGATTTTCTAATTTTTTCTTTCTTATTTTTATTCCTTAATTTTTTATCTTTTCAATTTCCCTTCTTCCACACAACACATTTATTGTGTTTCATTATTAGTCATAAAGTTAAAAACATAAATTAAAAGTGGGCTATAATGTTTCGGTTACTTCTGGAAAAAAAATCACAGAATTACAATTTGAAAAAAAACCCCTCTAATATTTTAATGAGCATCAATCCCTCTTTTTACAAAGTGTGACTTACAGAAAGCAAAGTTCCCACAGCCTTCATACTTAGAAGTTTTGAAGAAAATTAAGATTTTAGGTTTTTATGTCAGATACAGGTACATGTTATTTATTTACCTGCATGGAAATCGACACCCACAGCAAATGAAGTTCCAGATATAGGCATTAAGGCATCTGTTTTGTCATTTGGATCAAGAGGAATTCCTCTAATTCCTTCATGAACAGAATACATAAGAAATGATTCAATACCTGAGGGAAAATAAATAATGGAAACAAAATTCAGTCGTTATAGGTTAACATGCAGTGCTGTGCACAATATAGGCACTTAAATACTTAAATAAAACTCATACATCTAGATTTCTTTAGAAGTTTATCTGTTGCTCATTAAGCATCACTGCATTGTTTTCTTGCTTTCTACATAAGCAAACATACAAATTATAAGCCACCAAAGAACAATCTAATGACCTCATGTCACTTTATAGACTTCCTGTATTCTTTCTTGAAACCAAGTCCTGATTGAAAAATAAGCCCCTCTTGGTTAAAACATTACTAGTCATGGTAAATCCATCAGCCATCCTTAGTAAGTTGCCCTATTGTTTAGTTGTCCTCACTGTTTGGGTGACTTATTTCTCCTGTGAATGTATTTTGTTTCCACTGATGTCTTCCTCAAATGGACTAAAGATCCCTCCTCCCCACTAATATTAAAGTTCTGTTCACAATGAAGATGTTCGTTGAGTATAACAAAATCATATCTTAACCAGCTTCTTTGCTAAATTGAACAAACTGAGCCTAACGGATGCTTCCTTGAAAGGCATATTTTAGTCAGTCATTCTCATGGCTTTTCCCTGAACCTTCTTCAAATTTTAACATCCTCCCTGAATTGTGGATACTGGAATTATACACAGTATCATTCATATCAATGCCAGATGGATACATCTCTATAGCTATTTAAGATGCCCATGACTATACATTCAAGGATGACATTACTCCCTCTTCTATTAACAGCTTTACACTGTAAAATCATGTTCACTCAGTAATCCATTATGACACCAGATTCATATTTGGGTTCGCTGCTACCCAGGATATCACCCCCAACCTTGCAAACATAGTGCTCTCTTTATCCTTTGGTGTATGCCAAATGAGATGTTTTTCTTTTTAAACCTTATCTACTTTAAATATTTGAATTTGATAGTAATAATATATTCGTGTGTGTATAATATGATATATTATATGCATATTATGGTATGCATGCAAAATCAAGGTTAAGAAAATAAAGTTTTAGGGAGTCATCTTGTGCTTAATTATGGTTCATTTTAAAGCACTGAGGGATTACTAGACCCCGGATTTAACCTTGTTCATTTAGCCTCAGTACTGCATCCTTCTGTGTTTATCCTATTCAATGAATGAGACAGAGATCATACAGAAAAACTGTATTTTGATTGTGTAATTAAAAATTCTGGGCATCTATACATGTGCTGGATGTCTGGTCTGACGTGCTAATTAGCAAGTCAGAGCAGAGTCAATTTATCAAGTCAGCTGGAAGCAGCCTCTGTGTCTCTTGTATTCAACAACCCTGTGTTTCAAAATGCCAGTGGGGCTGCTCTAACTAAAGCTCCATTGTGTTTTAGTTCAAAAGCACAACTCCACCATTGTCTCAGAGCTGACATGCATTTCGCCACGTATACAACTGTATGCGCCGCAGCACTTTTAAAAGAGCCTGGTGCTGCGGCACAAACGTGTACAAATGCCCAAAAGATCCAAATGTTGGGAGAGCTTCAAAGTATTTAATTTGAAATCTTTTCAAGAAATTGGGGGTAGGGGAGGTGATGGGGGAGAATCCTTGAACTGCAACAAATTCTGGAGGTAGAACCCTTTCTGGAGTTTAGGGTTAAAATAATAATTGTAACCCTTATGAATACCCGTTTCTTTTAAATTTGCCTGTGTTAAGTTTCCAAAACATTAGTTTTTCATATCCTGTGACAATATGAGCATGAAAAAAAGATATATTCCTCTTGTTTTGTTTTAAAAAACCCCAACCAAATACATAGAGCAATCCAAGAGACATGAAAAGCAAAAAAAAGAGCTGTTATGAGCCCTTCATACTTTTTCAGTGCATCTTTGTTTGAAAAGAAAGAGATATACACGTTTCCTAGCATTTATTTATTGTTTATTTATTTATAGCCAAAATAAATCTGTTTGAAAAAGAAGGAACAAGGGAATGAAATAGGGAAATGAAAATCAAAGTTGCAATTCAACCTTTAATTTAATGATAACTCTGTGTTTCCACTTTAATGTAGCCATAGTTTTATTAGTAACACTACTCATTTAAGTTAAAAAAATAATAAGAATAATGATTCCTTTCTGTTTAATTGTTTCCATACATTTGGCTTAGCAAAATTAGAATTTTAAAGCTTTATACCTTGACATGACATACGATTTTTTTGAAGATTGTAGCCCACAGTACACATGCATGTTCTAGTAGTTTCTGATGTTGGTAAGCAAAGTTGGGAACATCCACCATTGTTGGTTTGACAGGAATTGATACCTACAGGAAGATTGGAGGGGGGAGGGGGGACAGAAAAAAGAGAGGAGAAAAACAATTCCTGGATACAGCTTACTACATACTGTTGAAAATTAGGCTGTTCTATTACATGATATTAGGGTTTATATATAATTTTATCAAATCATAATATTATGATAATCTGAATTATCTGAGAATATAGATATGCATATGTTGAAATTACAAACATCTTCAGGTTAATTTCATATTGTGCTTTTACAATTCATTAAAGTTCCTTTAAAATAAACTAGCCCTGACTTAATTTGTTCTTTTGGCATAATCAGAAAAGGGCAGAAAAGGGAGTAGGGAAGGATGTCTACTTTAAATTAAGAAAACATGGTAATTTAAAAAAATATATTACTGTGTCAAGTTCACATTGTTGAACGCTCTGGGCCATGTTGTTACGTGGAAGTCATTGTTAAAATTAAATTTAATGTTAAAGAAATATGTGTATTAAGTATATATTAATTTACTGACTTATTTTACTTGGGAACAACCACCTGATTCTCCAAATACTGTGTCAAGTTCATAACATTGTGGGTTACCTCTTTATCCAAGACATGAATTTTCATTTTTTCTATATTGTGTCAATAGCAAACATTATCCTGGTAATCATAGCTAGAAGTCCCTCTGAAATACCGCAAGAAGAGTCCAGGCACAGTTTACTAATTAAAAATGAATGTCTAAACTTAAATAACTTATTAACTTGCACAGCAAGTTAATTAAATATCTAATGCTTATACCACTCTTAACTATATTAGGACTTGCAATAATATTCACAGCGTGTCAGGAATTGATACAAACTTCAACAAACCCCCTTCAGAAAAGCAAAGTACCATGAACAGATATGCATCAAATGTGCTGCAAAAATATAAGGCAGTACAATAACCAAAAACAAAACACAACAAAAACCCAGAAAGAATTATTTTGGCTCCTAAACGCATATTAAGATGGTGGGATTTGACTGTGCAATCAGACCTCCTCTTCTTACATGCCACTTTTATTTTGAACTCACAACTGTTTCCTGATTCTTTGAACAGATTCGACATTGGAGGCAATAGATATATTATGATGATCCAACTAAAGAGCTGGAATAACCTAGTGAGGTGTTGGATGCCCTTCAGGGAATATTATGACTTCAAATTCTCAACTGTCTACTGGTTGTTTGGTACAATTTATAATGATTTTTTGCTTAGACAAAACAGCACATTAAATCTCCTTCTAAACACCCTCTCCAACATCTTTCAACCTTTTCCTGATTTACATACGACTTCCAACGTATGAACTGCAAAGAGATGTCTAGAGCACTAACTGCATATGTCTAAGGGTTCGTCCAAGCAATTACAGCATAACACTTTTTGAGTTAGGTATCTGCACCTATGGAGTCATTTCCCATCAAATCAGGATCATCAAAATAATATGATTGAAGGGTTTCCTGGTGTGGGGAGTTTCAAGTTGTTTTCTGTGCTGTTTTCCACTATCACAATAAAGCAGAAACACAGTCTCTCTTTCTTGCTCCCTTCTGTCCTGTCAGGTTCATACCAACAGAATGACATTTGTCAATTGCCAGTTGAAACTACAAGTATCTCCCTAAGATAGGAGTTGTAGGTTTTTCCGAGAAACACCTCTGTTCAAGGAATCATTACTGGATATTTCTGTGAATGACTAATGGTCCCCAGTAAGATGGTTATAGAGAAGTTGTTGGAAAAGTACATTAAACGTTTCCTAGCTAGATACAATGTTATTAATCTCAGACTTTTTAAGTTTAAAGCTGAAAATGGGACTGAAACAACACTGCTAATATTAACTGATGACCTCTTGCTAGAAACAATGATAATAGAACATTTTTGCTGATTTTATGAAAATATATACTCTTCTTCAAAAGGGGAAATATTCTGTCTGAGTCTCTGAGCATTCCCAAATCCCAACCAGAACATTACTTATGAGTACTATGGTCATATTCATAAAGTGGTACAGGAGTAGCTTCATCATCAGAAGGACATATTAGAATACCTCTCTGGTGAAATCCTGTATTTAGATAGCTCTCACTTTAATTGGAGTTCCCAGACTCATTTATTATAAAAAAAATGGAGACTCCGTGACACTGGTCAATACCCCCAAACTATTATCAGAAAGTGACAGGAAGGAATATCGCTCCATGGCGAACATAAACATGAGTCATGCTTTTCAGGGTCTGGACTTACACAAAGACGCATCATGCCTCTGTCTTAGCTCAGACCTTTCTGCCTAAAGTCAGTTCAGAGGCAGATCAGCTCTCTCCAATGTCTTGACACTGAAACAGTGATCTGTATTTCTCATGGTATTGACTCTCTGGTATAAATGTACTCAGTATGTTAACAGCAAGGATAATTCCAGTTGTCTAGTCACCAAGAGACTGTGCAATTTTGAGAAAGTTGGTGCAAAAGATACCTGCATTGTGGAGACCATTTTCAGTGTCATCAGCAAGGAGCTTATGGGTATCATGGACCAAAATAGCTTACATTATTCTTTCTTAATAGTGGTTGCCTAGAGGATTCTGACCTTGACAGGTTGCAACAGTGGGCGGATGAGAATAGGATGGGGTTTAACACTGATAAGTGCAAGGTGTTGCACATGGGGAAGCAGTCAGGAAGGCCAACCGTACCTTGTAATGCATCCACAGATGCATCTCGAGCA
>NW_017728949.1:71458298-71472707 GCF_001723895.1 Crocodylus porosus
GCTCTTTCCTGCCAAGGCAGGGGGTCGGACTAGGTGATCTACCTAGGTCCCTTCCGACTCTAGCTACTATGAAACTATGAAACTATGAATTCCCTGATATAAAGAAATGGCTAAATAAAAAGTAGAGTTAGGAGTGATCCCCCTGCAGGAAAGTTTCAATCATTTTAATCTCTAATCATCTCCAGTTTCATGTAGGACTTTAAACAATCCTTAATTGTACACTATATTACCTGAGCTCTAACCAGGTATTACACCACCATCAATTTTTACTTTACTTTATATATTACCAATACACTAAGAAAGAAAAGATGCAAATTCACAGCTTTTCTATTTAATCCTGTTGCATTATAGAATGCAGAGAATACAGAAAGCTTCTTATAAATCTTTTAACAAATTTCTAATGCAAATTGAAAATTAGAAGATAAGCTTTAACTATCAGGGGAGTGAAGCTTTGGAATAGTCTTCCAAGCAAAGTGGTGGGGGCAGAGAATCTGAATCATACTAAGACAGCACTAGATATATTTATGGATGGTAAAACAGCATGATGAATTCTTTCTGGTCCTTTTCTTAAGGTCTCCTGAGCAGTAACGTAACTAGGGCTTGGTGCTGGGCACAGGCTCCAGGGGAGGTGGGAGGAGGAGGGCACCAGAATGAAGGCAAGGGGATGCTGGAGTGGCATCAGTGGTATTCGTCATGGGCTTATCCAGGGGCTGATGATTACAGCCATGCAAACTGGAGATAGGAGTCCCCTTGTCATCCTCACTTCCCATCACCCTGCTATGCAGTGAGCAGCTATTGGGATAACCCTTTCTTGGCCAATGCACAATTATAGCTTTTATAGTGTTGTTCCGCATACAATTTGATGGTAGTTTTTAAATGGTTAATTTTGTAGTTGCAGCAGCAGGGTCTCCCGCAGGGGAGGGGTAGTGCAGCTGATGAGAGGACTTCACCTCTGCTCTTTGCAGCTGGAGTCTCCAGACTCTGGGTAAGCCTGTGCTGCAACAGTAAGACACTATTAGCCCCATAACTATATTCTCCTATGCTCAACACAATCTCCTCCCTCCTCCCAAGGCCCCATAGCCATTTCTCCCTGCTCTGCCCAGGGCACAGAAAGAGTTAGCTATGCCTCTGCTCCTAAGCATATATTAGCCAATGTATTTCCCTGTAATTATGGTACACTAGTCTTCTGTAATTTTACCTATGGCACATTATAGGGTGTTCTTGATGGTCCAGGAATTATGCCTTCCAGTTGTGTGGGAAAGTTTAAAGCGTTGATTTGGAGGTTTCAAAAATCCAGGATTGAAAGGGGCCTCCTATGTTCCTGTATTTCCATCATATGGGATATCCAATGCAGAAAAAATACAGTTTATTTAAAAAGCAAGAGAAAAAAATATTTTTTAAAGGGGAATTGAAAATATGTGCAAAGTGCCCTGCAGGCTTCTAATTAAGATATGCAGTAAGAAAAGTATGATGTCCTGTATTTCTACGTTACAAATTGTTGGTCGACGATGTACTCAACAACATTGCTTTTTTACTTTTACTGGAGAAACATACTAATAATTCATCTGTCCAATTAAGAATAAAAGCATTTGATTTTTCTTCTCATTTCTATCTGATTTACACCATAGTAACATGATTCAAAATAATGAAATTACCTAAAAATAGCAAGATAAATGAGATTATTAATGTCTGTTTCTCTGATATCATGTCATTTAGTTAAATTTCCAGCAGCTACAGGGGTAAATGAAACTGGTAAATAAAAAGTCAAAAAAAATGTATTTACATTTGTGTCTGAGTTTTGACTAACTTCAATAGTTCATAGGAATTTCCTTTCATACTCTGCATCAAATTGAAAACTTCCGAAAGTAAATAGTATAAACTATAATACATTACACATATATATTCTGGAATCAAGGTTTTATTTTTAACATTGTGGTAGGTAAACCCTGAGACCAAATATTATAGTATCTCTATTATATTATCTCTATAGAAATTCAGTATTAATATTGAAGGAAGAATAATTACATACTCTAATAATATTTAAAAATACAATTTACCTTGCTGTGCTGCTTTATCATACACTTTCATATGTACAACCCCGGAAGTCTTATTTCGCAGAACAGTTGGATTTCTTCCATCTTTTTTGCTGCAGGTACCCAGCTGAGCTAAGTTTTGGTCTGCCCACCACAGTTTTTTATCTGTAAAAAAATTTAAGAGTTTTTTTTTTTTTTAAATTAAGAGGATAAACCGACTGAATAATGTATAACTATAAATATAAAACCTTTATTTATCATTAAAATTCTAATTCTCCATCAGTTTTGAAGACATCTGAGTACTGAAAGTATGAGGAATATCATTATATACATATGCACACGCGCACACGTACGTATGCACACACACCATATATTTTATCACATTTTCACTTCTTTGCTATATATAGGAAGTTTCCAAGCATTTTAAAAGTAAACACAGTGCTTGTGAAGGATATATGTTTAGTATTCATGAAAACTGTAGGTCTCTGTTTGCAGAACTCTGAAAGTTTAAACTTTGTGATAAGGCAGTCAAGCATTATTTTTAATAACTTCATATAGATATAAGGCAGGGTAGAGATGTTAGGATGGCTTATTCTGCAGTCTCCAAAGTCTTCCAGTCCTAAGCCTCAGGTGTTCAAATTAGTAAGAACATGATGTGATTTTTTTTTAATGCGGACACCTGTTTACAAGGAATTAGGCAGAGACTCTCAACAAGTTTCAGATGAATTACAAAACAATGGGCATATTTTAATAACATTTTGTCACTACTGCCTAGGACAGATTTGAAAAGAGGAAAGCAAGCAAACAACCAAACAAAGACAACTTCTGAATCCACATATAAAAGTTTTAAATTTTCTAGTCCCCACAAATCCATGTATTCAAAATATTGGATTACTGGATCACCTACATGTCAAAACTTACTAACTAATTTATTGCTGCTTTTTTTTAATTACTTATTTAGTTCATATAGTCAGCTATCATGCAATATTTAAGTTTTAAAAAGACCAATTTGATTATTTTATCCATCTGGAGTTTCAGGCAAGGTTCTTATAGTAAAGATGCTCCAGTCTTTTGCTGATCTAATTAAGTGTCACAAGGTGCAGGGCTTTCATGACTTCCTTATGAGATACTAAGAGATCTTAGTCTCAGGACTTAGAGAGCTTCAAATTAGGAAATATTGTGCGGGTTATTTCTTTGTTTCCTTCTCTTGCTGCTGTTTGATTGTTTTCCTTTTATAGTGCCATTCATAGATAGAACAATGGGTTGTAAAAAAAAGTAATGATCACCAGGGAATGGAGGGAAGACTGTGTAGGAGAGTCAGCAAAGGCACTTCAGATAGAAAAGAGCAGAAGCAGCAACATCAATGAGAGAAGTACAATCTATTCCTCAGATAGCATTATAATTTCTCAGTACTAAGCATGGGAGGTCAGGATGCAGGGTTCAAATAAAGCGTTTGCATGGTGGAATTTTGCTGATGCCTTTCTTGACACTTGCTTGACACTATTTGGCCCATATAGGAAGGATTGTATTGTACCCTATTGTATTGTAGATCCCTTTTAGTTCTCAAAATTCTCTTTGTGCCTATAGGTGTGTGCACATGCTTGTGTATATATATTATATAGTAACACTCAACCACATGAGGATGAAAGTATACCTGGTATTTTTGAGAAGACGCTAATGAAGGTAATCCTTTCTTAGCACATAATCTAGTTGACTGTCTTCAATTTTAAACACTTTAAACCCAAGCTGCAAACATATAGTAAGCTGGGTACTCATGGAACGTCTCACTTAGCCTTCTATGACTGGTAACTTGATGGAGCTAGACAGGTTTCCTACATGCAGGAATCATGGGCTATGTCCACACGTTCAAATAATCTGGGAGAATTTTCCCAGGTCTGTTCTCCTGATAGATAACTTTACCCTGACATATATGTACAGACATTTGAATGCTGGGGCCCTAAAGAATGGAGGGTTTGCAGTGCGCAGACAAGGTGTTGGGGAGAGGAAGCTGTACACACATTTCACCCTGCTCTACAGGCTCCCTTGGTCTGCCTAGGAAAAGATGACAGCAGTACATAGGACATCCCTGATTAACTGGCTCAGACTGTCTCCAGTCAGCCTGTCTTTCCCTGCAGTACATGAGGATTGTGAAGTGGGCATGTTCTATAAGAGGCCAGCAAAAGACACCATCTCGCTGGGGTAGGAAGGATGTTGGAGGACTGTGTTCTCTTCTGAGAGAAGCCATGGCATGTACAGAAACTGGGAGTGATTATTCCCAAATTATTTTTCTCCCACAGCTGCCATTTTTAGTTTGGGGGAAAAAAACCTGAACGTCTGTACACCTGTGGTTTTTCCAAGGAGAGCAATGACTCTCCCAGGAGAAACTGAATGTCTATACAAGGCCCACATGATGACCATCACTAACACCACTCCCATAGGTGTGTATCCTCAGAAGTGACTTGCTTGGGAAAGGGAACTTCTGGGTTCTGGTCCCTGCTGCTAAGACTGTTTACACGTTTTACTTAAGACAATCATTGCTAAAGAACAGAAATTATGATGCAATCATCTTTCAGGTAAAGGCCAGCTTCTCGTCTATATAAAAACAATCCTTTTCTCCAGAGGGAATACATTCAGCATGAATAAAATATATTTGGTTTAGGAAATGTTTTACTGAGAAAGGAGTTCAAGTCCCTTCTCCTGCTATTACATTGAGTCCATTTTTCTTTAAACACTTGTCACCTATCCTAGGAATTCTGTTTTGCAGCAACTCTTTCATTCTGGAGAGGTTGTACCTAAACAGTACAACTGAGCATTTTGAGAAGGCCACCTCTGTTAGCAGCTCCAATGGGAATAATTAGTGAGAGTGGTCTCATCAGAGAATCATATCTGCAATCAGTCAACCTTAGACTTCTTAAGAGCCATGACAGTGGAAGTTTACCAGAAAAAAAGTCTTGCAATAGGCTGTATCAGCAAATCATTAAGTTCATACCCATATACACACACAATGGAGGGAAGGAAAAATAATATTAAAAAAGACTTATTTTTTAGAAGAAGTTGTATGTATGTGCACAGACCCCCACACACATTTATAACATATATTATTCACAATGAAGTTTACACATTATACCCCCACCATAACATTAGGAGGCAATATCATTTGACAAATTAATATACGTCCTGAGAAAAAAAAGTTATTCTGTTATTTCAATGTGCTGTGTTATAAATAATATTTTACTTATAACTAAAGTCATTCACTTTTTAAGTACTTATTATTAACAAATGTTAAAAAAAAAAACCCCAGACCTAACCAAATAAATGCATTTTACTTGTGTAAAAAAAAAAAACCCAACAGTGTTTTAGAAATTGATTTCTTCCTGGCTTGGGATTAAAATCTCAAAATTTTTCGTGGAATTTTACTTCTGTAGGAATTTCTATTTTCGAAACACTAAAATCTTCCCACTCTGGGAATATGGCTTACCAAGTAGCACTGAAGCCTGAGAATTCTTGCTTTTACAGAAGCCCACCCAGAAGTCTGTAAAGTCCTGTAAGCTTCAGACACACAGCATAAACACTGTGGGATGAGTGCTTCTACTGCAGTCTGGCAGCTGAGCTGCAAAGGATCTGGGGAGCCCTGGTTTGAAATTCTGCTGGGGAGGTTGCTGTGCCAAGGTACCAGGGAGCCCAGGAGACCGGCGTAACCCCTGAATACTATGGAGATGGTCAGGGAGCAGACAAGCTGGCATGAAGCTCCCTAGACTTTTTTCCAAATGATTTGTAAAAATAAACACATTGCACAAGACTCAGCATTTCCATTCTCAGATGGAAAAGATTCAGCTGAAAAGTTGCTGACCCTGTCTACCATTTAAACTGAACACTTCTGAGTTTTGGTGTGTGAGTTTTCTTGAGGAATTTTTGTAATTATCTTTCACTTCACTCCCCACCCTGAATCAAAAGTTCTGGATTCCTCTTTCCCAGAAATTGTATACGTCAGAACTGTCCCACTGGTGACCCATAGTCTGCATGTGGCCTAAAAGGGTTTAATGTACCCCCAGGCCTTTACCCAGCATCTGCTCCCCTAATTTCTGCAGCCAGGGTCTCTAGGCTTCTCCTCTCTCCCTCAGCTTTTCATGGTTTCATAGTGCTTAGGGTCAGAAGGGACCTAAACAGGTCCAACCCCCTGCCCTGGGTAGGAATGAGTGCTGGGGTCATAACACCCCAGCCAAACATCTATCCAGCCTCCTCTTGTAAACCCCCAAGGTAGGAGAGAGTACCACCTCCCTTGGGGGGTCCACTTTGCTTTCTGATCCTGCCCCAGGTGGTGGGATGGCACAGTCCATGGCGCCAAGGGTGACCATGGTGCAGCAAAGGACCTGAGGTGAGGGCCATCCACATGTGTGCTACTGCAACCCCTGGGTTTTGTAGTCTCCAACCACTTCGAAGATGAAGATGAACAAACCTATATGAAATAATCAAATACCCAGAGGCACAGCACAGACCATGCTACATTTTTGCTTCAGAATTCAAAGGGACTGAATCTTTTAAGCTCATATACATAGATTGCAAAGGTCTTTTAGGTATGTACAATCATGTGGGCCCTCACATTTCAAAATGAACTTGTTCAGATAGCATTCTTTGCCCCCTACACTACCTGAATTCAGAAATTCTTCCTAGCACAGGGGAATGTTCAGGTGACACACCTTGTAGCCATTGCCTCTCAGTCATTATACCCCAATACTTTGGTGTGGGGGTGAGACAAAGGGATACCTCTCCTGTACAATACTATGCTACTTCACTACTACTAGATGGTCATTAAGTGAGCACAGCTGGATGAAAAATTAGAGCAGCCTAAAGACTGAGGCTGGAGCATCTTGAGAAGGAGAGGGCTCTAATCAAGTGCCTGCTGTCTCTCAGCCATGTGCCAAGTAGACCTTCATGTAGATACGAATATGTCTGTTTGAATTCCAAAGCTTGAGGAAATCTTTGGACATTACCATCAAATGCTCATGGCAAAATAATCTGTTTAAGAATCAAGCTGACACATTCCACGCTCAAATAGTCCATATTAAATATAAGCTATTGGCATAAAAAAACTATAGTTCAACAGTTCAGTTCAGAAATAACCAATAGATGGACTACAGATTCAAAGTTTATCTTTGAAGGGAAAGCCACCTTTGTGTCAGGAAACAATAATTAAAGAGAAATTGTGCGGTAGTGAATAGTTAACTAAACTGTTTTTCCAAAGATTGTTTTTAAGTAGTGTTACAACAAATATGAATAGCAACAAAAATAACACTTAACTGTTCTCAACCTTTTTCATAGATAACTATGTCCCTGAACAAATACCTGACACTTTTGACTGGCCATTAGCTAGGGGAAACAAGATCTACACACAGAATGTAATAAGAAGTTTTTCTAAATGCATCCAAAACCTCTGGGTACCTTATTGGCCAAAATACAAGAAAATAGTATCTAGCATTTGTCCCTTTCAGATAATATTCAACTTCCGTGGACTCTATCTGTTCAAACTCATGACTGTTTATCTGCAAAGAAGCTAAACACATTCCTTACTAGAGAAGGACTATCTACAACAACCAGTCAGACAGAGTCTGGAATAAATATACTATCTACCACTCATAATAAATCTTCTGAATGAGGCTTTACCGGCATGTTTTCCCAGAGCTGTGGCATAAGAATTCAAAAAATCTTCATGATGCAAGGTAACAGCTTCAGCAAAGGACTTTAACCTCACTCGCTAAATTTCTTCATTCATTTACAGGTCATCCACAAGCCATAGTGGCCTATGAGACCAGGAACGAAGGTACTTAGAGCCCATTCTTCCTATCAGTGAGGAATCCTATCATACTGCTGGTGCAATATTCCACTATCAGTAACTTATTTTCCCTTCACAGTCTATCAGAGGCACTAAAGTTATCAGCTTCAGACACCAAAATGTCAAAACAGGTAGCTAATGAATTTCCTTTTAGAGGGATTAATAAACTCACTGTCCAATTAAATTATTATTTTCTAGAATTTACCACCTCAAGCCAGAACTAAAAGGCCAATTTCATTTAGATTTTGGGAGGCCAGAATAGGATTTATATTGAAAACACAGTTTCAGTTTGGTCTGTTCTATCATGTTTACTTGTTTTGAAATTAGTATAATATAAACACCAAGGTACTATTGGAGAACTATCAATATATGATCAACAATTACGAGAATAAATATATTAATATATATTTTCAAATTGGTTAACATCTTACCTCTAACTAGATTCAATTATTAATCACTATAAAAGATAATCCTGGAGTGGGTTTCTATTTTTCTTCAATCTGCTGTATTTCTTTTAGATGTCTCGATTTAAATGAAAGGATCAAATCAAGCAATTCTGTATAACCCTAAGCATAAAAATACAGAATCATTTTCAGTTCAGACATAATATTGTAATTGGGGATTAGCCAAAACTGAAATTTTGGATGGGAAACTTTCAAACTTTGGGCAAATTTGGAGTGGGAACAAAACTTCATGGCTTGAGCCAAACTGTAGAGGCCTTTAAAGAGGCCTTTGTGTACTTTAGCTTGAGTGCACGGCTGCAACTTAATGAAGTTCACCTTCATTGTTATTTAGATATTGAAATATCCAAGCATATATTTCAATATTTAAACAGTAGAATCTGTATAGGCGAGTTATTTAATTGCAGGTGGAAAAAATGCCATGATTAATTTTGGAGACATATCTACCCTCACAAAAAAGGAAATTGGTACTGAAAAATCAAGGAAGCTACAGCTTCATCCACCAATTTATTTAATTAAATGTTGAGAAATAATTGAATCAATCACATGAATATACTCTGAATACATTGCCTTGATATTCAATTCAAAATGCTTCTGAAGGACCTGTAGAGTAGGCTTTTCATAAATTATATTTGGATAGGGGAACAACCATTTTCACCATGACACACAAGAAGACAAATGAAATGCTAATAAAGCACTCAGTGTGAAATCTAAAGGAAACCTATCACCTCTCCTGACAGTCAGTATCCAGACTGAGTGAAAAGATGATCCTGTAAAGCATTAGAAATTTGTCTTATATCAATATATCCCATACCTAATGATTCTGTGATCAGATTATTCCTACAATGAAAAAAAATAATGTAACAGATTTGGATGGGGCTGAGTTGCATCATATCTAGATGTATGTACATGGACGTGACAGAATGATAGATAACAATAGCAGCATGAAGGAGGGGGGAGGAAAATGTTCCATGATGGCAGCCATGGGGAAAGGTATAATTTTAAAGAAGAATCTGAGATTATGGAATGAAATATTGTGTGTTAGATCCCACAAGTTTGGTCTAGGTGTACTCAAGTGCAGGACTTAGGCTATTTAATTCCATTCCTCTAATGTGCCCCCTGGCATTATTTATCACAATCTCCTATTGCCTGCTGCTTTAGTTGTGATTTGTGGGACCTCATCTCATTCCAGCTGCTCTTGAATTCATACGGTTTGAGGTGTAAGAGGCAGCAAATGGCATAAGGTAGGTATAGTCACTTCACATGTATAGGGAATATCCCTTATGATAAATAAAGCTACTGTTAAGGTACATCTCCATAGCCTTTACCATGTTCTTAAAAAGCAAAACAGTTTGAAACAGGAGGCAGGATCTGGCCCTCCATATTTTGGCTGCTTCTGTTCTAGCAAACTACTACAATGACATCTTGTCCCCTAAATAATCAATAAGGAAGACTCTCACCCAAATATATAAACACAAAAAATGATTATTCAGCAATGTCCATTACAGATAGCTCCCATATTGTAAATTGTTTCCTCTCTCCCTAGCTGAATAACTTCCCCACTCCAATTCTGCATTCCTCAGTGGAGCATTTAGTAATGAGTTTCTTTTGCTTACTGTGCTGCTAAATGAGACTCTTACTCCTCTCATAAACAGTAAACAGTAGCTAGACCACCTACCTCTCCTTCTAATTCCCATCATGTAATTAGACAATCCTGTTATCTTTGTTCTCAGATCACAGAATCATTTTTTTCACAATAGATATTAGAAATAGAAGACAATTCAGCACAGGATAATCTCATCACTAGCCTTTAGAGTATTGGCCTTCTTTGGATATAGAAGATGAATGGTCCCCTGCACCTATACAATTAAAAAAAATGAAATGAATCATAATAGAATGCTCAAGTACACTACACACTGATTCTTCTTTGTTCTGCTCCCATTATTGCATGATCTCTGGATATTTAAAAACATTTTAATAAATAAAGTTTTTCAACTGAAATACAATTTGCAAAGCGTGTTGTTGTTATTATTTTTAAGGTAGCAGGGGGAGTTAACGGGGGGTGAGGATGAAAGGGCTTTTTAAAAGGCAAGGGGGTGTAGGGATGGTAGTTCATGGTCCAAATCAGAAGGAAAAAAGGCTTGGAATTACAATATATTGATGCCAATAGCACAGTCTCCTATTTTAACATTAATTGATTTCTTTTTTTAAACCTGAAATTCTGAAGACCAGATATCCTGGGGCCACCCTCCGTGTACCGCATGCCACAATCCAGCCAGTTTAGTTGGACAGCTACATGAAAAAGCTAAAGAGTAAAGTATTCAACTGTTCAAATTTATTCTAAAAAGTTCACTAAAAACTCTGGGTATGTTTACATGTACTCCAGAGATGGGCGTGCTTTAAGCAGAATGGCTCTGAGAGCCTCTCTAATTAAAGCACCCACAGTGTCTCATATATTCAGCATCTCACACTTCAAAATGGCAGCAGCGGTTGTATAACTAAATCTCATTCAACAAGCTTTAGTTAAAGCATCCATTTTGAAGTGCAGGAACACTGAATCCATGAGACATAGAGGCTGCTGGAGCATGCTAGTTAGCATGCTCCAGCAGACTTGATCAATCAAATCTGCTCCAATGCACTGAAAATACAGCATATGAGAACATCACCCCCACACATCTACAGGCACTCTCTATTTCAAACTAAAAGTAAATTTCTCAGGTAACATAATGATAGATATAAATATAAAGTCAGAAAGCAAAGGATTCTAATATTATTTTTCCAACAACTTAAGTATTATCTGTTACCATAGCTCTTGAATTAAATAAAACAGTTTGAATCTGGTATCAGAAGAATTTCACCTTCATCAAATGGGAAAGGATGCAACATCAATATTTTAAGCCTTAAAGTAAGATTCTGAAGTTAAAATGATTTAATTGTTACATTTATGATAATGAGAGGACTCTCCAATCACTAATTACGATTCTGTTGCTGAAACTGCGCTATAGTATATGTTGCAATCGTTATATTTATCCATTTTGTAGAGTAATTAGCATTACAAAAAGCAACATATTGGGAAAGAACAATTTAAAGTGACAAAAAAATGCTACACTAGCACTGCATACTGTCCTTTGGAGATTTCAAGCAGTACTTTGAATGAACATTTTGATGGGCCATTAGTTTTCATTAATGGTGGTTTGAGTACTTAAGAAAGACAACTATGTACTCTACTTAGCACCGGGCAAATTGCCTAGATATATTTCATATATTACTGTTAATGTAACAAATAGTGTTATGGCAATTAGCAGACTGATGGCTTAGAAAATTTAGGTGCATGTGAAGTTTCTTGAAGTAAGTAGCACCTATCAGTACAGTTGGATTTTTCCTCTAACTTGGTTTTTGATTGTTTGTTTGTTTGTTTGTTTGTTGTGATAAGCTTCCATCATTTGGAAATTGTTTGCCACTCCTTCCTTTGTCTAATCAGATATCTTCCACCAAATCAGCAGAAAGAAAATATCACTTTTTCCCCTCACAGGTAGAAACTCCCTTTTACAAAAAAGTAAATTTCCTAGCAAATTCCAATCTGTGATCCACAGCCTATGCTTCAGCACAGAGCATAACACCTAGGTTGATACCCCAAATATTTCAAGACTATCAATCTTTCAAGGCCTTCCATGGCCTGCCTTCACCATTTAGCATTCATTCACTGCCGAATGAATCGTTTCTCACTCAACATTGAGAATTTAACTCTCATTTCAGTTGACCCATTATTAGCCCTCCAGTATTCCCCTTATTAAATATTCAGAACAATTACCTTAGTGGTTTTGCCTTCTTCTGTATGTTATCCTCAGGAAGTGCCCCTGACACACACAATTACAAAACCAACGGAAGCATTACTTTAAACTTTTCTTTCCCGTTATATCTACAAAAAGACTTCATAATAATAATGGTGCTTGTCTGAAGACTAGGAGGGGTTGTTCTGGGAAGATCTCTTTAAGAACTGGGTCTTCTTCTATTATGGGTTGCAAATGTTTAAGGATTTTCCATATAGGTTCCAGGGAAGGGTGATATGTCATAAGCAGTGGTGTGGGATTTATGGGGGGTTTTCTTCTGTACTGTACCAATTTTTCATGTGGTATCCAGCATGTTCAAGAAGTTCACTGCTGGTGTTACAAAGTTTCGCCCACTTAAGATGAGGGTTATCGCCTAAGACTGGAGTTAAGAAAGGCTACATAATCATCTCACTAACTTTCTTCTCAATATTCCTTACTGTGATGCTACATCTGACCACCAAGAAGCTTCCAATCAGAGTGGATGGTAAGCTGTTTGAATGGATGGAGTGAAGCTAAGCTACTGAATGGATGGTAAGGTGTTTAATCTCAGCTGACTCTGAGCCAAAACCAAGACTACCTTGACCTCAATCACTGAGCTACAGTAGGCTGTTGGTGCTATAGTGTGTGGTCACTTGGAAGAAGATCTTTAGGCAATCATCAACACCTTTACTGAGGCATAAGAGAAAATGGGACTGATGCTTAACTTTCAGAAGACTAAGATCTTCCATTAACAAGCTCTTAATGTGCACTCCCTACATCCAGCAATTCTGATTTACGATGAGACTCTGGAGAACAGTCAGTATTTCCCATACCTCAGAAGTCAATTCTCACAGAAGGCTTAAAAGGCTTCTGTGAAGAAGAAATTCAATGAAGAAATCCAACATCATCTCAAATGGGCAAGTGCTGCCTTTGGACGCTTGGGGAAATGGGTGTTTGAAGACTGTAACATCAGGTTCAAAACCAAGCTCATGGTTTATCAGGCAGTTGTGATCCCTACCTTACTGTATAGAGCTGAGATGTGGACAACATACAGGAAACATCTCAAGTCACTGGAGAAGTACCATCAGTGCTGCTTGCAGAAGATCTTTTAAATCCAGTGGGAAGACAGATGCACCAACATTAATGTATTTTTGCAAGGAAACGCCATGAACATCAAAGCGATGATCTTCCAACATAAATTTTGCTGGGCTAGCCACATCATCTGGAGGTCTGACTCCAGATTCCTGAAGCAAGTTTTATTTTCCCAACTCAGTCAAGATGTACACTCAAGAGAAGGACAGAGAAAACACTTCCAGGATATCATTAAAGCCAACTTGAAAAAATACAACATCAACTTGTAGGAGACTATAACCCAAAACCACCCCAAATGGAAGAAGAGTCTGCTGCAAGGATCTCCGTACTTTGAAACCTCATGATGACAACAGGAGATGGAAAAGTAGGAATGCTAGAAACAACGTGTAGCATACTGAACCACGACCCCAGAGCCACCCACCTAAGCAGAAATATGTGCCTGAGTTGCACTAGAACCTGTCAACCCCACATTGGTCTTGTCAGGCATCTTTGGACCCACAGTTACAGCACTGATGGAAGACAATCATCTTTGACTGCAAGTGATTGCCCATGATGATGACATGGTCTCCTAACACATACTAACTTTAATAGGCTTCTATGTTCCAATAAATTTCAACTCTTGCAAGTGAACATGTGACGCCATCTTAATTGTTTTGTCAAAAGAGATAAAATGGGTTTGGTTTGGTTTAATTTTCTTCTTAATAAATCCTTGCTGGTCCCTAGTGATCAGCCTTTCCTCTTCAAGATGCTTACATGGTGATTTTTTAAATAATTAGTTCCAGTAACTTCCCAGATACTAAAGTTAGGCAGACTAATTTCTAACTCCTTGTGACCTCCATTATCCCTTTTTTAAAGATGGCTATGTCAGCTTGTTTTGCATTCTTTGCAACTTTGCCTGTATCACATAACTTTTTAAATATTATTTCCAATTTCTCTGAAATCCTTTCAGCCAGTTCTTTGAGCAAACTGGGATGAATTTCATCAGACCCTGTCTACTTAAATCCATTCAAATTAATCAAATTTATCTGAAGCACTTTTTAGTTTTCATGACCCTCAACATTTCTACTTCCTTTTTTATATTATTTTTTGCTAACTGTCTGGTTGCAGCATATGTTTTTTGAGAAGAGGAAGACAAAGTAGCTGTTAAAAAGTTCTCTTCTTTCTTTGCATCTTTTATTAACAGC
>NW_017728949.1:71472807-71488742 GCF_001723895.1 Crocodylus porosus
TGTTGTCTTAATTTTCCTTCCCTGGTGTACCTCATTTTTACCTTTGATTACTTGACTTCCCTTTTCTTCCATTGCCTCTGTGTTTGTCTTATGATTTTGAAATATCTAAGACATCTTAAAGTAGAACATCAACTGAAATAATAAAAAATGATTTAACATGTCTAAAGACTGTGATAAAGATCAACATTAAAAACAATGCCATTCTATTAACCAATATATGGTCTCAACTGGAAAACTTATTTTCAGTTCAGGTAAATCTAAGTGAATTTAAGACAAATCCCATCTCTTCTTCTCTGTAAAGTGTCTACCAAATCACTAACCTGATCATGATCAGTACACATATGGATACTCACATAACAGCAAAAACAATAATTAAATATTTACTATTATAGAATGCATAGCAGTTTTAGAAAGGACCCCCTCAAGCCATCACCTGCATATCAGTTTTAGGAAGGACACCCGTAAGGCATTATCTACTAACCAACTCAAGGTTTTAAAGGATAAATTCCCCTGTGGGTCTTTTCCATGTTTGTCTAATATGGTACCTAGAATTTGGTTTATTTAAAGCTCATCATCTAAAGATCAAAAGGAAGCTATAAGATTAGACAACTAATTCCTGGCTTTCCTGTAGCAATTCCTGTTTTTTACGAAAACTTTTCGTTCCAATCATCTATATCATTGTATGGGACCTCTTATTGAAGTACAAGAAATCCACACTCGTAGGGCTTAGCAGGCCCCATCACGCAGACAGCACTCTTCTGCCAAGTCCTGCATCCAATTATATACATCCAACAAAGTGTAACATTTAAAATTACACACTAATGTCCAGGCAGTTGCATTACACTAAAAGGACCTCTGCTCTCTCTGCCTATAAAGACTCCATCTGTTTGATCACATGAGCTTTAAATACATTTGAGGCTTCCTTCCAAGTGCTGAAGTAATCTTCTCTAAATACTCCTTAATCAATTTTGAAATTCTCAGTTTAGAGGCAGAATAACCTTTCCAAGGTTGATGCCAGATGAATCACCTTCCAAATTCTAGGATCTTGTTTGTTTGGCCAAGATAAACAAAGCATTCAAGCAAAGTGTGCTTCGCATCTTGAACTTCCAGGCATTAGGACAGAAGAGTAAGAAAAGTAATGGTTTAAATTTAAGGGTGACACTACTTTCAGCCTGCATTTTGAAAAGATCCAAAGGGAAAAAATTCCAATAGAATACCCTTATTACAATGGTTGTTGCATGTTGCAAGGTAGGATATAAAGTTTCTTGACTAGTCTGTTTAAGAAAATAGTAAAAAATAGGATCTTGTAGTATAGGATTCAGGAAGACATTTTCCTAGGATGTTTAAAGAGAACTCTCATGAGAATAAAAAGAAAAAACAAACAAACAAAATAATCTTACAAGACTTTTTTCCTTCCCTATATTTTTTAAGTCCAATATAGGGAAATATCTGGAAATATCCAGATGACAACTTGGAAAACTAGTCAACTTCACCACAGTATACTACCAAATATATGGAATATGTTTTAATGAAACAATCCTTTAAACATAAATCTGGATTGACTGATAGGGTTTTCAGAATGAGGTCCATCTTTTTTCATTCTTTTGTATTACAAGAAATATGTTTTCTGTTTTCTGCATCCCCACTCCCTCAGCATCCTCCACCCCAAAAAGTAGACTTTTCTTAAAATCTCTCTCTCCACCTTTTTGGAAGGCTTGTACAGTGATCACTACTTTAATCTCACAGACCATTTCATAACAAGTATATTTTCAATATAATAAGTACCATAGTGTTAGAAAGTCTAATTTGCATCTAATTCCAAACACTCCTGCCAAAATTGGCAAATCCAAAGGACAAGACGACACCAAATGGTTATTAAAAGTGGCAGCACAGATGATGATGTCAAACCAAGACAGGCTACAAAGCAAAGCATGTGGGGAACCAAAACACCTTTTTCTAAAATCCTTTAGCCTTCCATCTAAAGATCTTTGTGCCTTTCAAATCTGCTTCCTCACTTATGGCACATATCCCAATTTTGCAAGGCTGATGTTTGTGGTAGGGTACACGTAGTAGGAAATAAATATGACAATAAACTTTCCAAGAAAAAAAATGCATTTTCCAAACCTGTTTTTAATATTATTTAATCATCTGTATATCTCTCATTCTGATCCTCTATCTTTTATTTATAATTTATTCTCTCTTCCTTTTCTGGTCTGACTTTGATTTGGAAATTCTTCATTATATTAGGTTTTTAATTCTATATTAAATCTTGGCTATCCTGTATGTAAAAAGCTATTTTCTATTACCACTACAACAAGAATATGGGCATGAACTTGTAGCCCAGATCAAGTGCTGGAAACTGACTTTATTGTGGAGGAAGAACAAGGTATAAACCCTACTGTGCAACAAATTATTCAAATCCACAGTAAAGTTATTGCTTGAAAAACATGTAGTAACTTTACCAAAGTTATCTTCTTCCCTGGGTAGTTTTATTCCAGGGCAAATGGTTTATCCTCAGTGAAATCAAGCTCCCTATAGGTCAGATATGGTGACGCCACTTACTATAGACAGCTAATTTCAGATTTCATTATTTACTACAGCAAAAAAATATACTTACTACTTATGTAATACATTTATTATGGAATAAAATTCAGGATGAATTGCTCTCTAGTAATCCCTCTTGTATATCTGCACCTTGAGATAATAACCAATATTAATGATAATTCTGATCTTTTATTGAACCAACTACATAGTTGACAAAGATGTTATTCAAACCTTCAGGCAAAAATTGCCCTTCTTCAGGTTGGGGAAAGAAGCAGGAATGGCCTAAGGTAAATACCAGCTAAAACAATGGCTTCTTAGTGTCCATTTTTTGTTTTTATATATTTTTTTGTTTCCACTATATACACAAATATAACTATACACAGAAACACACACAAATATGTTATTTTTCAGATATGTGGGTAGCCAGAGGAAAAGCAAGGACAACATTGGATCCCTGGTGAACCAGATGGGACAACTGATGCCCAGGAAAAAGCCAAAATATTAAATGGATATTTTGCATCGGTCTTTCATCAGTCCCATGGCATGCCCATGCCTGCTACAGGACAGGGAGGTCCGGGTGAGAGAGATCCTCTGCCTTCCATCAATGCTGACCTCATGAAGGAACACCTTGAAAGGCTGGATACTTTCAAGTCAGCCGTCCCTGACAATTCTACACCCCAGGGTACTCAGGAAACTGGTGAGCATCATAGCCCAGCCTCTGGCATGGATCTTTGAGAACTTCTGGCATTCTGGTGTAGTGCCTGAAGACTGGAAGAAGGCCAGTGTGGTACCTATCTTCAAGAAGGGAAGCAAAGTGGATCCGGCAAACTATAGGCCCATCAGCCTGACTTCTATCCCAGGGAAGATCTTAGAAAAGTTTATTAAAGAGGCCATCCTTAATAGACTGGCTGACGCCAACATCCTGGGGGATAGCCAGCATGGGTTTCTTGAGGGTAGGTCTTGCTTGACCATCTCATTTCCTTTTATGACCAGGTGATCTATCACCTGGACAAGGGAGAAGAAATTGATGTCATATATCTTGACTTCAAAGAAGCCTTCAGCTTGGTATCCCATGATCAGCTCTTGGCAAAACTGGCCAATTGTGGCCTTGGGTCCATCATGATCCACTGGCTGGGAAATTGGCTCTGTGGTCAGACCCAGAGAGTGGTAATTGACAGAAGTCAATCGTCATGGTGCCCTGTGAGCAGTGGGGTCCCTCAAGGCTCTGTCCTTGGACCCATATTGTTCAACATCTTCATTAATGATGTGGACATTGGAATCAGAAGCGGACTGGCCAAGTTTGCCGACGACACCAAACTTTGGGGCAAAGCATCCACACCTGAAGACAGTAAGGTAATACAGGCTGACCTGGACAGGCTCAGCAAATGGGCGGACAAGAACCTTATGCAAGGATCTCCATCTTGGGAGGAAAAACCTGCAGCATCCTTATAGGCTCAGCAGTGCTACGCTGGCTAGCACTATGGAAGAAAGAGACTTGGGGGTCATCATTGACCACAAGATGAACATGAGCCTGCAATGCGATGCTGCGGCTACTAAAGCAACCAAAACGCTGGCTTGCATCCATAGATGTTCTCAAGCAAATCCCAGGATGTCATTCTACCCTTGTACTTGGCCTTGGTGAGGCCACAGCTGGAGTACTGCGTCCAGCTGTGGGCCCCACAATTCAAAAAGGATGTGTAGAAGCTTGATAGAGTCCAGAGAAGAGCCACGCTCATGATCAGAGGTCAGAAAAACAGACAGCATGATAACAGGCTGAGATCTGTGAGGCTCTTTAGCCTGGAAAAGTGCAGGCTCAGAGGTCATCTGATGGCCACCTATAAGTTTATCAGGGTTGACCATCAGTATCTGGGGGAATGTTAGTTCACCAGAGTGCCCCAAGGGGTGATGAGGTCGAACGGTTATAAACTATTGCAAGACCGTTTCAGGCTGAACATAAGGAAGAATTTCTTTACTGTCCAAGCCCCCAAGGTCTGGATAGCCTGCCTTTGGAGGTGGTTCAAGCACCTACATTGAATACCTTCAAGAGTAAATTGGATGCTTATCTTGCTGGGAACCTATGACCGCAGCTGACTTCCTGCCCTTTGGGCAGTGGGCTGGACTCGATTATCTTCTGAGGTCCCTTCCAGCCCTGATGGCTATGAAATCTATGAAATATACAAATACAGTGCTCTCTCTATATAGATATACACACAAGGATATGTATGTGTGTGTGTGTAAAATAATAGTTTGTTTCTAACTTTCTATATATAAGTAGACAGAAACAAGCTACTGTTTTCTCTGAAAGTCATTTAACACCTTTTCCAACTATACAGTTTTCCCATAAAGATATCACACAAAAACTTCTTGTGGTCTTGAACAAATAAGAATGATAAATGTGGAGTAGGTTTGTGGGGTTTTTGGTTGTAGCTGTGTTGTTCTAAGGACATACCAACTAAGTAGATGGAAAACAAGTTCTTAGCAAGCTTGTGGGCACAGTCACCTTTGTCAGGCATAGGGAGTCTCTGCTCATCTAGGAATGTCACCTTTAGCTTTTCTCATTCCTTGGAGTCACAGACCAACAGAGACTCCCCACGCCTGATGAAGGGTGACTGTGCCCAAAAGCTTGTGAAAATTTTTTTTCCAACTACTCAGTTGGTCTAATAAAAGATATCACATCTACCCAAAGAACCTTGCCTGAGTGAGTTTGTGTGTTTTGTATGTTTGTTCAAATCAAGGCCATTTTGTACTTCTTACAATTCCCCCTATAAAACTATCCATGGCTACTAAGTAAATATACAGTCATACTGCAGTTTGTCACACTTTTGTCTCTTACAAAGACAAAGAGCAGATTAAAGGCTTAAAAATATTTAGATGCCCTATGAAATTGTTTGGTAATTCTGAATGTGAAGAGCCATTACATATAAAATGGCCTATTATCACAAAATAAAGAGTACTTTATATCATATTTAAAAAACTATAAAACAAAGTATCAAATATCCACATGGACAAACTCTATTCTACTAATTCTTAATGCAAGTGAACATGAAATGCTGACATTCTGATAATAGTTATACATTCTTTTTATCTAAAAGCAATCCCAGAGGGATCATCTCCATCCTGGTCAAAACTCAAATGTAGATTTTATGCAGGTGCCATATCTGTAAGGACATCAAATCAAAGGCATGAACAAATACCCTTAACAATATCTATCAAAGACCTCTCATAGCTGCCCAAAGGAACCATGATGTGTGGGGTTTTTTGGTTTTTGTTTTGCTTTTCTGTTAGCATCAATTTAAACAAAGGATCTCAGGCACAATCTATTCAATGGAAGCTCATTTTTATTCATTAAATGTGACACTTTTTGAGATGAGACATAAAACTCATATACAGCTTTCCCACCAACAAATAATTTCTAAACACTCAAAATTCATATCCGTCTGATATTTACATATTAAACCTATTTGAGTGAATTAAAACTTTAAAAGGATCAATATTGTGATGCCTTATGCTATGTCAAATACTTTGAAGTTAAGCTACTACAATTTCATCAATTTAAATTGGAGCCTTTGTAATTAATAAGTCCCAATTATGTACCCCTATACATATTAAAAGTTTAACAAAAACATATGATCAATAAGTTAAATCAGTCAGAGAAAAGTTAAACTATTTTGAGCACAGTTAGGTACTTGGAGGGCCCTGAAAGGCAGGTCAAATAGTTGTACATATATATTAATACAAACCAAATATATCAAATAGACCTGTTTTCAGGCTACATAACACAAAATAAACTGAATTGGAGAGGGAAGAGAGCATATATTTGACAAGAATTTTGGAAAACCCTAAAAAGCTTCTAGTGCTGTTAGAGTTCATTTTCCTTCATTTAGAAGTGTGTGTGTGGATGTTTGCATTGTGTGACAGAACAGATGTTTTCATTTATAACTATGTATAGATATAGCTAGATAGAGAAAAGATTAAATATCCACTCCCAGACTGCAGGCGCCCAAATAACAGTTGCTTTTCCACTTTTACTTTTCAAATTATCATCCTCCGATAGAATGGAGAACAACCAATTTACCAGCCAATATATCTTCTGAAATACCAGCCCCTTCCTCCAGTGATTATCTTCAGCAATATCATAGAAAAGGGTCTTTTGCATTGTACCTGTGTGGTCAAAAAATATGGACTATTTTGCACTGGGAAAAGGGAGAACAAGAATCATCAGAGAAAATGAGTCAAAATGGGAAACTCTCCTTTCCAAGTGATCCCTGGTGTTAGAGGGGTCTTACTATGACTCCATATCATAATACTGGCATTGCCTTGTTAGTCCTTACAAGGGATCCAGTTTTTCCATTCTCCGTGGAAAAAAAAGAAGAAAAATATGGATTTTCTCATTTTAAGAAACCCCCCCACAGATTTTCTCTTTTAAAGGAAAAAAAGGGTGGGAAACAAAGGGTTTCCCTTGTAGGCTGACAGAGTTCCAGCTTGAAAGCAGATGCAAGGGAATGGGAGGAGGATGATCAGCCAGGGGACACCACATGCATGTGCAGTCAGGCAGTGTGGAGAGAAGCTCCCCGCAGGTAAGTCAGGGGGCAGGGGGATTAAGGCCCACATCATGACCAAGGGAGGGAAGGAGGGAAGTGAACATGGCTGGGGACACTGTCCAGCTGGGGTGGTACATGGGGCCTGGGACCTGGGGCATAAACTGGAATGTGCAGCTGTGGGGCCTCAACAGGAAAGGGGATGGAGCCAAAGGTGGATCATACAGGGGGGCAGTGGGGGCCTGGCTCCCATCCACTATGCACACTCCCAGCAGAGGCACGGGGATCACAAGCCCCCAAGATTTGTGCATGGGGTGGGGTCCCTCTATGGACTCTGGGCTCCCTGCTCCACTTCTCCACTCAGGGCCCCTGTGGCCCAGTGGGCAGGACCTGGCATGGCAGGACAGTGTTCGGTAGGGCAGGGCAGCTCAGTGTCACTGCTTGGAGCCCTGTGTCACCACGGTGAGGCAACCTCTGCCCTCTTGGCAGCAGTGGGGGGAACAACTCCATGCTGTCACTCCCACTGCTGCTGCATGGGCAAATGAGCAAGGAATGCCTCGTCATGGTGGTGCAAGGCTCCCAAGGTTGCAGCATGAAGCCCCCTCTGCCCCACCCCACTCTGCTGTGTTGTGTCATGTCCCACCTGCAGGGCTGTGGAGGCCCTGGGGGAAGAGCAGCATGGTGGGGGGCCCCAGGTCTGCAGCACATAACCCACATCTGCCTCCACCCCATGCACAAATCTGGAGAGCATGTGACCCCCATGTTCCCCATGAACTGCATGCAGTGGCTGGGAGTCATCTCCTTCCTACCCCCACTATCCCCTCCAGCTAAGTCCCCGTGGCTCCGTCCCACTTTCTGCCTATGCTGCACATTCCTGCTCCAGTCTCAGACCCCATGCAATACCCCATCTGGGCAGCACCCCCAAACCCAGCACTGCACAACTCCCTCCCTCCCTCCCTCACTATTGGGACCCCGAGCCCACAGTGGGGAGCCTGCATTTGCATTTTCCATGGGCTCTGCTGCAGTGGTGCTGTCCATGGGAGAAGGGGAGCTGTGTCCCACATTTCACTCAGGCCATAGCAGCCACCATCTGCCACTGGCAACAGCTGGGGCTCAGGTGCTGCTGGGGTTGGGGCAAGGGCCTAAAGACTCTGGACCCTGTAGAACTGGTAAGTGGGGGTCCCCCCTACCAGGGCTGGGGGCCAAGGGTATGCAAGTCAAAGTAAGTGGCACTGGCAGGGCCAGGGAGCTGTGGGTTGGGAGTAAGGAGCACCTCGGGTGTGGGGGTTTGTGGGTTGGAAGTATGAAGTCCAGTGGGTGGGGAGTGAGGGGAACCAGCAGGGACAGGGGGCTGTGGGTCAGGTTGAGGAGCACTAGCAGGGCTGGGGGGGGGAAGTGGTTTGATTATGAGGGGCAACAGTATGGACAGGGACATATTAGGGATGTTCAGCACCACAAAGCTTGGGAGGATAGAAAACAACAGCCACAGCTGGACCCACATCCTTGTGAGTGAAGGGGGTAGAGAGAGCTCAGATTTTCTATGATAAACAGAAATCAAATGCCAAAATATATAGGCATTTATAATGTGTTTTATTACAATGATTGAGGCCCTGGTAGGCTTCCAAATTACTTTAAAATTATAAATATATCAATAAGACACTGATACCTATATAGCAGGATTCATTTTAATTATGAAAAATGTACACTTTGGGTTATTTTAAATCATAGAATGGGTGGGGGGTGTATTATCAGAGAATCTGCAATTTTTAAACAGAGAAAACCAGGATCCCTGAGTATCTTACATGAATTTAGCTTTAACTAAATTGTATATAATTTTTTTCTAACTCTTATTTCTCATTTCTTTATTTTTGGATCTGATGTTTTGTCAGTCACTACTTATGTCGACCTGAGAAGAGGAATGACCTTGGTATCCTTGCTACCTCAAATATAAATTAACCAGAGCCATAGAATTGAACCTATTTCTAACAACCAGTGTTTGTTTTGGTGTTGTATAAAAAGAATACCATATGTTAACAAGTAAATAGTGTAATTATTTACAACATTCTAGAAAAAAAGCTCTATACAACAGAGAAAGGTATTGAACTATCTCCTCAGCAGCTTTATCTCTTGTGGGACTGTTATTAAAGGAGAGTTTTTTATAGCACAAGCCTGGGGTTTGGAAGAACAAAGGTTATGTTCAGCTTCCCCAACTGATTCCACTTTGCCTGGAATGAAACAGAAGAAAGGAAAAAATGTCTACATGGGGATATCACAGCCTGAATAGGCATGTAGCTTCTCTGATAATGGTCCCAGGAGCAACCTTCACAAAAGAAAACATGTTAATTTAAAGGTAGGGAAAGTTGGGTCCTTATAAACTAAGCACCTTGTTACATGTTGCACTTTTTGCTGCTTAAATGTTGATCAATGTTAGTGCTAGCTTGAGTTTGGAACAGCCACACCTTAATGCTAAAACCTGCTCTGACTGTCCCCTGCCTGCACAGCTGTGACTAGGCACTACAGGGCTTGTGAACAGGGGCCTGAAAAGGAGCTACAACTTTCAGTTGCAATTACAGGGCTGATGAGACAGGACAGACCTCTATCCCTGATCTAGGTGGGGTGTAAGAGATGGACTGGGGTTGGGGCATGAAGCTGGGAGGCAGGGAGTTACTGGGATGTGGGAGGGTAATGAAGTGGGAGCTGGAAAGGAAATGGGGGTGGAGGAAGGGTGGTTAAATGAAGCCAGCCACTGAAGGCATTTGTGGGGGAGCTACTGCCCATGCCCCATGGAGGAAGCCCCAGCTCCTGGGAACCCAATCAATCCCCCTACCTTATTTGGCCCCCAACCACCCTAAACCCCACTTTTGAATCCTTCTGTGTCTTGTGACCTGGCTAGCTGGCACATGCTCTGCAGGCTGTATGCATGGGGTTTGCACTCTGGGAGGTGGGAAGGTCACACACCCTGGGGGCAGGAGTGGGAGTGGGCTTGGTGGCAGAATCATCCCCCAGGCAGTACAGTTCAGAGGGTGGAAAGTTTATTCATGTAGTAAAAGAGGGTGGGAAAGGGACATTGCACCTTGGGATGTCAGAGGACTGCAATTTGGATGGCTCATCTTTAGGGGTGAGAGGGGGCACTCATTAATGGAACACAAGCTGGGCAACATGGATCAGAGATAACTCTGCCCTGGAGTGCTGTAACTTTAAGCCACCTAATGTGTGCTTAGAAATAGTTTCAGGTGCTAATGTATGGACATCCCAGGGTTTAAAAGTTCCAGGAATCACTTAAAATTAATGTGTAACAAGACCCTAACTCATTCAGAGAGCAGCTTATAAGATGCCACCATGTCCTACATGCCACCTAACTTCTAACTGACACATCTAAATACATCTTTTTTTACTAGTTTAAATATGGGAAAAAATATTAAATGGAAACATGGCATCATAAAAAAGAAGACTATAAGGACATTGTTGGGTTGTCTAGTTCATCTTCATGCCCCAATACAATATCGACTACAGCCTGAAAGAGGTCTGTCTGACCTTTCTTCAAAAACTTCCAAAGATTCTACCATCGTCCTAAGTAACCCATTCTAGTGCCTAACAATCCTTATACTTGGAAAGCTTTTTCTACTGTCCAATTCAAAACTCCCTTACTGTAATTGAAATCCCTTACCTCTTGTCTGATTCCCAGTGGACACAGAGACCAGTTTAAACTGCTTCTTTTTATATACATGAAGACTGCTATGGTTTCTCCACTCAGTTTTCTCTAGACGCTATTATAATTATTATTCATACCTTTTATGCAAAGCACATTTTCCTAACTTCTGATGCCCTTGTAGCTTCCCATGGGTTCTCTTCAATTATTCCATTTCCTGGTTGAAGTGTGATGGCTAAGCTTGGCCAGAGAACCTCAGCTGAAATTTTACCAGTCCTGAGTAATGGAAGAATGACTTCACGTCTTGCATTTGACAATCCTGTTTATAAATACCAGCACGAGGTCTACGGTTTTTTGTTGCTGTTGTTTTTATTTTTTGCCACAGTGTATCGATGGCTTGTGTTCAGTCTGTGTTCCCCTATAATCCATAAATTCTTTTCTTCAGAACTACTACCTATTCAGTCTCTCCCCAACCTTGTCCTTATTCAACTGCATCCTAGCTATTTCAGACAATTTTATAAGACATTTTGATTTCTAAAAATTACTTGGAATTCCAATTAATATAATTTCTATCTTGGCATCTCAATGTTACTTCGTTCGGTATCTTCTAAAGAAAAAAGGGATTATTATACAGATTTGGAATTGAGTTATAATATAGTTTTTTGAATGGTTTGGAATCAACAGCACCTATTGAATCTATAGAGAAAGTTGGACCATTTAGAAATGTACATCTGTAGTTCAGGTCCTAAATTCAAATTCTAGTGATTTCTGAAGAGACTTAGCTAAAATACCTTAGCTAAAAAAATTAAAATAAAATGAAAACGATAAGGAAACTAAAATAAAATCACTAATGAAGTCTATTTTGAATATATCATTTGTGTTTTATACAACTCACAATGAATCTATCTTGGCATCCAATTGATGTTAAGAATAATAAAAACATTACCATTAAACTTACCCATGATGGTTAAAGCTGTAGCTTTTGTTAATTCTTCTTTCATTGATTCTATCACTTCTAAATTACCACCATCCAAGTTGCATCTATTTATGGTTCCATTTCCTGAACTGATCCAATATAGCTTGTTCTCCAAATAATCTATAGACAAACCTGTAAGTAATTTATATAATTGAATCATAATAGTGAGTACTAGATATGTAAAATTCATCAAGAGTAATTACGCTACTTTCTTCAGTGAAAAATGCAATCAAAGATTTTAAATCACTAGAGAAGAGAAAAAAACAGAAAATGTCTCCATGCATAAAAATGAAAAAACAAAAAGCAATACAAGTTGCAAATTTATAGAAACAAAAGTTTTCTTTTTGATAAACATATTTGTATCTATGACGCTCACTCCTTTCTGCCTCACATGCACTTGCATAAATGTATTATTGACTGATTTATAAAAGGTAATTTCTAGTTGAAGAAAATGAGGTTCTAGGACATGTCATTAACCCCCAGAAATGCCCAGCCAAGGTCATTATTGCTATTCAAAACTGTGAGAACTGAGACTATCACACACACACACTTTTTATATATTCCGAAACTCTGTGCTTCTCCATATGAAAAAACTGTTTAATGCCTGTGACCATTAGAAGACTAGCAGAACTAAAGAGAAAGCAAAACTTAATCCTCACTTGATTTACAATATTAATTAAAATACCACTTCATATTATGTTAATCAGAATTAGAAATATCAAAACAGTATATACAGAAATATTTGCAAAACATTACTTTGGACAGAGGAAACAAAACATCACAAAATATTGCTACACCTAACAAGAACCATGGGAACAGAAGGAAGGATACATATAAACACATAAAAAAAAACTGCAAGTAGGAGATTTGATCTTTCAGTGTTCTACACAGCCAGCTGACTCAAGGTGAAATAAAGAATTATTGTTCTCATAAAAGAATAAAAAGCACAACTATAAGTACACATGGACTTTGACATAAAATGTAGATAAATACTGGTGACACATACAACCCCATGAGAGCCCTGCCTTTGAAATGTGACATCATCTCTGATGCAAGCTCAGCCATTTTTTTTAAAAAAAAGGATAGTGTGGTGTGCACCAAACAACCACATCTGGGGATTGGAACTACTGCCTCTGTAGATGTGGTATAGCTGAGGATGCTGCCCGCTATCCTCACATGAGACTGCTCTCTCAGTAGGATTTATTAAACTCATTTCTGCTACCCATGACCTTTTTTAATGACTAAGATAAATGTGGTCCCTACCTAAGCCCCTGTTGAAAGTTTTTGTTTTTTACTTTTAATGTCTACATTTGTTTTGTCCCAGTACTTTATACTTGGCATTTCAAATATGTTCTCCTGTCTTCATTGAATTAATAATATATTTGTTGAAAAAGAAAACAAAAGATCAGAAGTGGTGAAAAGACAAGAACAGAAGGTGGAGCGTTTGATATACGCAGATCAAAAGTGTGAGGGAGCAGGAGGGACCTCACAGATAGCAAAAATCAGCCTGGAGGCAGCAGTTCCTATTGATGCTCAAAAAAAATAGTTTTTAACAGAATCAAATGGAAATATGAATTGCTTCTGGTCATGTTTGACTCCCAGGACAAACTAATTTAAATTATATTTATATTTTGCAATGTACCTATTGTAACCGTGGGAATTAACAAAAGCCTTTCTGAAAGACATCTTGTCTAATAGCTTAACAGAAGTGAACTTTGAGTCACTGCATCTATACTCTGTATTCTCTGGCCTCCTCCGCATATATAGAATTCACCACACTCTATAATCATGGGTAAAACACTAAAAACCTCATGATTCCTCTCTTGCCAGTACATATTTGGTTTTGGTTGAGTAGCCCACACCATTTTAAAAATTCCTAAAAGACCATTTTGGGCAAACAGTTCTTCATCTTGTGACGCTGGTACATGGCAATATGTCAGGACTTGTGCATGTGTAGTCAATCCATCACTGCTAGAATTCAACAGCTTTATAAGCCATCCATCATACTAATAAGTAGTTTTGACAACTGTGGTGAACCCTTCCCCTTCCGACTCCAAATTTCCCTGCACCACTTGCAGCTTCACCAAGAGGAAGATAAGAATGAGGCGGAAGACTTAGGACCATCAGCATGGACTAAAGAACTTGAGGGTGAGATTGGCATATTCCTAAAGAGCTATACAGACCTTACCCCTGTGTTTCAAAGACAAAACACGAATGTATGAAGTCTGTGTTCTGTTCTGAAGCACTGGGTCTATTTCCATCCAGCAGCTAATACCTCTTGATTGCTATTAGCCAGTTGTTAACCAATTTGGTGTGGTTGGTGCTGTTTTGATGAAGCCCTTGGAATTTCCAAATAGAATAGAAAATTTTTCCTTTGTCCCTCAATGCCTAATCAACCCTGGTGATAAACTTATCTATGTCATTGCAGCCTGGTCAGCAAATGTTAGGATTTAGAACTTTTAGGAGCTCCTGTCCTGTTGGAAATCCCAGTATCAAAAAACAACACCCCCCAAAAAAGTGCTGCAGGACACACTTGTGGGGCATACCCTGAAGGAACTGGAGGCTGAGTCCTCCAGAGTGTCTCTATGGCTGCCTTGTGCCCCTACTGCCCCAGTACACTGCCTCAGCAAACTAGTAGGGGAAGGCAGAGGCTTCAGGTAAGGAGTGAGTGGCAAGTTGGGAATGAGAGGTAAGAGCAGGGGCAGGGCACTGGCATATCAGTGCTGCTCAGTGCCCCACATCTTGGTGAGTGAAGGGGGCAGGGGAAGCTCTGATTTTGCTGTTAAAAAATCAAAAGCAAATGCCAAAGCGCCAATGGATTTAGAATTCATTTTATTATGATGACAAAGCCACTGGTGGGCTTCCAAATTCTTTAAAATTGTAAATATATCAATGAAACAATGCCCAACTTATTGCTTTATATATAGTGGCATTTCATTTTAATCACAGAAGAACACAGATTTAGGGTATTTTAATGAGAGAATTTGGGTTTCTTATCAGAGAATCTGCAATTTTTAAACAGGGAACACGAGGATCTCTGCTGGTGAGGCAAGTGGCAAGACCTGGGCAGAGAAGCCTACCCAGGGACAGCAGCAGGGACCCAGCTGGAGGGCAGGTGACATGGCTGACCTGGCTATATGAGGCTAAGGGGACACATTTTGATAGTTCAGAGCAGGCCAACTTAATGAGTACATCTTCAGGACAATAGCTGCCCAGATGGCAAAGCAGTGGCACCAGAAGGCATGACAGCAGTGCCAACTAAAGACCAACTGTGCAGCCATTGCCCACTGGCAGCTGATCCAGAGGTGAAGGAGGCTCTTATTCAGTGCCCATACCATAGCCCAGGTGGCTGTGCAGTCCCCATCTGGATCTAGCAGGTATGTAACAATGGGGCCCCAGATCCAAGGGAGCAGATGCTGTTGCAGGTGGCAGCAGGTCACAGCCAGGCAGCAGCTAGACTGCTGCAGTGGGTAAAGGGTGCAAGGGCCACTCTAGTTTAGGCATGCTTCAGCAGGCCAGCTGTCCCCAGATACCAACTGGCTGGACCTCAGAAGCTCCTGAGGGAAAGTAGACCTGCGCTGCTTACCAGGGGAGCTTCTTATACTGCTGGGACAGAACAGGTGCTGGTCCCAACCCTTAGCTCCCCTTGGTTAAAGATCTGGGAGAAGCTGGGCAGGTTCAGTTTGCCCCAAGTGTCACAATTTGCCCAACACCAAAGTGTATGTTCAGGCACGTGTGCAGAGGCACAAATCTCTGGCACAAATTTGTGCTGCTGTTACTTGAGCTGCTGCAAGTGCATGTGCCTGCATGTATAGATGCACCCTTAGAGGCTTTCAGGACATTTTTAGCAATCTGATATTTTCTCAGTTAAAGATAATTACTGTAGCTTGTTTTCAGGGATGACTTGTACCCCTTCTCATTTGAGAAAAGGGAATAATATTTTGCATATGAGTCATTTATGGTTTGTGGTCCATGGCAACATTAGTACACATTAGGACTGTGCAAAGCTTTGGAGGGCGATTCAATTTAGACAAGATTCAGCCTGATTTAGTAGACAAATCTCCAAATCCGAATAGAATCAGGGGAACAATTAAACGGTATGAATTGATTTGAAGTTCTCCAAATCTTCAGGAAAGGTTCAGAAATATTTGATGATTTGGACAGTCCCCAGTGGCTGCAGCAGGGAGCTGCAGCCAGAATTGAAGCTGGTAAGTACTTGGGGTGGGGG
>NW_017728949.1:71488842-71536149 GCF_001723895.1 Crocodylus porosus
CTGCCACAGCTCCCAGTGCTTTAAAAAAAAAAGCCCCCACTCACTAGGTACTGCCAGGCAGGGGGGGCAATCTCCACTGCCTCCCATTGCCCTATGCTGCATGGGGGGAGGTCTGCATGAGGCCCCTGACCCCTCCTCTCTCCCCCAGCCCTCATCCACGGGTGCCCCGCCTGGGCCAGTTTTGGCCCTTTAAGAAATAAAAACCAAGAAAAGCCCCAGGACTCACCGGCTCCTACAGCAGCCTCTGGGATTTGGGAAGCTCATTCAGAACCCCCTCATGTGGTGTGGGACAGCAGAGTGCGGTGGGTATCACCCCCTGCCAGCAGGAACAGTGAGTGTGGTTGGGTTTCTCAGGGGGGTTCTTTAAAAAAACCAAGCCCCGGTGTGTGGGGCAGCCATCGGGGGAGCTGGGACAGTCGAGTGGTCAGGGGGCTCATGCAGAGCCCCCCACACAGTGTGTGGTAGTGAGGGAAGCAGGGATCATCCCCCCTGCCCAGTAGCCACCAAGTCAGGGCTTTTTTTTTTCAAAGTGCAGGAAGCTCAGGTGGGTAGGGCAGCCATCACTGGGATGGGAGAGCAGGTGTGTTATGGGGCTGATTTGGAGATATAGCAGCAGCCAAATCTCCAAATTAGTTTTGGCCGAATCGATTTGGGACAGTAATTCGAATCACTGAATCGAATCACTGTCCCCCAAATCAGCCGAATCTGAAACCAATACTAGCCACTTCGCACAAGCCTAGTACACGTCTACGGTCAAGTGGTTTTTGTAGGGTGTTTGTCCCATGCCATATTTGCTTTGCATGCTTTGTATGCCTTAATTTTAAATAGGATGGAGCTATTACTTTATTAGGAGGGATTCATACTAGTTGCCCATTAGCTCTTATACTTTTTTCTAATACACAGAATGGTGTATATGATTTCCATCATCAGTAGTAACATAGGTTCTTTCTGCATGAGGAAATACTTTGAGGGGGACTGCATTTTCACCATATGGGGCTCATTTTTCAGACTGTATGAACCTTTATGAATTTCTAAAATCATGGATCTTAGTGTGTTCACTGTTGGGGAATTCCACTACTGCATCCTCTAAGCCTAGAGGTGCTGGTTTTCTAGTGTTTTTTTGCAAATGATAAACAAACAAACAAAAACACAACATGCTTTACCTGGAAGAAGTAGTGAGTAACTTCAGCCCTGCTCTGCAACATCTGTATAGATTAGGTACTTCATCTGGGCTTCTGAAGTTTTTAGCTACAGCTGATTCAACCAGCTATTAGATAAAAGCACCAATCCCCACACACACTAAAGAGCCCTATCTTTCCAGATGTCAAGTTAGCTGGGTCCAGCTGCCTCTTCTGGCCACATGCTGGGCTCGGTGTGGGAACACACTAAGTTTAGGTAAAACACAATTTTGCTTTGTATTGTTTTATTTTTTAACATCTGCAAGCAGCCTATATATAAGATTTGTTACATATACTTTATAGTCCTTTATGAATTTTAAAAACAATGGAGGATGTATAGAAACATTTTGACTTGCAGGTAAAAAATAAAACGGAACTACAGACTGGTGAGCCTAACTTCTGTGCAGATTGGTAGAAATGAATAAGTAATATGGCTGTCTTTCACATGGTTGAACTGCATTTGCTGGTCAAAAATAAACAAGCCTTTATGAAAGACATTCAAGCTTCACTGGTTTAGCAGAGTTTCTTTTGAGAATACCAACAAGCATGTGGATCCAGTTGATGCAATACATCTACACTTCGAAAAACCTTCTAACCAAATTCCATACCAAAGGCTCTTAATAAAATTGAGCTGTCATGTTATTACATGCAAGGTCCACTTCTGTAACTGGCTAAAGGACAGGAACAAAAAGTAGGTATACATTATCTTAGAATGGAGGGAAGATAACAGTGGGGTTCCCCAAGGGTCTTTGCTGGGATGTGTGTTGTTTAATATATTCAGAAATTATTTGGAAAGGAGGAAAGGTGACCAAGTTTGAAGATAGCACCAGATTATTCATGGTGGTGAAAAAACAAAAGAACCCACACAGTTGTCTCAGAAGAAGTGCAGAAGAATCACATGAAAATGACCGTGCAACTAAATAACTGATGAAATTCAAACCTTAAGTTTGAATGCTTATGATAATGTGCTTAGACACAGGAGTCAAGGTAGGTGTCATCTACCTAGGCTTTAAGAAGGCCTCTGATATGGTATCACATTCTGTTATCATAAATAAATTGAAAAGCTGTGATGTAGATGATTACATGGTCAGGTGGGTGGCAAATTGGCTTAGGGGGTCACACCCAGAGAGTGGTGGTGGATGGGTCAATATTGACGTGGAAAGATGTGGGCAGTGGAGTCCCACAAGGCTCGGTCCTTGGACTGGCATTATTCAATGTCTTCATCAGTGACTTAGAGGAGGTCATAGAGAGCACCCTGTCCAAGTTCACAGATGACACCAACTTATGGGGCAAAGTTCACACACTAGAGGGTAGGGAATGGATCCAAGTGGATCTGGACAGGTTGGGAAAATGGGCAGAATGAAATAGGATGCAGTTCAACAAAGACAAGTGCCTATAAATTCATCAGGGAAGGGCAGTGTTAGGGTGACAATATTTGGATCTTGGGGAGCACTGGATTTGCAGCTGAATAAAGGTATGACCTGTGGCCTAGCAAAGCTGCTAACCACAAGGCAGAATGATATATTAATAGTAATATTGCAAGATGCTTAGGCAGGCAAATTTTGCTTATGAATGCTTATGCTAAGCCATGTTACAGGGGTGTAGGTTGTAGCCATGTTGGTCTAAGGACATAGGCAGACAAGGTTCTCTGGGTGAATCTGATATCTTAAAAAGGCTTTCACTCAACAAGGACACTCCTCCAGAGAGATAGATCACATGTTTGAAAGAGCCAGTTACCACATGAAGAACTGCTGCAGTACAGAAGAACCCCCCCCCACAAATCGCACGCCACTGGTTATGACATATCACCCCACCTTGAACCCATACAGAAAATCCTCAAACAATTGCAACCCATACTAAAAAGAGACCCTATTGTTAAAGAGATCTTCCCAGGGCCACCCGTCCTAGCTTTCAAACAAGCACTGAACCTCGCCAACCTCATCACCAGAAGCAAACTTCCTCAGACCCAGAACACACCAAATAGATCCAGAGCATGCCACGACAAGAAATGCAAAACTTACCAACACATCGCCACCACCCCCACAATCACTACACCCCACAACAGAGCCATCAGCATTCCTGGATCTTGAAGTTGCACCTCCAGAAATGTAATATATCTCATCCAATGCACCAAATGCCCTTGTGGAAAATACATAGGTGGCACAGGGGCACGGAGGTGCCCTGTTCCTAGGCAGGAATAAGGAATAAGGGCAGCTCAGGTGATGGTTGCTGGGGTAACCGTGCTGGTCAGGTGACCAGAAGGGGGCAGGGCCGGGCCTTTATAAACAGCCCAGGCCAAAGCCTAGCTAGCAGTTCCCTGCTGACAACTGAAGATGCAAGAGCTCTGCAGTTGAGCCAAGCAGAGCAGAGGTGAGGGATGCAGCCTGGTCACCCAGGCAGTTGCATCATGGGAAGGGGGAGAGAACCCTGACTGGGAAGCTTAAAAGTGGGACATAGTGGCCATAAGGGCACGGCACTTAAGTTCTAGCCAGGAGGCTTATCTTCGGTTATAGCCAGTTGGCTCACGGCTTTACGTTTCTTGTTTGTTATTGCTACATACTGGAGGACTGGGTGAGGCTGTAGCGGTGCGAGGAGGCCTCATGGGAGCTCCCCAGTAATCTGAAGGTTCCTGGTGCCCTGTGGGGTACAGTGAGCACTGCCAGATAGGCATAACTGTTCACGCTGGTGTGGCGCGGTGTCGAGGGGTGTTGACCCCAGCCCTGTGGGGCGATAAGTGGAGAAGCCTAAGTAGTGTGAAAGACCCTGATGGTGGTCTAGGGGGCCAGGCACGGCTACGGCCACCTGAGCCCCAACCGTGAGGAGGACTTGAGAAGCCCCGAAAGGGGAATAAGCTTATTGAGAAGCCCGGTGAGGGCTAGGAGTGCTTAAGCATGAAGAGACTGGCCCGATAAGACGCAGTCTGTACGAGAGAAGCCCCAGGAGCAGGCATGTGTACTGAGAGAAGCCCCAGGAGCGGGCACTTATTATTGATAGAAACCGCAGTAGGGGTGCAGACTGGAAAGGGTCCCAGAGGGCTCCACAGTGGTGGGGACTCCGAAGGGTCAAAGGGTCCAGGTAAGGCTCTGGCCACCTGAGCCCAACTGGGAAGAGTACTGTTAGTAAGCCCGAGAAGGCTAACGGATAGAGGGGCGCTGGTTGCGTGACAAGCCCAGGGGTGCCAGAGAAGGGGCGCTGGTTGCGTGACAAGCCCAGGGGCGCCAGAGAAGGGGCGCTGGTTGTGTGACAAGCCCGGGGTGCCGGGCAGGGCACAGAAAAGAAAAGGACCTGATAACGTCCAGAAGAGCTGCTAGGCTTGGGGCGCGCTAAAGGGGAGGTTGGAGGCACGCATACCCCATAAGGCTGGGGTGCACCAGGTCACTCCATACGGAACAGGGGATAGTATAAGCATAGCACGGTGTCCAGGGCGACAAGAGCCAGCCTCCCTTCTAGAACCATATACCAACAAGACGTGGCGGGCAAGTAAGAGGGTGCTGGATCGCCTAATTGGCACGGCAGGGGGCGCTAGTGAGATCACGGCCGCTCCTAGGCCCCACTCCGTGACAATAGGAAAGACCAAACAACAACTGTGCACCAGAATAAAAGCACACCGGAAATCTGTCAAAGACAGGAATACCCAATTAATTACCTGTGGGGGGACCTTTCTCACTTTCTCTTTAATCTCTCAGTCCTGATCCTAAAAGGAAACTTACAGAACACTTCCCAGAGATGACCCTATGAACTCCACTTCATCAACCTTCTGCTTACTAAAAATCATGGACTAAATATTGACATTGGATTTATGACACATTATAACCTGCTTGACATCTGACTCCCCAGGTACTTCTCCACTATTCACCCCTCTTCTCTCTCCCCGCCCCTTCCAGACTGTCTCTTATCTAGTGACTCCTCAATCTACATCTTTACTGACTGCCTTTCTTGTATGCATACCAGCCCAGCCTATGACTTCTTTACTTTTCATTCCATCCAGGAAGAGCACACACCAACTGCTGATACTTCCTTAGCCTGACAAAGTGTTTTTGAACCTGAAAACTACCTAGAGCTTTCCTATTGCAGAAATGCAATTTTTTATTACATTTGTAGTGATGAAATGTCCTCCCAATATTTTTGCTGGGAAAAAAAAAACCTTTCTAAGATGTGCATATATATTACTAAAGGCTTGTCAAGATTAGTTCTCATGACAAACTTGAACTGATGAACTGAATCAATCATTTGCTTAATCAAAATGCACTATTTGTTTGCCAATTGGACTAAAGAATATGCAACTTCTTAGTACTCTTCTGTGTTGTGGTATGTTTTTGTAAATGTAGATCATTTGCCATGTGAACCGGCAAAATCATGAATAGGTAACATAAGGCACTTACACACGTGGGGTGCCTGCTCCAACACACTGGAAAGCTAGAGCATTAATTGAGTCTGCTGGAGCACATAAATTGGTGCGTTCTGGTAGCCTTACATGTCACATGCACCAGTGGCACAGTGCATGTCTGTGCTGAGAAAATGGCGGTGGTGTGCTTTGAAATAAAACATGTTTTATGTGCGTTAGTTCAAAGCACCTTGTCACCATTTTCTCAGCATGGGGACATACTGCACCACTGATTCACGTGACATGCAGGAACTTTTAATGAGCATGGCTCGCTAACTAAATGTGCCAGGTGCCACATGGGGAAAACATGTAAAAACACCCATAGAGACCTTTATTTAGGCACAAGATGGATAGCTAGCAAATAAAGAAATTGTAGCAGAATAATGGATTTGAGCATATGGTGGTTGGGCTTCAGCTCAGAAGACCAGGTAAAGAACTAAGAAACAAGGAGGCAGGGAGTTGTGTCTAGCAGGCAGACTGTTACATTCTTGCTAAATGAAGTCTCACTTTTGTGCATATGGAGACCAGCTGAAACTCAGAAGGAGGTGAATAAAACTCAAATTTTACTGGCTCGTATCTGCATAAGATGGTGGTGCATATATCCAGAAAAAAAAAAGAATAGAATGTGCATAATGCTGCACGGAATAGCAATGATTTTTCATAACAGGAAATGCATCAACCTCGGCCATCTTGTATTTTGCCTTTCTCTATAGGGCAAGGAAGATCCACTACTTCAGCCTATCTTCAGTTGGAAACCACCACAAAGTATCAGGCCACAGGACTAAACAAAATTCCAGGTACGAATTATAAAAAATCATGACAGCTTCATAGGCATGGTGAGCCCAGGAGCATGCAAGCTGTCAAATGGACAGAACCTAACTGCAAGCCAACATTTAAACATCCAACCATTGTGACCTGAGAGCAGCAAATAGCACAAGGTAGGTATAAGCTAAATTCACTGGAAAACTACCAAAATACTTTGGTGCACAGAGATACTTAGCTTCATAGTAGCTAGGGTCAGGAGGGACCTGAACAGATTGTCTAGCCTGACCCCCTGCCACAGGCAGGAATGAATGCTGTGGGTTCACAAGACCCCAGACAGTTGATTATCCAACCTCCTCTTGAATTTGCCCAAGGTAGGGGCTAGGGCCACTTTCCTGGGGAGTTAGTTCCAGATTTTGGCCACCCTAACTGTAAAATATTTCCTTCTGATCTCTAAGCTAAACCTATTCTCCATCAGCTTATTACAACTGCTCCTTGTCACCCCAGGTGGTGCTGGGGAGAAAAAGGCTCTACCTATTTGCTGTTGACCTCCCTTGATGAGTTTGTAGACAGCCACCAGGTCCCCTCTCAGCCTCCTCTTGCTGGAGCTGAACAGGTACAGGTCCCTCAGTCTCTCCTCATAGGGTCTGTCCTGTTGCCCTCTCACCGAGCAGGTGGCCCTCCTCTGAACCCTCTCCAGGCTGGCCACATCCCTTTTGAAGTGTGGCGCCCAGTACTGGATGCAGTACTTCCACTGTGGCCTGACCAGTGTCGCACAGAAGGGGAGTATCACCTCTCTGGGCTAGCCTAAGATGCACCTTTGGATGCAAGACAAGGTATGGCTGGCCTTTCTGGCTGCGGTCTGGCATTGGCGACTCATGTTCATCTTGGAGTCAATAATGACTCCAAGATCTCTTTCCGCCTGTGTGCTTTCAAGGAGGGAACTCCCCAGCCTGTATGTATGCTGTGGATTCCTTATCCCAAGGTGCAGCGCCCTGCATTTGTCTACATTGAACCCCATCCTATTCTCATCTGCCCACTTTTGTAGTCTGTCTAAATCTGTTTGCAGCCTTTCTCTCCCTTCAAGTATGTCCACGTTGCCCCACATCTCAGTGTCATCAGCAAACTTGGATAGCATGCTTTCCACCCCCTCATCCAAGTCGCTGATGAAGATGTTAAACAGTGCGGGCCTGAGGACTGATCCCTGGGGTACCCCACTGCTCACAACTAACCAGGTTGAGTACAACCTGTCCACCACTACTCTCTGATTGTGCCCCATCAGCCAATTTTTTACCCATTCAACTGTGTAGGCATCAATGCCACAGTCACTTAATTTATTGATGAGGATGGGGTGAGAGACAGTGTGTGACCTTCTTAAAGTCTTGAAAGACTACATCCACAGCCACACCATCATCCAAGGATTTAGTTACTTGGTTTTAAAAGGCAATCAGGTTGAACAGGCAGGACCTGCCTTTGATGAACTTGTGCTGATTGCCCCTGAGCATGATCTCCCCTGTTGGCCCCTCACAGATGTGCTCCTTGATGGTTCTCAGGAAGATCTTGGAGAGAATCAAAGTGAGGCTTACAGGCCTATTGTTACCTGGGTCCTCCCTCCTCCCTTTCTTAAAAATTAGGACCACATTAACCAGTTTCCAATCCCCCGGCACCTGGCCAGATGATCACGGATGCTCATACAGTCGGGCCAAGGGCTCCGTGGTGACCCCTGCCAGCTCCCTCAACACTCTTGGGTGGAGGGCATCTGGACCTGCAGATTTAAAAATGTCTAGCCCTTCCAGAAAATCCCTAACTACATCTGCACTGACTGAAGGCCTGACAGAGCTATCCCCAAGATTGCCCTTACCTCTGATAGGTGGGATATCCTGGTCCCTGTTCAAGAAAACAGAGGCAAAGAAACTGTTAAAAATATCAGCTTTCTTCTCTGGTGTATCCACAAGATTACCGTTTGCATCTTACAGGGGCCCTACATTGCCTAGTGCCCTCTTCTTGCTCCCAATGTACTTGAAAAAAGAAACATACCGCATGACTTTTACAATGGATTTTATTCCAAGGAGAATAAACTGGCATGGTAACTTGACAGTTGCATCATACTAAGAAATTGCTTTGTATTACAACAGATATTTTGTTCACTGATGTAACTGGCTTGCTATATAGACAAGCCCTCAGTGCTTGGGGTGACAAAGGTAAGGTTAGATTTCACAGCACTTCAGATTTCCCCATTTTAAGGACAACTGCCAGCTACCACGAGGTACTGTAATTCACCCTGGGTCTCTAAGCCCTGAATTAAGTAGTTATCCCCACTTGCTGTGAAACCACCTAAAACAGAGCTAGAAATAAATATCTGAGTCGACATCTTTATATATGTATACACATACATATATTTATATACATATGCACATATATAAATATACCCACATATACATATATGGATATACATATACATGCGCACACACACGCGCACACACACACATATATATTATATACACACACACACACTCTGCTTCAGGCTGTGGCTGAGGCTGGGACATGGGCCATTTCCCCCTCTCTCCACCACTTTGGGCTGGGGCCGGGGCCTGGGCCTTCCCCACCCTCCCCGCTCGCCGCTTTGGGCTGGGGCCGCTCCCCAACTCCCCCTGCCACTCCAGGTGGGGGTCTATGACTGCAACAGTGGTGGTGGTGGCAGCTGCACTGGGGTGCAGTCACTGCCCACCCCCATCCCTTCCTCCCCTGCTGCTTCCCCTCCCTGCCGGCTGTTGTTGGGGAGTGGGGGCACCACCCCTGGATCCAAGGACCCCCCTGCTCTGTCCCCTCTCCAGTCTGTGTTGTCCCCCTATTCCTCCAAGGAACAGGGAAGGGGAGCTGGCCTCACCCGTTGCCCCTCTTCCCCTCTGGCCCCTCAGTCCCCACTATCATGGTGGTGCTCTGCTGTGTCTCTGTCTTTGTAGGGCACTCTGACTGGCTGCCAAGACAGCCAATCAAAGTTAGAATAAAACGTTATGGATAGACAGATACACAAACTAAGGCTTTTATAATATTAGAATGTGCGCGTGCACACACGCACACACACACATATTTAGAATATAAAGGAAATGTATGTAAATGTGCATATTAATCAGATTTTGCTCTAGTTCTAATTTAGAAACATACACCACGTTTTTTACACAGAGTCTAAATTATAAAAGCAGAGTTTTTAAGCAAGTAAGTTAACTGATAAATACGGTAAGGGAAACAACAAGTTTGTACTATAGTGGAAGCATGTCTCAGAACACCTTGCCTACCAAAACAAATCTTGTGTTCCAAATCTGAAGAAATGCTTTTACTACTCATGTTGAAAAACAAGGTCTTAAGAGCAATTTCAAGAGGGATGACCCCACAGTGGCATCACTGCCACATTTCTGAATTTGGAACGTGCTGCTTGGAGTGGGTAAGTGAGGCATGCTCAGGAGGGTCTATGCTAGGACATGCTGCTAGCGTAAACAAATGAACAGAAAGCAATAGGAGATCTTTTTTCTGGGTAAAAGTACAAGTCAAAATGCACAAGATACTCTAGTGGTTCTCCATCAAATGCAAGTTTGTATGGATTAATATTCTACATATAAAACTACCTTCAATATTTTTATCAGTTATAATCAATGGTACACTATTCTACACACAACCTGATGTTAGCCCATGTAGAGCAGTTTGATTGCAATGCTTTGTAAGTTTAAAGGCTATGATTGCACATGCTGTATAAATGGTGTAAGACTGTGGTTCTCAAACTTTTACACTCAAGGACCCCTTCTTACACTCAAGGCACCCCTCAGAATATACTAATTCTTAGTTTTTATTTATTTTTGTCTATGGAAAAAATAATAGAGCATTTTTTCTGTTGCAAAGAATTCAGACAGATCACAACAGGGCAGAATGTTTTTAATTTTGTGGATTCCTATATGAAAGTTCTAGGTTTATTTTGTGAACCATGTTTGTACATCTAACAGTGCTAACATTATGTGGCACCTCATGGTTGAAAATTACTAGTTTAAGGTATAGAATATAGTATTTCAAGAGCTGGGTGTAAAAATGGGATCAAATATGTAGTTTTTGTTATCAGCTGCATAGTCCCTAAAAAAACTCTACAATTTTTATTATCATTTTTCAATAAGAAGTTTTAGGAAGGTAGGCATAACATTTGACAGAATCAGATAGTCCTAAGAACCTCTCAAATTTGGCTGTTTATTTTATTTTTTTTGTTAGTTGGTTGCAGGAGAGGAGAGGATAAAGAATTAATGTAGCAAGGAACATACTAAAACTTCCTTGACTCTTATCTTAATCCTAATCCTAATACTTGTATACTGTGGACTTGATATAAGTAATACATTAATGGTACACATTCTGTTAAAGGCATGATAAAGACACAATCAGCATTACACTAGCATATAAAGTAGGAGATAGATAACCCAAAGCCTTAAACTAGGGTAAATTTGCCCAATCCAGTGGAAAATTATTCTGGTAAAATCAGGAGTAAAGTTCTAGCTCTGTAAATTACACCAATTTAAGTTTACATGTCTCCTTTCATCTCAAGGTAGCTATTACTTGTTCCTTCACCACTTGGTGCAAAAGCACCACAGTTGACCACAGGGCAGCTGTAGGCATCTCCACTCCTGATCCCAGCATACCAAACTGTATACACATTTAATTAATATTGCATTCTCAAGAGAGTAGAATACATTAAGACATTACAAATGAAACAGTGCATTATATATGCAATATAACATCCTAATACTCTCATTTAAGTTTTAGGAAAATGGAGCATAAATGATGGAAGGAACTCTCAAGGCCAAAGGCTGAAACTTTTAGTGAAAGAAGATATAGCTATCACCCATTCTTTCCTTAGGCTCCTGAAGCAACTTTTCCACATCCAAACTTCCCACTTGGCAGTTAAATGTTACCTTACTTCATTAGAGAACAGATGTGGCCTACAAAACCTTATTTTACAAAAGATGTAATACAAGCTTTCAGGAGTACTGTGTCCAGTTTTGGGCACCGCATTTCAAAAATGACATAAAGACTCTTGAAAGGGTCCAGAGAAGGGCCACAAGAATGATTAAGGGCCTGGATGACAAAACTTTTGAGGAAAGATTAAGGGATCTGGGACTGTTCAGCCTGGGGAAGAGAAGACTGAGGAGGGGGGGAGGGAGGCAGGGGGGAACTTAGTGGCCATCTATAAGTATGGAAAGGGTGAATATCAGGAGCTGGGAAAAAACTGTTCACTAAGGCGCCCTAGGGGAGGACAAGGAGCAATGGCCATAAACTGTTGGAGGATGGTTTTAGGTTGGATGTAAGGAAGAACTTATTTATGGTAAGGGTGACCAGAATTTGGAATACACTTCCCAAGGAAGGCATGCAGTCCCCAACCTTGGAAGTCTTCAAGAGGAGACTGAACAGACATCTTCCTGGGATAATTTGATCTCAGCAGTATTCCTACCCAGAGTAGGCAGGTTGGACTTGATGATCATTTGAGCTCCCTTCCAGTTCTTAATTTCTATTATATGATTTCTGATTTGAAAACAAAATATTCTGGATTTCTGGTATACATGATCCCAGTTGAGGAAATCCAGTGAGAAAATTACTTGCAAACTTTGTAGCACATCTTATCTAAGATTCACTCTCTGAAATTGACTTTCAAATCATGTCTAGGCCAAATTTGGCATGATGAACTATAAAGGCTTCTAATATAAGGAAAGTCCTTATACTTTGTGGCAGAATTATACCTACATTATTCAATACAGATCACAGGATTATACTGTAAGAACTAGAACTGAAAAAAATCTACCTGTATTTGTCACAAATGTCCCATCCTGTATACTAACTTAAAATAACCTTGAAATACAAATTGTTGGACATAAAAAAACAATTAAATGGAATGTAGGTCTCCTGGGAGTCAGACCCAGATAGGGAAGGAGGCTTCTGAAGGGGAATACAGTTATGTAACCAATTAATTTAATATTAAATTGGGATTAAATGTCCACAAATGTTACATGGGCCACAGGACTTCTAGAAGTAAAAAAGTGTTGCAGTATGGTGATAGAAGCCTATCAGTTTTCAAATATCACTTACAATCCACTACACCACTAAAATAATTAATAAATATTAAGGAAGGATGGTAATGCTCTCTGCACCCACCCATATAGTGATTTTGCAGGCAAACTATAGGTACATATTTGGTGCCATGTAAAATATGATGATTAATAATGCCACTTTGTTGAACAATAACGCTTAATTCATTATTAAAATTTTTAGATTCAGGTGAGCCCCTAAAGTCCTAGCTTCTTGTGTTCTAGACAGGGTTTGCGACTGCTTCCATTAAAAACATAGGGGCTGCCCAGGAATTTTAAACGGATTAAGAAAGAGATTTAATAGGTCAAATGGTACTTAGATTTGTGGTCATTTGCAGGTGCTGGTCTTGCACTGTCTATTTTTTTTTTCAGAGAGGATTTGTATCATCTATAATATTTTTCCTGTCTGCCAGTCCAGACGTTAGCCTTTTCTTTTAATGATTCTTTCCATTTTAATGGATGCCAGAAGGGTTGATGTGTACATGTAAGGCTGAGGCAATGCTAGAGTATTCTAATTAGAACACATTGGAGCACATGTATAGGCAACCAGAGAGAGCAGGAGGACTAAAGAAAAAGAAATAAAGTTAGTTAAATTTAAAGGATACGGACAGGGGGGGATAAAAATGTAGCACTGCCGAGAGAGGGAAGGTAGGTTGAAGAGATTAAAAAGAATAAACAAAGCAGTTATCCTATTGAGGGACATAAGAATGATACAAGCTAGTTCACTATTTCATTTTCAAGTTGGTTTTTAATGTTTTCTTTTTTTTAAAAATAGCTAACTCTGAGGCCAGTGTTAGAATATCCAGGGAGATCAAAGTGATTTTGTCAGGGGTGATTTTTCCCCCCTCTGCATAAATTCTATCCACAGCGGAAATGTTTGAGTTTCTAAATTTAGGGGGGGGGGAACAATTTAATGTGAGATGTATTACAAGATATCTGAAATAAAGTTTTTCTTCTTTGGAAACAAAAAATATTCTGAATTTCATTATGTATCCATAATCCCAATTGAGGAAATTGTTTGCAAATGTTGTAGCAGCTGTATTATCCAAGATCATTCAGGAGACCAAATAGCTAGGAAACACCAGTAAACATTTATTATCTAGTATTAAAACATAATGTGAGAAAATCAACTGTGCATTTCAACAACTTAATTATCACTCTGTCCAGATGAAAGCATTTTAGAGAATGACAAATTTTATTTCTTTTCAATCTTTCACTATTCTGAAATGCCATGCAAATTGAACCCTACAACACTTACTCAAAAAATTTAAGTTTTTTGTTGAAACTAAAATTCTCACATTGAATCTCATTTTATATGGTTTCATTACTTTTTTTTAATATTCTGCCATATTAGCATTTTTAATTTTTTTTATAGTTCAACAGATGATAATTGACTGAAAACAAAAATAGAATATTCAAAAAAGGTGGGAAACCTGGAACAGAAAAATCACTATTGGGTAATGAACTGATAGATAACACTTATATTTTATAGCCTTGGAGATAAAACGGCACACCAGGAAAAAGTATTTTAAAAATGAAAATAGCTTTAATTAGTCAATTGAAATCCAAACGTTATGTAAACTGCTCTGAGCACTTAGTACCACAGAAACTGAGCAATAAATCTTAATTGGGAATGTTTAGTTTTACGATAGATTGCCTGGAATACTGATTTCTATTTAAAAGAAACAAAGTTATTCATCTGAAACTGCCGGAAGGTTTCAATTATTCACTCAGTAGCAGCACAAACTCATAAAATGCAAGTTGGGTATTTTGATAAGATTATGATGCACTTCTATTTCAAGTATGTTGCACATATGGATTAAATGTGACGAACAAGTAATGTAAGCTAGTCAATTACTGAAAAAAATCTAGAACTCCTGGTTCAGAGATGATACCTTTTATTAGACCAACCTTTTATTAGACCAAATTGCACAACATGTTTTCAATTTCTTAGCTGGTCTAATTAAAAGGTATCATCTCTGAACCAAGGGTTCTAGATTTTTGCATTTTTTTCCCTCAGACCAACACAGCTGCCAAATATACTCCAGAGTCAATTACTGTGTGCGCTCTCTCTTGCTCTCTCACTCTCTCTTTTAAACCAAAATAAAAATAAACCCAATCAATCTGCTATACAGGTAAAATTAGATAAAGTAGTAACACATAAGACTAAAAAAATATTTCTGTGCTGCTTTGTAATTCTGGGTTCCGTTGAGTTGTTATAATAGCTGGATAAATCAGATATTCCAGAAATTTTGTTACAAAGCATTGTCTTTAGAGTTTGCAGTCAAATTACACCTTAAAATTGATGTAAAAGTTATTATTATTATTACTATTATTATTATTATGTGCTTCTTGTAGCAGCGTCCGGTAGGGATCAGAAGATAATATTACGATGACTATTTTTGTCTTAGTCCTTAGTAAAATGGTTGAAGTAGTAACTACAGTGGAGCAACTTGAGAGTGAAACAAAATAATGACATTCATTATGCCAGAAAGATGAGTTAAAATAGTATTTAAAAAAAACAAAGAAATTGAAATCTTCTGGCTAGTTCCACCTGTTTCTCCAGATGTATTCTCATAGCATCTGATGAAGTAGGCTGCAGACTATGAAAGCTCATGACTCTCTTAATGAGCAAGTCTATTAGGACTTTGTAAGCCACATAAATGTTAATTTCACCTAGTGGAGAAGTCAAACCTTAAGGTGAAAATTCATCTCTGACTGTCCTTCATCTGCACAGCTGTGACTTGCTGCTAGAGGCTTAGTGACAGCAGGGTAAAGACTAGGAGTCTATGTAAAATGTTTCTCAGTGCAAAGTCTGTGCTTTCTTTGTGACAATGTCTTCACATTTTGTGTGGTTCCTTTTTAGTCTATTGAGGAAGAGGAGGAAGCAGCATTGTTATAGTTGGAAGAATGAAAAAAGTTTGCTCTGGGTGTTAATGGTCTGGCACTTTGAATGTATTGGTATGTCTGCATTCTTTCCTTGATTGCAATCTAGGCAAAGTCAGTAAATAAATTAGGAGCAAAACCAGTCTCATTGCTTCCGCTGGGAAGAACAAGCACTACAACCTCAGAGCACCCAGCAGCTGTGTCTTCTGCTGCCACCCAGACTACTGTTTGAGCTCTGAGGGGCCAAATCCTTTTATTTCTCTGCTGCCACCAATGGGACCATCAAATAGGTCAGGGCAGTCGGAGGTATCATGGCCACTAGGACTTCTGGGGCTGTGGCACTTGCTTTTCCCAACATCCACAAGGGTTGAGGCTCTTTGCCTGGCCCTGCTATGCCCTGGCATCTCCACTCAGCCTCACTCAGGAGGAGCCAATACATCTTGGGATATTGGCCGACTTCAACTTGGACAAAATAGGTGTAGGTAGTGTCCACATCTTAATGGAACAACAGCAAAACTAGGTGGATTAGAGATAATCCTACCCTGAAGTGTCGTAACTTTAAGCCAAATAACAAGTGCTTTAAAACACATAAGGGTGTTAACATGCAGCCAGTATAGGGGGTGAGCTCCAGAAGCCACCCAAAAATACCATGTAACTATGCCCTAAGGTACTGCCTGGCCCTCCTTCTGTATTATTTGTATGTTTGGCAAATCTCATCTCCCAAATAAGCTGTTATTCTGCTCCACTGACCTCCTCTTAAATTGTCCTAGCCGGTACACATGAAACCTAACACTTTTACCTTCCCAAAGAGCACTTTTACTTGTCTCACACTTTTGAGACATAGAATTTTTCCCATACTAATTAAAGCCCATTTCAATTACAAGTACATAGTTAATTGCAGTACTTATAACATCGTAAGAAACTTGCCAATGCTTTATTTTACCTTTGGTATTTATATATTGTGCTTTTTTATGAGCTACTCCCGATTCCTTTCTTCCCACCTATTGTGTGATTTCCTTATCAACGTCACCTAGAAGTGTGACTTTTTATTTTTATTTTTTACTGGCAGTTCGTGTTAAGATTATTCAATACTTCCCCTCTTAAAAATATGGCCTCGTTTGGAAGAGAACTAACACCTCCATTTTCACAAGAAGACATCAGTGTTTCCTGGGGGATAATCCCCAAGTGCCTATCGCTGGGCTCAGGAACATCCCTTTATATCCTGCCAGAGTTATAAAAACCTGACAATCACCATTTCTGTTCTGCTTCTAGGGTAGAACAGCGTGTTTTCGGAAATATGCTAAAAATCTTCCTCACTTATACCTCTACATGGATAGCACCCCCAGCATGGCAATTTCATACACAGATCTGAGAGTAATCTTCAATTTCAGATTTACTAGCTTTCAAATTCACACACCTGCAACCTTAACAATATTATTTCAATTAATTTTTTGTACTTATCTTTTATTTACAATTGTAAATACTTTTTCTACTTATCTTTTATTTACAATCCCTCTTTCCTTGTACCTTATTTCCTGCTGTGGTAGCCTTACACTAACAGCATATCCAATTATAGCTTAATCACCAATATGATCTTATGTGCCTCTGAACAACATATAAAACCTTAATTTATTCATGCTAGATGAATCTGTTAAATATCTGTTGTAGTTGTAAAAAAAACATTATAGGTTAATTATAGCAATAATGATCAGACTTTTTAATAAAGTTTCCCAAAATGACTTAAATATGACCTTATAATTTAAGTATGCACTATCGATAGGATGATTATCTGCTGCTATGCAGATGGCACTGTGTTCTTAGATCTTAAAAATGAATGCTCCTAAAATGCACCCCAATTAAGGTTATTTTATTACAAAATGCAAATGTAAAAATTCTCACAAAATATTTACAAACCATTTCATAAAGATAATTTCCCTAAATAGATCAATTTAAGCTGAGAAAACTTTGAAGGGCATGATCAAGAAGGTTCTCTTCCCTTTCTACCTTATATTTTATTTTTAGATTGTGAACATGCAGAGAAAACAAAGCAGCAGTAAAAAGCAAACAAAAAGAAGGGAGGGCAGTGATAAATACAATACAGACCTAGCCAAGCAATAGCAAACCAAACCAGTCAGAAAAAAATAATTCTACATTCATAATCATGTTAATAGTAAGGATGGTGAGATTAATTGCCCAAGGAAGATATATATTTTTTATTATAGTATATACAGAGTTATCAGGTCTTTTATGCTGGTGCAGAAATGGGGAATCCCCTATTTATTTATTTATTTTTAGATCTTTTATGCCAATCCAATGACATTTTAAAGCATATCTAGATTTCAAAGTACACCGCATGATTTTGGGAAAGCAAAATACTTTATTTGAGAAATGTTCTAAATAATACTAATCAAAGGATATTGCATAGTCAAATTGCACTCCTTAGCTTCTTATCAAGCATGAAACAAAACAAATAGTAAAAGCCGTATGAAGTTTCTGTTCTACTAATTATAAGAATATAGCAGATAAGTGCTGAACATGCAGGGACTTTTTCCCTTTTCTATTTGTGTTGGCGTTTGAGCCTTTGGAAATTGCAATAAAGACTAACAAGGCTTATCAGGTAATTAAGGTAGAACCAACAGGCAATAAAATCTGTCTCCATAAAGTTATTATTTATGAATCTCTGCCACCAAGGCATTTGTAGTACTAATATAATATAATACAATGAGAATATATTACATTCTTCTCTATATTACTCTAACTGAGAAATGTCTACTTGTATATTTCCAACTCCAAAATAGAATACATCTCAGAAATTGATGCTTGTCAGTTGGGAATGCCCACATCCCTAATATGTCACACTGCACAACAGATTCGAAGACTTAATTAATAAAGATATCTACCTTGTTCCCCAAATGTCTAAAGAGTCAGTAATTACTTACACAGCTGCTTCAAATACACTGAAAATGGGTCCTCCTTGTCAATTACACGTGAGTTATTAAAATGAGCTTTTCTGTCCGGTATTTTAATATTCTAGAGAGACATTCTTTCTTATTATTAGCATTAATTTGTCTTACACTAATAAAACAATCAAACTAATAAAGAATCCAAACATTGACATATTTAGCTTTGAAAAACACATTATGGACTTTAAAACTCTAAAAAGTTTTCAAGAGTGAAAGTTTTAAAAGTAATTTACATCTATTTTTCTCTTGCCATCAACAATAAAAACTGAAAAAAAATGAGAGCCAAAATCTTTTTTCAGCACAAAGCCCAGGTTCTGAGCAAAGATGCCTGTGAGTCCAGGGAGAAACAGAACCCTAATCAACCAGTTCACAGACATCAGAAAGACGTTCTTCAACTCTTGCACACATCTGCAAAGGAAAGTAGGAGTGGCTGCCATGGCCTCAAACCCACTGAGCAGAATGAGCTATACCATATTCAGACCTCCAAAGGTCTTTCTTGAGTCAATATATATGACTCCCAGAATATAAATTTCTCTTTCACCCTATTACATTGTGATGATGGATAGTTAATGATTTTTCACTGGGAACTAGATTGAGCCCAAGTGTCTTCAAAAGGTAAAATGAATAGTGATAAAGTAAATAAAACAATTTCAATATGAAATGATTAAATAATAAAAAAAAGCATAAGATAATATTTACCAACTGGATCTTTTTGATTCTGAAAGAGTATTTTGCTGTTGCTGCCATCCATGTTTGCCATATTAATTGTGTTTCCATCAGTCCAGTAAAGCTTCCTTAACAAGAGAAAGGAGTGATTGAAAATGTGTCTTCATATATATATAATGTTCTAAATCTGTCAGTAGTGAAAATGTTAATAATATTAACAGTAAAGACAAAATTACAATATGTATGGCTGCGCAACTTAAATCATAGTAAGTTTTGTTAAAAATAATTTAATATTTAAATCAAGAAAATGCATTTTAAAAAGTTTTCTTACAATTCTGCAGAAATAAAAGAAGAATGCATAATTTCATAACTGATTTTTTAATTTTTCTCCAAATTTAAACAAAAAGCTATATATAAAGCGACACCTGCAGTTCTGTCCACTAGAAAAGGAACATTAATAACCAAGGCAAGATATATAAGCTCTATTTGTACTATTACTGGTGAGAACATAAATTTTTAATTCCCAAATAGTCTAGATTTTTCTTGGTAGTCCTAAATATTTAAATGAGCACTGTATACAATAGCACATATAAGGATTCTTTCTTATCCTAATGATACATTTCCAATTAAAAACAATTATACTTTACCCCCTGACTGGGTGAACAGCAAGACACTGGGGTTTATCGATTCCATGGATGATTGAGGTTTTCAAAGACCCATCTAAATGGGCCACATTAATTTGAGTTTCATCAAACTCTGAACTAATCCAGTACAAATTGCGTGAAATCCAGTCCACTGCAAGGCCTCTAATACTTTGAATATCTGCAAAATGTGAAAGATCAAAATAAGAGTGAATTTAAGTTGCTCATTTGATTTGCTCTCCAAGTTAATATTCCTGTGTTAGGGAAAATTTAATTTACTCTTTAATGTGTTAGCAACAACTATACAAAATTGTAATCTTTTGTATTTATCAGACTCTGTTAAAGCATGAATAATCATTAATATTTTATTGTTAGGTGAAAAGAAAACTTGCAGCAACAATTAACAGTGAAATTGAACTAAACCATGACCAAGTCCTCAGCTATCTTTTAGAAGTAAAAACAGTAGTAAACATTTCCATCTAAGGAAATCAACCAAATGTGGACTGCATATCTGACAATACATTTCCCTATTTTGGTGGAAAATACTTGTAATAAGTATGCTATTTGAAAGGTGTATGTTGGCAAAGATGGGGTGGAATAACCCACCCTTCCTTATTAGAGTCATGGCTTTTAGACAGACAGACAAACTACAAAAAAGTTATTAATGAAGTGAGCTAGGTAACACCTTATATACAGGTTGTTAAATGGCATCCTGACATAACACTCCATCTAGATTAATTGGACTCCATGACAGTCTAAAACAAATCTTGATGGCCCTGACACAAAAAGGTCCAGATGTAATGTTATTATTCAGCATGTAATCATATTAAAAGGAGCTTTGAAGTTGATTCCAGTGCAGAGGTCTCAATAGCACCAATGGCACCGGCACGTAGATGCAGTTTCCCTAGCGCTACAGAACTGGTCTCTGACACGGGTCTGAAATACAGTGCTGGCCTTCATACTTGCAAGTTCTGATTTGCTTCCTCCCAGGGATTGAGAAGCCAAAGATAGCAGACTAATGATAACGAACAGCTCAGTTGGGTAACTGATTCCCAAAAGAATACTAGGGCAGAAAAGTCAGCCTGATCCTCCAGGGCAAACATCATTTCCTGTTGTCTTTTTGTCTTCGGATATAAACATAACTTCTGAGGATTCAGCAGTTTCTTTACTTTCCAGATATACAGATTTCTTTAACTAGTTCTTGTCATGACTTCAAGCAGGTGTTATAATATGCTTTATTGACTTTGAGGACAAAAGTCCTACAGGCTTTCAATACAGGCATTAAAACCATACCCACAAATGAATCCAACAGAGGGGATAGCATGTTATTACTTGTGAGCAAGGGTAGTGCAGAGACTCCAGATCTCATAGCAAACACAGCTTCTTCTTTCATAGTAAGGAGTGTTCCTAACAGCCACAGTGTCAGCAGGGTGTTTCCTAGTGCCAAAGATGATGCAAAAGCTGACATTACCACTAAAGTAAATCTATCTAAGATCAGCTATTAATCCTGAAAATAGTACTACTGGTATCTTTGGAGATGTCCAAGTTTTATGTAATGGTTGCCAGGCAACGGATTCTGCAAATCTATTTACTAGTCCCTTTCCAGAGCAAAATAAAGTTCTTTTTGGAGTCCAGTACCTCAAAATGGAAAAAAAAAAGTCACCTTCTAACATTACTTGAGTGTTAAAAAAATAAGGCAGGGCACTAGTATCACAACTAAGCTCAGGGACCTCCCCAGCAGATCCTGCCGAGCACAATGTCTCGAGGCACAGAAGAAAAGCTACAAGTTTAGTCCTTCTCTCCATTTACACCCACATGGTTAATGTCAAATAACTTGGTACTCCTCAACAAAAATCCACTTTTGTCTGTGGTTCTTCCAAGGCACAATGAAGCCACTAAACCTAGATTATTACACCTGAGACAGGACAATCAAACTAGACCAAAGTCAGCAGAGATAAATATGTAATGCTAGAGATAATCATAGAAAACAAATTTCTTGTTAAGCTATCTTCAGCAGACTGCTTCTGTTTTCTTATGATTCTTATCTTTCCTTTCTAAAAATGAACCATTTATTTTGCTATTGAGATGTATTTAAACCTTCAGTGAGAATTAGATATCATGGCAAATTAAATTTGAAAGCATAAATGTTTTATTCATCTGTGAAGTGAAATCAATGTCTAAGTGACATTAATTCATTAATTAAAATTAAGAGAGATTATTACTCAGCACTAATTATCCACAATCAATGTAAAGTATACGCAACAAGAAAACTGGACATATGCACCGATTCCATACTTAATACATCTACATCTACATCTTGTCTTTTCTTTTTTTTGCATAAATGATTACTATACTTAAATAGATAACATTCTATTTACCTCTTGATATAACAGTTTCTAAACCAGTCCCATTAATAAAAGCACGCTTGATGGTTTGTGTTTTTACATCAGTCCAATATAAACGTTCCTCTGCTGCATCAAAGTCTATGACAGTTACATCATCAATGTCAGGGACAGTGAAGGCTGTGATGAAGTTGAAGTATGGGTTTTCTATATCCACACCTCTTATTTCTGAACGTCTTGCATAAAGAAGAAATTTTTTCAGTTCTGTAAGAAAAAAAAGTGATTTTTCATAATCAGAGTTAACTGAGTTCAAAGTTATCCCCTAGTTATTACCTTAAAAAAATTAAGTCAATATCAGTGACAATTATGCCTATAACAAATCTGTTTACTTAACACAACATATAGGCAAGCTACCCTAGAAAAATAAATTTTGTAACAGCCATAGAATCAGTTTTATGCATTAGTTTAGACACGTATAAAGCTTTCCCAAAGATATTATAACAATACAGTCTTGCAAGACCTTGAAGAACAAAAATACCATCCAACTGAAAACAGTATTTTAAAGCTATTGGTTCCAAAACATTAATTAATCTAAATCTCTAGTTCTACTTTTCCTTTGTAATACTAAATGGCATTAGAAATCTCAGGAGGAAAATGCAACAACAATAACAACTATGGCTCTAAAGCATTACAACTAGAAGTAATTAAAAGTCATTGTTCAATGTATGTATTGATTAAAAATAGTTGAAACAAAAAAGGGGAGGCTACAAATGAGGGATCCATTGTTCAGCTCTATCTATTTACAAATGCAATTTGTTGGTGTATGATATGTAAATTGATCAAGGGTAATACAGAAGACACTTCTGTCTTCGAAACACATATGATACTTTAGGGAAGCCTGTCAATGTATGAACTACAGCGATAACTTTTGTTTTCTTTAACATCTTTTGATACAGGGAAATATTTTTCCAGAGATTTCTGAGACTCTATTAGACATTATAAAAAAAGTATGAACTACAAAGTTTTATAAATAATGGACAAAGACGTTTGACATTTCTGGGGCTATTATAGCTTAAGACTGTTACTTATAATTATATACATATAATCTGCAAGACTGCATATTTTACTTTTACTTCATCTTAGTTCTTAATGCCAAAATACTATGCTAAGATGACTTTATAAGAAGAACAGGTAAGATTAAAGCTATTAAGTGCTTTTTTGTCATGCAGGTTACCTGCATCATACTTTTCTGATGTTGCACCTTACAAATCTTCCTGTTCTGCAGAGATAAGCTCTACTAATATATCACACACATAAGTCATAGGAAAAAAATGAATAAGGTAATACATATCAAATTTCCACATGCTGCTTATATTTGAATAACACTGGTTTCAAACAGTAGGTGTACTTTTTAAAATATCACTACAAGATATCAGACTGTCACTTTGCTGGAATCACGTGACCCCCAGTTATCTCTCCTGCTTGGTGCAGGAGGCTGGACCCGATGATCTTCCAAGGTCCCTTCCGGCCTTACAATCTATGAATCTATAAAACCTTGTTTGAAGATTATAAACCTACTCTGTCTGGATTAAACTTTTATATGCAATTTGGCCCCCAAGATGGGGGGAAGAAACTTACCATAACATGTTTTCTTGTCTACAGACAATTTCATGAGATGAGGACATGCACAGGCAGCACTTCTATTGTGATTGATCAGACACATGTGAGAGCATGGACCTCTGCCACCATTGGCAGCACAAGGATTGGGAGCTGCAATTAAAAAACAAAATATTAACAGTGGAAAGAGAAAATAACTGAGATAAAAAGCAACCTTCAGAGAACAGCAATTCCATCACTGTTTAGAGAACGAGACCATACCAATTATTAAATAATTTTTGCTATATGTTCAGCAGAGAGATGGTTAGCCACACTAGTCTGAGATCAGGGCAGGACAGTGCCTCAGAAGCTATCTGGTTCGAAGAGGCATGAGCTTTTGTAGGCAACAACCTACTTCATCAGGTGCTATCAGGGTTGTTTTAAGGCTGAGTATGACTTTCCATTGTATGGAACTGTCGTTGTAACATAAGCATTGTTGATTCTTGGCAATCTCAGAGTGGGGGAGGAGGGGGGAAAAATGTTTTTTTGCAGAGATGCAGAGTAGGGCTGTGGCCCTCAGATGGAGTTCCTCTTCCTATGCTGTGTGGAGGCCAGGTCTGTGGTGGGTTGATCAGAGTCTGGCTCTGTGTCATGGAAATATTCCTTTAGTTGTAGGCAATGGGGAATAAAAAAAATCTTGACTTCATATAATTTTGCCTTTTGAGCAGTAGGGGAGAAGGAAAAAACATGGGGAAATACAAACCTCTTAGGGGGGAAATCAGTGTGGCTGGGGAGGTTGATGACATTGTTGTGGACAATAGGGTTTCTATTAGAGTATGTACATTTGGAAAGCTTTGCTCCCTCTTCTTCAAGGGGTGGATATGTTTGTGATAAGGTGATGATCTCTTTATATTATTAGCTGTTGTGTGTGAATGGTTCCATATGTTGTTAGTTCTTTGAGTCTGGTGCTAATTGGTTTTGTTTGCTGTACAGAATACTAATAAAGTGGTCTCTAAATTTCTCAGGGAATGTGAAGCACGGCTTGTCAAAATAGGCTATGTGGTATGCAGAATGAAGGGAATTGGTCACCTGGAGTCTCTTAGGTATGATGTTCATCAGCTTGCATCTGGTCAGAAAAAAATACCTGAGAATATCTGAGCAAGTTTCTTGTGTAGATTAATTACAATCCACTTCGTCTGTCTGAGTGTGTTGCCTTCACACAAAGATAAGAGGTTAGCCGTGTTAATCTGAAGTCAGGCAGACAACATCTGACGAGTAGGTTGTTGCCTACTTGACAGCTCATGCCTCTCCAAATCAGGTGCTACGTGGTCTTACCCTCTGCCTTGCTATATTATCAACTTCCATCCAAGGATCCTGAAGGACTTAAGAAGCATTTATGTGAATCACTTAACCCACAATTGAAAATAAAAAAAATCTAAAGAAAAGAAACAAGCAGCCAATTTACATAAAAAAAATTCCACACTATTAATATATTGGGAAGGAAGTGAACAATTTTTCTGTCAATGGACCTTGTGAGGAGACTAGTAAACAGTGAACATAAATACCTAAAGAATAATTTAATCCAGTCAGGATTTAAACAGCTACTTTAAAACAGACTATAAAGTTTTGATGATTGCATGTCATCAAGGCCTCTTTTTTTTGTCTCACTTAAGCCATGCTGAGGTTCCTCTGTGCTTTCTACCATGCTGCCATCTTTTGCGTAGAAGGATTTTTTTTTTTGCAAAAAGGAAAGCAAACTCATTACATCTTCCTCTTTCAAATACTCCTTAAAAATTTTCTGTGCTAAAATGGCTGTAAATCAGTAGATAATCCAGTGGGTTTGCTCACTCTGTTTTTCATTAAACCGGCCAGGTGGTTTCATAATTTTCTTATCTTCATTCCTTCCTCCTTCCAATTTATTCATTTATGATTCTCTCCTCATATGTGTACATTGGGATCTTTAGGGACAGGAATGTCTCTATGTAAGGGACATGCAGCATACCTAGTAGAACAGGAGTCTATTCTCTGATCTCCGAATAATGCTACAATTCTAATACTGTTCCTGGAATTGGCTGAGTACAGTTAAGAGAAAATTAATTTAATATACTGTATTGACTCCAAGGCCACATCTATATTAGAAAGGTGCTTGCATAGCAACATTGATTATAAGTATGGGATTTTGAGAACATGTTTAAGACAGAAAAATCTATAGTATAATTCCAGTTATACCAGCATAGAATTGCTTTTGCCAGTCCAGTTTGTTTCATTTAGCATCAAGCTATATTTAGTTGTATCATTATTATGTCTGTATGAATTGTGGTTTTTGATATTAATGTAATTTTTATGTTTATATTTCAGTCAAGATTGTTCAGTAGAACAATGCTTAACTTAAGTCTTTCTCCTGTGTTTATACTTGAGGGAAGTAAACTCTGAAAATTAGAATCTGGCATGGGGATGTTTAAGAGCAAGTCAGACAGACCCTTGAGGATTTGGTCTGAGGCACTTGAGCCAGACCCTTCCAGATAAAGACAACTTTATATTTCAAAAGGAGACACCTGTAGTAAGAACCCCTGGCTATTCAGGCTACTCAAGGAATAACATTACTCACAGCTGGAGAGGTAAGTAACAATAAGTATCATTAAGATATTTCTGAAACCATGTAAATACTCTTGGGTCATAACTGGAGCAGAAAAGACTTTTGGTCTTTTAAAGAGATGCACCCTTTTTGGTGATGGACGGGGGGGAGGGGAGAAGAGCAGGACGTTATTCCATAGCATGGGTTCAAGCAGCAGATGGCAGAAAGGGGTTTGTGCTCAGGTTGCATCACAGGCATTTATGCAGATTATAGATTCAATTTTCATTTGCATGGCTGTGCTTGCCCTACAGGTCCTCTGGCCATGCAGATTCAGAGATAGAATCAAATTAGAAAATGCCTGTGCATTATTTCTTTTATAGTGGAGAAGCTGCTGCACATCAGCTTCCCTGTGGTTCTGGACAGAACATGACCTTGATCAATGGCAAGGAGGGCAAGACAGTTGGAGATCACATTCTGCTGCAGACTTTGTCCACCTTCATAGCTGTTGAGAGCCTAACATCTTCTTCTACCTGCTCTACCCTTGAGGACCCATACGTGGGGGCAGCACAGGCTTATTACATGGTCTAAGCATTCAGAGAACAACCCCTGCAAAACCTAAGGATGGAGGAAACCTGATCAAGAAAAGGAGAGCCATGAACACCTACTGAAAGGAGCATTTTGAAGACCTTCTCAATTGAGACTCTCAATGGCATGAGTGTTCTCAAATCCATTCTGCAACACCCAGTCAGAGATGATCTCAAAATCCCTCCAACACATAGTGAGGTGAGGAAAGCCATAAAACAGATGAAGAATGACAAGCCACCTGGATCTCGTGGAGTCCCTGCCAAAATCTTCAAGAAGGGGGGTGAGAAGCTCACAACTCCATTCCTTCATCTGAAGGACCTAGAATGATGGGGAAATCCAGGATGACCTCAGGGATGCCATGATCATGAGAAGCTTCAAGGAAGGAGACAAGTCTGACTGGAAATTACAGAGGGATGGTCTTGCTATCCACCACAGGAAAGGCCACTGTGAGAACCCTCATGAACCATATCCTTCTACTTGCTGAAGGCCTCCTCCCAGAATCTCAGTGTGGATTTAGGGAATCAAAAGGCACAACTGACATGATCTTTATGTTCACTAGTTGCAGTAAAAATGCCAGAGACAACATAAACCTCTTTGATCTCACGAAAAGCCTTCAATTCTGTCAACCAAGAAGCACTGTGGAGGATCCTGCTAAAGTACAGATGCCCACCAAAATTCACCAGCTTTCTTTGCCTGCTACATAATGGCATGTGAGAAGTGGTTCTCAGTAACAGATCTATCAAAAATCCCTTTGAGATTAAGATGAAAGTTAAGTAAGGCTGTGTCATCACTCCAATCAAGAAGATATTCCTTATCACAATGCTACATTTGACAAGGCAACAAGCTTTTGGAGTGAAGCCAAACTACCAAATGGATGGTAATCTGTTTAATCTCAGCCAACTCCAGCCAAAACCAAGATCACCCCAACCTCAATCACTGAGCTCCAGTATGCTGATGATCCTGCAGTGTGTAATGACTCAGAAGCAGACCTTCAGACAATTGTTGCTATCTTTACTGAGGCACATAAGAAAACAGGACTGATACTTAACAGTCAGAAAACTAGGGTCCTCCAGAAGACTATGGTCCTCCATCAATAAACTCTTTATGAGCAGTCCCCATCTCTGGTCATTCAGATTCACAGTAAGACTCTGGAGAACACTGAATATTTCCCATACCTTGGAAGCATCTCTCATAGAAGGCTAAACTTCAATAAAGAAATCTAACATCACTTAAATGTGCAAGTACAGCCTTTGGACACCTGAGGAAATGAGTATTTGATGACAGATTAGAAACAAAGCTCATGGTTTATCAAGTTGTAATCCCCACTTTACTATTCGGAGCTGAGATGTAGACAACATACAGGAGACATCGCACGTCACTGGAAAAGTACCATTAACACTGCCTACAGAAGATCCTTTAAATTCAATGGGAAGACCAATGTTAGTATCCTCTTGCAAGCAAACATCATGACCATCAAGGTGATGATTGTCCAACATCAACTTCTCTGGGACTACCACAGCATCCACTTGTCCCCAAACTCCAGACTCCCAAAGCAAGTTTTACTTTCCCAGCTCAATCAAGACAAACACACAGACAAAGCACTTCAAAGATGTCCTCAAGGGCAACTTTTAAAAAAATTTAACATTGACATTAACTCATGGGAGAATACTATCCAGGCTCACCCCAAATGGAGAAAGAGCCTGAATACAAAGGATGTCAGTACTTCGAAACCTTAGAAAGGGAACAAGAGACAGAAAAGTGGAAGCAGCAGAAACAGTGCGTCATTGATTGAATTAAGAACCCAGAACCACCCATCCCACACAGAAATGTGCCTGAGTTGTACATGTCTGTTGATCCCAGATAGGCCTAGTCAGCTATCATAAGACTTGGAGATAAGACAATTATGGAAGATAATAATCACTGACGGTGAGGGACTGCAAATTTTGGTGATCGTGAGAATTACTTAGATATGCACATACCACCCAAATGTTTTTGGAGAAAAAAACAACTGGTAGCAGTTTCACAGAAGCAATGAAGAAAGCAATTCTTTGTAGCTTTTAGCCCAAAAGCCAACTGCAGGGGTGTCAAACACAGAGCCAGTAGAACATTTGCCTCTGGCCCATTGGATACCCAGAAGCTCTGCAGCTAGCTGGGGCACAGTGCACCTCGGCACTGGGGCTCCACGTGCCTCAATGCAGGGCTCTGTGGCGGAGCCACTGTCCTGAGACATGTGGAGACAGGGGAGCAGCCAATTTATAGCTGCCTGCTCCCTGTCTTGAGACACCCAGCACCTAGGGCCTCCACAGCACATGGAGATGGGAGAGCAGGCAGCCCTGGGCTTCTTGCTCCCCCATCTCTGCATTTATCTCAGCTTGCCATTTTGGTATGGTTTGTGCTGCTTTTTCCCTAGGTTTGTGGGGTGGGGGGATTGCTACTAGGAAATCCTAGTAGCAAATTTTACCCTGACACTGCAAATTAGCAGAACCATGCACTGGTTAATGTTAAACTCATGCTTAACCACACATGCCTGCACATCTGGATTCAGCCATAAAGATGAAATTGCATTTGGCCCTAACTGTCTCATCAAGCCACACTCCAATCTTTCCTTTTTATATGTATGATCCAAATCTGGCTTAAATGCATAGACCATGTATAAAAAGGACGATTAACAGTATGGTTTCATGGGTTTTTTAATCAATATACATCTGCAGGAAAATGGAAAACTAATTATTAAAACAATCAACATTGAGAAACAAAATGCCTGGGAAAGTAATCTTCGAAATATTTAAGAAATGAGATCTGTGGATCACCGAAAGTCACCTTTCTTCAAACAATCTGATATTGTTCCTTTGTGAATAATAAAGATGTATGTGAGGTGTGTAAATATGTAATGTCACCACATAAAATGAAAAGGTCCCAAAGGCCTCTCATCAAATTTGGCAGGTTCCAAGCTGCTCAGTGTGTTAGTATGCTTCCCTCTTGCCTGCTATCTTATGCTCTAGGATCTTAAGCATTAGTTTAAAAGGAAAGCAAAAAAAAGGTCTGTAATGCTTATAATTATGGAGAAAATATTCACAAGGTGAAATACAGGTATGAATACTGTTATTAACAACTACATGTTATTAAGGTAGGGGATGTATTAATTGCAAGTATAGTATTTAAATGTAAATGTTGAAGTATTGCACCATTCATCTGTGAGTGGGTTGGGAGCTAAATATAGCTTAGTCAGGGTCATGTGCAGAGCTGGCATGAAAAGCTGGGTTTCTCCAGCCCCAGGTCTGCCCTCTGAACCAGTTCAGATATTTGCTAAACCAGGTTAACCAGATCCTGAACAAATTTAGTTTACCTGAGTATGTGATCTAATTTAGATTGGGCCCATCCAAGTTAAGTCAATGCCATGAAAATTAGCCTAATCATTCCACACTATCTTTTTGAATAATGGCACAGCCTTTACTCACTTTTTTAATTGCCATGGTGTTTAAAGTTCATTAAAAATCAACACCAGTGAGCCATAAATGTATTTAATCCATTCTTTTAAAGTTCTGATGCAACTTTTCTGGTTCAGAAGATTTAAAAAAATGTTCCTGCCTTCATGTTCTTATGCCTCTTTGGTTATTACTGGACTAGAACATACAGCAACATCATCATGTGACATGAACACATCACTTGGATTCTTTAAATGTATATATTTTTTGAACATTCTCAACTTTTCTGAATGAACATTAATAGCTTAATAACCTCTGATGGAAGCAGAGCGCAATTGTGCTCAGAGGAGGACTGTCTTTTATGTCAACGAATCTGAAACTGGAGAAAGGAAGTGAAAACTCAACAACTATAAGATATGTCTAGAGATAAGAACATATAAACTATTAAATGAAAGGGGTGCTTTCACAATTACTTACCCCTACAAACTATTGCCAAATCAAAATTATGCCAAACCAAAACTTAAATCTAGCCATTTAGGTGCTCAGATATTAGAACATATCGTTCACCATAAGCACCTAGACAGAAAGTTAATTTAAATGTAATAAGTACTAGTCTTTTTCAACATTTGCCATTGATTTGGTTTATCTTTCTTGAAACCATTATAGACTTTTGTAATTTTATCTTCAGCAGATTTGGTTACCAATTCTTTTAACCTGTCTCAAGGTACTAGCCATATATCTATCCACACATCACTTTTGAGTTGTAAACTTAATCTCAACATATGTCTTTAAAATTTATTTTATTCAAAAAATAACTTTTTCTTAATAATATTTAGCTAAGTAGTTTTTGAGATGGGGTTGCACAAGATGTGGATATTTGCTCTTGGAATTTTCTTGAAAAGGTCATTGACTATCATAACACTAATTCCCTTAAGAATGGAGTAAATTTTTCCTTACTAGTGCCATATATACTGTTATTCCCTCTCCGAGGATCATCATCTTGTTGTGGTGGAGAGGCTTGTGTGTTCCACTGACCACAACACTGACACCGTCTGGAGCTGGGTAGGGCCACCCATGGTGGCAAGGTCAAGGGGGAGGTTCTAGACAAAGAATGATCCAAGAAGTCCTCAATGATGGAGCAGGCGGAGGAAGACTGTGGACCCAACAGCTATGAAGGTGGGAGAAAGCTGCAATGGAGAAGTGGCCCCAGTCATCATGGTTTGCTATGCCACTGAACCTGGCCACCAATCAAGACCGTGTGGGCCCGACTGTGCACCGGAGTCTCCACACTAAACATGCCATGCATAGGCTTCTGTTCGGGCCAAAAGCCCTGTGGCAAGGAAGGATTGGCAATGGGGTAGGGCTGTGATACCTGGAGACCCCCAGCCAAGAATCTGCACACAGGCAGTGGATGTGCGATGGCTGTTGGGCATGTGTGTTGGGATAGGGGTGTCTTTCAACAGCTGCATCCATGACTGAACAGTCCTTTTTCAGATACCCTCTGCTCACCCGATGGAGAGGGGGCTAGAAAAAGGTGCCACAAAAATTGGCTGTCCCATCTCTCCTGGCTAGGAAACTGCACCCAGCAGAATCACCACTCCTGTGGTCGAAATAAGAAAAAGCTAAATTTTGGAACCCGGAATGTGAGAATGCTTATTGACAACCCAAAGGGTGATTGCCCAGAAAGACAAACTGACATCATGACTCTAGCAAGGCACAACATTGACATTGCTGCTCTCAGCAAAACCTGGCTCACTGGGGAGGGACAGCTGAGGGAGGTCAGTGGAGGGTACATCTTCTGGAAAGGAAAACCAGACTGTGACCCCCGTACCCACGGATTCAATTTTGCCATCAGGAACAAGATCACTGATGTGTTCTCTGAATTCCCATCAGGTGTCAATGAAAGCCTGATAACCCTTCACCTGCACCTCAGCCAAAACCCATGCGCCACTGTCATCAGCACATAGGTTCCAACTCTGTATTCTAATGAGGAAGTCAAGGAAAGGTTCTACTCCAATCTTGACAATGCCCTTGCCTCCATCGCTCAGGGACAACAAGGTCATTCTCCTGGGTGACTTCAACACCTGGGTTGGATGTGACCATGAAATCTGGAGTGGAGCTATCGGCAAGAATGGTGTGGGGTAGGTCAATGTCAATGATATCCTGCTCCTGACCAAATGTGCCCAACATGGCCTGATTATGACAAACACTGTCTTCTGCCAGAAAGACTGGGTCAAGACCACATGGAGGCATCCAAGGTCAGAGCACTGGCACCTCTTGGATTACTTCATTGTCCAAGACCTGAGGGACATGCTTGTCATAAGAGGCATGAAGGGATATGAAGACTGCTGGATAGATCACCAACTTGTGCAGTCAGTGATGAATATCTGCCTGGCTCCAAGACACTGGAAGACCCAGAAGGCTCCCCAGAAATGGCTGAATGTCACAGCTCTGAAGGACCCTGGAGAGCAGGAGGAGTTCCAGGCCCATTTGGTTAGTGCTATGAAGCAAGTCCCTAAATAGGGGACTAATGGACCTCCTGTATCTGAAAAGAGAAGCCTACAAGGATTGAAAGTCAGGTAACATCATGAAAGAGGATTATTTTGCACTGGCCCATACCTGTAGGGAGCAAACTAGGAAACCCAAGGCCAAAACTGAAACTCAAAATGGCTATGAAATCAAAGAGAACAAAAAGTCCTTCTTTAGATATGTGGGTAGTTGAAAGAAAATCAAGTGCAACATTGGGCCCTTGCTAAACCAAATGTGGCAGCTGACAACCAAGACCCAGGAAAAACCTAACTTAATGATTACTTTGTGTTGGTGTTCTACCAGCCCAAGGCAACCACCCTGCCTAACAAGATGCAAGATTGCCAGGGCATGGACACACCCAGCATTAGCGAAGATCTCATGTGGGGACTTCTTGAGAGGCTTGGAACCCAAAAATCAGCTGGCCTGGATGGAATGCACCCAAGAGGGAAAGATACTGGGAAAAAAAACAAAACAAAACAAAGAAACCATTAACAACAGGCTAATGGAGTGCAACATTCTGAACAATAGCCAACATCACTTTGTTGCAGGTAGGTCATGCCTGACCAACCTCATTTCCTTCTATGACTAGGTGATGCATCACCTGGACAAAGGAGAAGAGGCTGATGTAATTTACATGGACTTCAAAAAAGCCTTTGACTTGGTCTCCCATGAAGTCCTCATGGTTAAACCAAGGAACTGCAGCCTCGACAACCTCGTGGTCCGATGGCTCAGGAACTGGCTCCATGATCAGACCCAGAGAGTGATAGTCAATGAAACCATGTCAACATGGCACCACTGGCATCCCCCAGGGTTCCATACTTGGACCAGTACTTTTTTTTTTTTAAACATATTTATAAACAATCTGGATTCACTGATGACACCAAATAGATATTCTGATGACATATATATCAACAATCTAAATTTGGTGATGACACCAAACTATGGGGAAGTGTGATCACACTAGAGGATAGGCTGGTGATTCAGGCTCACCTGGACAGGCTTGCAAGGTGGGTGGATCAAAACCTGATGGCATTTAACACTGAGAAATACAAGGTGCTTCACCTCAGGGAAAAAGATCCACATCATATTTATAGGCTTGGCAGAGCCACACTCACTAGCACCATGAATGAAAGGGACTTGGGGGGGTCATGACTGACCACAAGATGAACATGGCTATGAGTGCAATGCTGCAGCCAGCAAAGCAAACAAAACCCTGGCTTGTATCTACCGATGCATCTCAAACAAGACCAGGAAGTCATCCTTCCACTGTACTCAGCCTTGGTGAGGCCACATCTGGAGTACTGAATCCAGTTCTAGGCTCCGCACTTTAGGAAGGATGTGGAGAAGCTTGAGAGAATCCAGAGGAGAGCCACACACATGATCAGAGGACAAGAAAACAAGCCTTATGAGGAAAGGAATGCACATACATATATAGATCCACACCTGTACATACACACATACATACATTATATATACACACACATACACATATATAAATACACACACGTATGTATGTGTGCATGTGTGTCTGTGTGTGTGCGCACGTGTGTATATAATTGAATTACTTGTTCAGTTCAACTGATACAAGTAGAGGCTTTTAGTGACAATGGTGCCAAGTTCTAGTTCTGTTAACATATGCACTGTGTTTTCAAATACTGAAATTGATTCAATACAAAAACACCAGAAGTTGCATGTTCCAGGGATTCAGTAGATACTAGTGCGTCACTCTATATTTTAGATTACCTTTTTTTTTTTAATTCTTTACATATTCTATCTTGTATCTGAACATGTCATTATGATCAATAGTTAATAAATAATAATATTTTTAAATGAGTGTTTAATACATATGTTATAATCCAAGTTGTAAGATACCAAATTTAAAAATAACTTTATCACATGTTCAGAGCATTTTTGTATTATTATACAGATTTAAAAGCTTTGCAAAGCAAGAATTGGTTAATGGGTTTATTATTTTGTATTGTATTCCTTCCAGTCACCCGTACCAAATTTTTTATTGTTAAGGAAGTCAGTTTAAACACATCAGGCATTTTTACATATGCTCTGAGGTTGGGGAGGGGGGGTGCAATTTAAAATTGCCTATATAAACCCCAAGGCTGGAACTAGATAGGGAGTTCTCTGTCAGCAGTCAAGGGGAAAGAAGCTCTCAGAGAAGAAGCACACTAAAGAGGTTTGAATACCTGTTCTACTCTGAGTAGGATTAAGGGGCTCCAGGAGGTCACCAGAGACCCTGGCCTACAAGGGACTTAATGCTGGGAGAAGTTTGATTTTTTATACACCGCTGGCTCGGGCTGAGGCTGTTGGGGAAGGAGGAGGCCTTACTGGGGAGCCCATTACAGTGTGGTAACCCCAGCATGACAGAAGGATGCAGCGATAAGGGGGTGAGCAGATCCCAGCACCATAAAAGTGTGCAGCGACAGGACGATGGGAAGACCCCAGCACCAGTGTGGGGCACAGAGACCCCAGCACCAGAGAGGGATACAGCAACAAGGGGGTGAGCAGTCCCCAGCACCAGAGGGCACACTGCCAAAGCAAGTGAACAGACCCCAGTACCAGCGTGGGGCTGCAGAGAGCCCAGCACCAGTGTGGGGCACAGAGGCAGGGCTGCAGAGAGCCCAGTGAGGACAAGAGGCCGAGCTATAAACAAGGCCACAGGAGAGAGAACATTTAATACTATCTGCAAGGCTTGGGGCATGGCAAAGGGGTGGATTGGAGCCACATATCTAGCCCATAAAGCTGAGGGTGTCTTGGGAGGCATTTGTTTTGAAGCGGGACCCAAAAGGGATCTAAGAACCCACGGGGTTCAGTGCAGTCCATCAAGACCGTGTCCAGAATACGAGCTTGAGAGCAGCTTCCTGATTTATTAGAATTACCAACAAGACATGGCAGGTGAGAAAGAGCGTGCCCGTGGGGCAGGATTGGTATGGTCAAGGAGCCCTAGTGGTATCACAGCCATCCCTGGGGACCCTACACTGTGACGCATATAAGAATATAAAAGGGAACACTGAACATTACTGCCAAAGTAAATTACTTTTGTACAAATGTTCTAATTTTCATGGTTGCCCAAGTATGAAAGTGTCTTTTTAAAGAGTGACTTCCTAATATAACCACAGCATGCAAATGGCTACATAACCCAACATGTTCTTTCTTTTCCAAGGAACCAAGAGCTGAGAATTTAGAAAACTGAAACTATTATCCCTCACTTTTAAGGGGAAAAATCCAGAAAACAAACCAATCCAAACCACAATACTTTTTTGAATAACAAAAAATATACTATTTTTTTTTAATCCACAGGTGGACACCTAAATACAATCCAGATACTTTAATGCCAATGAAAGTGCTCTTAGTGACTTCAAAGGTTTTGTACTGAGTCCCTAAACACCAAACTTGAAGTACGATCAATAATTTTAAGGGCAGCCATATATCCTACCTTTTGTTCCCAATATGTACCTGGAACAAGAGTTCTACTGTAATGCTTGTTGTCTTTTTTTCTTCAATGAACTCCCCCAAAAAATCATGAAGTCATGAACCACATCTTAGAAATCCAGATGCATTAAGACTATGGCTAGTAAATGTATTTTATTTATGATATCAAAGATTCTTGACACTTAAGCTTTAGTTCAAGTGCCCCTGTCACCATTTTGAAATACAGGGACACTGATACATGAGATGCTGGATGCTGCTAGAGTGTGGTAATTACCATGCTCCAGTAGACTTGATTGAGTCTGCTCTGATGCACTGTAATTACAGCATGTCAGAGCAGCCTCCACAATCATGTACAGGCACCCTAAAGTTGTGCATTTCATCAAACTGCTTAGTATAGTAAATTAAAAATACTGTAAAACATCTTAGAAAATACTGGTGGAATACAATATACCTTTTTAAATGTAAAACCATCATTTCTTATCCTTTCTGTTATGTACAAAGAAATTAATTGAGGATCACCCTCTTTATAACAACCTTTCTTGTATTTCAAATTTTCCCCATTTTCTCTTCTCCAGACTACAAAAAAAAAAAGAAAAAAAAATCCTAATTTCATCTAACATCTTCTTATATCATGTTCTTTAATTTTCTAATAATTTTTGTTAGTCTTCTCTGAATTATTCCTAATTTGTCCATGTTTTTCACGGATTAGAAGGGGACATGATACTCCAGGTGAAGCCTCAGCAATGCAGACTATACTAAAAGAATCAATTCCCATAACCCATTGTGATATTCCTCTTAATACATCCCAGCATGCTATTAGCTTTTTTTGTAATACCATGAAACTATTGTTAAGTATTCAACTTGTGCTACACCGTGTTTGTAACCTACTATAACCTGCTATAATTCTACAACTTTTTTGTTGTTTTGTTTTGTTTTTTGCTATATATACTGGAAAAATAGGCTGCAAACGTTGGAGAGCAAAGGTGGACTAATTGAACGAATAACATCAGAATTTTTTAAAGGCTTTTTTGATCATGGTTGGTGATCTGTTTTTAGCTTGATTAGTTTATTCCCTATTAACCACTTCTTGGGGAAAATGACAAACAATGTTTAAAGTGGAAACAGCCTCAAATGAATGGAAATCTGGTGTCAAAATGAAATTATAATGAAATGGCAAACATCAAGATTTCTGATAATTTAAAGTTGATATCTTATTCCTTGGTTTCCTTGAAGAATGCGCCAATTACAAGCAACATTCTTATTCCCTAGCTTTTCTAAGTTGTATATTTCAAGAATGAATACAATTAAAAAAATAAGTGAAACTGAAACAAGGAAGCGAGGGAGGGACAGATAGAGGAAATGGAATTTTCAAGCCCACATTATGGGTACATATATACGTTATACTTATACCAGTCTAAGTGAAAGTGGATCAATCTAAACCCAAAACCATAAAATGTTCAGTGCATATAGACCGATCTAAAAATGACAAAAGTGGTCTAGGACAGACCTAGTGTAATGGGCACTCAATTCACATCAACTTAGGTTAAACTGATGCATTGACCTTCTGGACTGTTTCCTTATTAATTCAAGTTAGATCATAGTCCTCTAGTATTCCAGCCTACTTTGCAGCCTAACAGTGATGAAGCTCATCCTTCCAGGACCAGCCAACTCTCAACAAGGAAATGTCAGGAACAAAGTATCGCTCCTGCATGGATACAGGGATAAAACATATTTCCTGTAAGGGAAGGAGGGGGTGGTTTAAAAGCTCTGCCAGCATCCCGCAGAGTGGTCAGTCCCTGCCTTCACCAGGGATGGTATGACTCTTTGCAGGATTCTATGACTCCAGACCCCCTGAGGAATTAGAGAAGATGCCTGCCACAGTTTCTGAAGGGGGATGTAGCCTCTTCCGTCCTGGCAACCTAGCCCATAGCACCGCTGTAGGGTCTGCTGTCCATCCACAAAACAGCTGGGACTTTGGTCTCTGCTGTGCTGGGTGGGTCATGAGGGGGAGAGAGAGCGCCAAGAAAGAGGACATACTGAAACCACTTGACCATCTCTGTGTGAGTGCCCAGGGAAGGTTCCTGTCCTTATATTTCATTTTATTAGTACACTGCAACTTCACACAAAAGCTCTGTTTCTCCCTTGTCAAACAGCAGAAATACAACCAGTGCAATGGAGGGCAGTGCATAGAGGATGTGATGCTAGCGCAAGGACAGGGGGCTGCACAGCTGCAGAGAGCATGAGGGATCTCCATCGGAGGCATCAAAGAAGCAAGGAGGAGATGTTGGAGGCTTTGGACACTGCCTCTGAGTGGAAGCAAGCATAGCTTATTCCTGGCACCAGGAGATGTGGGACTGGCATGAGAAGAGACTCCCCTTGTGAAGGCAGGCATCTACTGGCTGGGGATACCTACACCCAGGCTGCTGAGGGGCCAGTGCTGTGCATGCATGGTGCACCATGACTGGTCTGTGCACTGTGTCTGCTTTGCCCAGGCTTCACAGAAGACCTCCCCACCCCTACAGTGATATGGCACCTGCTCAGGCAGTAGTTGAGGTGCTCTTCTTGGTGGTCCAGCTACCCCACGTAGGGCTTCATGAGCCAAGACAGGAGAAGCTAGGCTTGATCCACAATGATGAGGGGAGGGAAAATAGCACTGATGATATAGTTGGGGACTCCAGGAGCATAGCATCCACTCTCCATTATCTGGGGGAGTGGGGCATTTTGGAAGATGTGGGCATAATGGGTACTGCCTAGTCAGCCAGTGAAGATGTGGATGAAGCAACCTTGGTGGTCAACAATACACTGCAGGGCAATGGGGAAGTAGTCCTTACAGTTAATGAATGCCTGGGTGCCTTGGAGCAAGCAGAAGATGGGGATGTAGGTGTTGTCCACTGCCCCCACGCAGTTGGAGATATCCATTTGGTGGAAGCCAGCAACCACCTCTTGCAGGTTGGCTTGGCAGATGAAGCAGTTGGCCAGGACATTCTGAATGACCAGGCACACCTCCTGGACAGCCTCTCTGGCCACAGACTTGCCCACACCAAGCTGGTTGGCTACATAGTGGAGACTGCTGCGGGTGGTCAACTTAATTACAGTGATGGCCACCCACTTGTCTGGAGTGAAGGATGGCCACATGTAGACCTCCTGGCACGTAATGTAGAGAGCCACCTGAATGAAGATTTCCATGAAGGTGGCCCAGCACATGCAAAAGGTCTGGCCCCACTGTTTATCATCCTGGGTGCACAGGACAATTTGCTCCTATCAGTTGCTGCTGGTGATGCAGGACCAGGACCAGCATCCAGTGGTCTGGAGGTGGTGCCAGAGCACACTGGCATCCTGGGTGGCCTCATCCTTGCTGGCTCTGTGGAAGTTGGTAGGCCAGTCCAGGATGCTTGGAGGGTGCGGTAGGTGGACCCACATAGGACTGCTCATTAATGGGCAAGAAGTCATGTTCCATGGTGACCAATTGCTGGATCATGTCCAGATGGCTGCATGTGATGTTCTGTAGCCTCTGGCAAGAGTCACACAGGGTGATAAGCAGGACACACCACTGCTCTTGGGTCTGCATGCTTGGATGCAAGCAGTGGAACACCATAGCTGGATGGTGGTAGGCTGGAACATGGAGGGACATGCAATTCATGAGGGAGGGCACTCTATCTGGGGCTTTTCTTTAAGCTTCAGGGTGGTGTGTGGGGGAGAGGGTGGGGTCCAAGATGACATAGAAAGCTTATCCATCCCCAGCAGCCAATTGGGGGTGACCTGAAAATTTGGCTGCACTTGGCTGTCTCCAGCAGCCCAGGAAGCTCACAGGATATGATGGGAGGGGGGAAGGATTGCCCCCAACCTGCAGACTTTGACCAGCACAGGATGCCTGCTTGCCTGTACCTCACAAAGGGTGAACACATATACTGTTCACTCCTGATCTAAATTAGCTTGCTTATAGAAAATCATGCAACTGAGATCAGTTGTGGGAGTGTGTATAAGACACACAATCAGCATTGTATAGGTATTAGTGTCAGAGTCTTCCTCCTGGCTGATTGGAACGTCACTAGTAACTTCTGTTCCCACCTGCCACAACTTTGGTTTAATTTATTTAAGCAGAAGGTTCCCAATGGGTCTATGTTGCCCAGGCAAGCCCAGTGATGGTCTTCCCAGGGCTCCTACCTCCCCTTGTACTCCATCCTTTCACCAACCAGATATTTCTGGTGCAAGGAAAATGAAAGTTCTCAAAAAATGGAAAAATAATCTTTTCCTAAAGATCCATAGTTATAAACAGTCAGTCCACAGTTATAAATGGTCAGTCCACTCCAATAACTGAGAAGATGACATACTTGGAACTTCAAGCTTCCTCAACTCATAGTTAGTTGCTGTCTCTTTTGAAGCACTCACTCTAGATCCTGGTACTCTTCTCCTGTTCTCCTCTGTCTGGGGATCTTGCTCTGGTTCCCCTATTGCTGGACACCCCTCTGATTGTGTGGACTTCTAACACTTTCTACTGCTCCCTCTGGGGCTGGCTTTCTACATTTAGCCAGCCTTTGGCTCCAAGCCAACTACCTTCCATCTGTTGACTCTCACTGGCATGCTGACTCTCTCCTGGCTGCCAGCCCTCCCCAGTGTGCAGGCTTCTCTTGGTCTGCTGGCTCTTCCTGGCATGCAGGCTTTACCAACGTGCCAGTTGTCCTCCAGCTGCCGGTCCTCCCTAGTAAACAGGTTCTTTCTGGTGTGCAGGCTTTTCCCAGCATGCCTGTTCTCCTCAACCTGCTGGTCCTTCCCATTGTGCAGACGTTTTCTGGCATGCCTGATCTCCCTAGTATGCCATCTCTCACCTGGATTCTGGCTTTCTACTGAAGCTGACTTGAGGCTTCCATTTGTAACAGTAGCAGCCAGATGTCTGCCCATCTGCACCCAGCACATGCTCTTAAAACATGGCTGGAGCCATGGGAGTTGGCCAATGATCCTCCGGTGCTGTTGGGATAATTGCCCCACAGCAGGCATCTCTCTCAGCTCTTCCTGGGCCATCTGCTTTTCTCCTGGGGTCCAGTGCTACTTCCCCTCTCTTTCCCCATCCCATGTTCTTTGGCACAGTGGGGAACACACTCCCATAGAGTGGTGAAGATATATTGGCAAGTTTTACATTTCTTGTCCTGGCATGGTCTGGATCCATTTGGTGTGGTTTTGGGCATAGGAAGTTTGCTTCTGGTGATGTGGTTATGGCCCAAACCACACCAAATGGATCTAGACCATGCCCGGACAAAAAACCTATATTTCTGGCAACATATCTCTACCACCCTCACAATAACTACACCATTCCCGGATCTTACACCTGAACCTCCAGAAATGTAATATCTCATTTAGTGCACTAAATTACCTGATGGAAAATATGCAGGAGAAACCAAACAACAACTGTGTACCAGAAAGAATACACACTGAAAATCTATCAAGGACAGAAATACCAATTACCAGTGGGTACACACTTCTCACAAGAGAACCACTCTCTCTCCAATCTCAGTTCAAAGGGAATTTACAAAACACCTTTCACAGATGAGCCTACAAACTTCACTTCATCAGTCTACTGGATACAAAAATATGGACTAAATATAGGCATTGGATTTATGACACATTATAACCTGCCTGCCATCTGATATCCCATGTAATCTCTCTACAAGTTAACAGCTACATTCCATCACCAGCTCACCATTTCCTTTCCCTTCTCCCTGCCACTTGTCTCTCACTGCCTCTGATTCTCACTACCATGCATTGGCATTTTCACTGACCTGCATTCTTGGCTTCTATCCCATCCAGGAGAGTAAAAAACAACTGCAGATGCTCCCTCTGTCTGTAGAAGGATGTTTGTACCCAAAAGTTTGCAAAGAAGAATTTTTCCAACTACTGTATTTTAGTTAGTCTAATAAAAGTTGTCAGATTTACCCAAAGAAGCTTGTCTATTAATTTCTCATAAATTAAGCCTTTTTTCACTTAAAACTTACTCTAATAATTTAAAGATCACATATGTATTCATTATCTCTAAAAGTCTTAAATAGTATTACTGTAATTTCTGATGAATTAATCCCTTATTCACACTGGTTCTTCACCTGCATGGCCTCATTAATGCCAATACTTCTAACTAAATTATTACGTACCCATAATTGCAAAGAAAAGTTTTACAGCTTTGTTATACTTTGTTTCTGAAATATTAAATAATATAGATATTTGTTATTCCTATATTAAGGCAAAATGAATAGCATCCACTACAGTTTTGCTCTTGGGAACAAATAATTTGATGTAGACTTATATTTTCCATTAAATCTTAGGTGCAATACTTCATTCAACAGTTGTTTTGCATTTAGGGAATCTTTAATACTTAAGGATTATAACTTAAAATATACCAAGATCATTCTTTAAATTGAAAAGGAACCATATTACATCTATATGTACATGGATTAACTTTGTGTAAATACAAATTTAGGTTTTGGTACCTGAAATTTTAGAAGACTAAAATGGAATATAGTGGATATGAATCAAAATCTAATTTTCATACAGATAACAGAAAGAAGTTCAAACAAGAAAAACAAAATACAAGAATCTGAAGAAATAAAAAAAAAATGTATTTCACAGCTACTTTCCCCCCCTCCAAGTAAATGAAGATGACACTGTTACAGTTTGACCTCAGTTTAGACTTTGCTTATTACCAAAAAGCTGTTTGGTTCTTTTCTTAGGTAGTAAGAAAAAACAAACCTTGCACAAGCTCCTACCCCAAACTACTGAGCTTACTCTTCTAATAAGATATTATACAAATTGAAATGTATAATTGTATAATAGAGTAAGTTGAATGAACTTGAGGCACCCGCCATCAGGTGCACAGAGTTACAACTGGGCAGAACTCCACTTATATTGTTCATCTGGAATACTGAGGGATGGGGGGGGGACTGGGTAGGGAAAGGATGTCTGTTGATCCTGGGAGAAGTAGTCAAGAAGGCTATGGGTGAGAGAGAAAGACTTTATTTGGAGGGGAAGAACTATATAAAATTCACAGAAAATTATATTTTCCTACAGAAATGTAAAAAGCAAGGCTTAGTGACCCCGACTGTTATTTTAACATTACCTTAACTTTGGTTAAAAATAAAAAAAATAATTTCAATCAAGCAATAAAGAACGGAGATGGAAGCATAATAAAAACAGTGAGATCTTATAATCTGTTGAGTTATTTTCAGAACATAACAGCAACCAAGACTGGCTGATATTTATAGGCAAGTGTGCTGAGAAGAACCAATTAAAAAACATTGGTATTAAATGGGGTAATGCCTGAGAAGGGCAAGTGAGCATGCCTCGGCATATGAATCATAAGTATACATTTACTCCAACAAATAACATATCATTATTTTTCGGTTACCTTGTGGCTGACGACTTGGATGATATATCTGAAGGTCAAAAGGCTGTGCACTTGTCTTCTGTATCACACTGACATTTTGGCCTGTCCATTTATTAGCTTTTGACAAGGTATTGGTCCTCCAGTCAGTCCAGTATACTTCACTCCCATATAAAGAAACAGCAAAGGGATGAGAAAGATATTCATGACCTCGTATGATCTCTATCATGCCGGTTCCATCATATAACGCTGAATAAATAGCATCTGACCTACAAGAAATACCAAATTAAGAGAAACCAATATAAAATCAAGACAGCTTAGCCAATATGAGAAAATAATTCAGCTCTGCAGTGAATATTCTTCATTTTTTAAAGATTTTTTTTCATTATATAATTAATTACAAACTCAGATAAAGCAAATATTACCTTTGGATGGCTCAAGCATACATGACTTAGGATTCCTTGCTTTTAATGTTTATTCTGCTTGTATTATCACAAAATTAAAATACAAGTTATCACAATTTATTTGAAATATAAAAACAAAACCACTAATTTTATTCACATGATTTTAAATATATGTTTAAAACATTAACATAGGGCCTTTGACATGTACATAGTTCCTAAATGAGTCAATGAATATTTTTTGCAGGAAGATAAGTAGGATTTGCTCTATTGTACATCTTTTTTTAAAGTATTTTATAAATCCATAATAATTTCAAATGTATATTAAGGACCTTATCCTGTACATGCTGCAGTCATTGGCTGAATGCTGGCTTTAATGGGCTCAAGATCAAACTTTAAGACAGCTCATGTATAAAACATTTATTTTAAGATCAGTAATGTAGCATATCTTCTGCAATCTACATCAGATTCTATATATAACAACAAGCATTAGAAAACTGATAATTCATGTTGTAACTGTTTTTACCTGGCATCTGTCCATACTATTCTTTTTTCAAAATGATCAACAGTAAGACCATTAGGCCAAGCTCCAGTACCCATGTCTTTATATATAATCTTTCTTCCTGCACCACTCATGGAAGCAGACTCAATGCGAGGAAAATTAGCATCCCAGTCTGTCCAAAACAGAATACTGTACAAAAGAAGGAAGAAAGGAAAAGAGCTCATACTTGAACATCTGGGTAAAATCATAATGAAGCAGACAAATTATATATATAGAAGCTGTGTACATATGATACTTAAAAAGATAATTAAGGGAAAATAACTTAATACTTAAATATTCAAAATATCTCAAAAGAAGCTAAGTTACAAAGGGAGTCTTTGGCAACCTGTAATATTTTCATTAGGAAGTAAGATGAAATGAAGAAAGTGTGTTATGATTATAATGCTTTGCCATTTTCAAGGCAGTTATGAAAATGGTAAAAAAACCCATTTTTTTTATAGTTATCTAGCTACAAAATTCCTTTCTTTCTTAATGTTGTTATTTGATCATTGTAACAGAGAGTCAAGGGCTCCTGTTAATTTAAGGGTGAAGGAGCAGCAGAGAGCCTCAGGCGGGGAAAGCTGCTAATTATAAGCTGCCCGGGAACAGGTACTTGGGGATTAACCTGATGCAACCAAAGAGCTAGCTGTGCAGCAGTAGCACCAAGGGCTAGAGCCCAGCACGGGAGACAAGATAGGAGCACAGAAGAGATCAACAGTAGTAAGTCACTCTGCAGTTGAGCCAGCAACCTGAACTAGGAGACACCTGCGGCAGTCCAGGGAGGCACCTGACAGGCAGAGGGCAGGGCCAGGATGGTATATAAACACAGGCCCTGAGTCAAGAGGGACAGCCTGGCCCCAGAGGCAAGAGCTCCAGAGCAGGGAGAATGCAGGAGAGCTCCCAGCTGGCACCAGGGCTATCCTGAGGAAGGTGACTGAGTGCTACTGTTCTACAGGTAACATTACCTGGGATAAGGGGAAGCCTTGTTATGCAGGCAGGTAGCCACTGTTTATGTTTGTATCCAGAGGAGGTCTGGTTTCTGTTTGCCAGAACCCCATCCTTGGTTAGTTTTAACTGGTGGTTTGGACATGGCTGAAAGGGGAGTGAGCAGAGGCCACAGCAGGGCACCTGGGGGTTTAACCCACATTAGGGTGCCAGTGCTTAAAGCCCTGCTAGGGGCCTTGATTCAGGGCTTAGACCCAAGGATGAGGTTGCAGCCTAGAAAGAGAGAGAGAGAAAGGCTGGAGTCTAGCTTGGACAAGAGGTGGACAAGGGCTAGGCAACCCAGTGCCCAGGGAGGGCACAACCATGGCCAAGGTGGCCCGTGCATGAGAGGGACAGTCCTAGAGGGGTGGAATCAGTGCCAGTGGCCTTGAGCCCAAGCAGGGAGCAACCTGAGAGGGTGAGACTCAGGCTAGAACCCAGAGTCAGGCCCTCTGGGTTAAGGGAACCAGCAAGAGAAAAGGGGCAGAGGCTGGCAAGGCTGAGGCCCCAATTAGGGTATAAAGGCATGAGATGGCCTGGTGTTGTATTGGGGCCAAGTGCCCAATGAAGTCATTAAATAGTAACACCAGCGAGGCATGGGTATGGTTGTAGGGGAGATGGGAGGATGTAATTAGCCCTTAAAGATAACAGATGCTTTCAGTGCCCACCTAGCAAGGTCACGGTGGAGACCAGCCATGGCAACAGCTAGCTGGCATCTAAAGGTACTGGCTTGCTCTAGGACCCATTAGGCAACCTCCATTCCAATCAAAAAATTGTGTCATAGCATGGCAGTATGTAAGAAGAGGAGGCCACTTCTAGGGCTAGATAAGGGTTGTGTTGCCACCAGGGGGCATGACAGTCACCTGTGGAATTCAATGCGATCATTACCGACACTTGAACATTTGAAATATATCTATGCTTGGTCAGACAAAGGAAATACTCTGGGGTTTGCTAGCTTCCATAATCAAGAGCTGTATGCTTCAACAGGCAATATTTAGAGCAAACTGCTCGTTTTCCACACTGCACATACTGGTTGATTAGGAGGCAGTATGTCTTTTCTCAGTTACCAAAAGCTTATGCCAACTCTTTTTGGCTGGCTGAGCCCTACTAAAAAATTGCCTGCAATTTAAAGGGGTCAGGCACTGACCTGTAATAACTTTTTTTAATGTTCAAAATAAATCTACAGGCTCATTTAAAAAGAGCATTCACTTTCTTCTCTTCACACAGTCTCTGTCACCAGACTACAGTTGGCAAGCCAGTCAACTGACCAGTCAATTGACTCCATCTTTTTTGAGTTGTCAAAGATTATAGCAATTTTACAAAAGAAACCCAAACAAACCTGCTATAGTAGGCTTTTTGTAGTTTTCTTATCAGAAATATGATTTTAAAAATTGTTTTTGACACATTTCTTAATGTAAAATTTGTGCTTTTTTCTGTGTATTATTTCCACCTATTGGCAATTTTTTACAATTTGACCAATATGTGACCAATCAATTGACCAAACCTTTATTTGACTGGTCCGACACCCAACTTTACTGAAAACATATCTTGCTGTGTAAAGCTATGGAAGATACTGCTCTACAATTGTGTGTTTAAAATATTTATTTTCTTTAAAAAAAATAAATCCACACTTATCCAATGGCTAAGTGATAAAAGTGAACATATTTAAGAAAGTTACCATTAAAATGATACCTGAAGTATGCTTCACTAGAGGTAAAAAGTAAAGACTTAAAAAAAAACCCAACAACAACTATCATCTCTACAAAATGTAACCCTATATTTAAAACAGTGTGGATAAATACACTGATTCAAAAGACAGTGTCTATGATGTGTATTTGTTAAAATTTGGCATTGTGGTAACTGATCTCATAAATATCCTATATTAGTTTTATTACATCAAAGGTCTAGCACCAGGATGCTCAACCT
>NW_017728949.1:71536424-71538372 GCF_001723895.1 Crocodylus porosus
CATACCCCTTTCCCCCAAGGTGCTGGGCCACTCCCCCTTTCTCCTGTGGGGCTGGGTTGTGTTTGGGTTGGCTTATGCCCCTCTGTCTGGCTGAATGGTGCCTACCATGGAGACCTTGGTGCTGGATCCAGCTCACAGATGGACTTGGCACTGCCCATCTGGCCCACAAGGGAAAAAAGGTTGAGCATCACTGGGCTAGCATAATATGACAATAATGTTACATTTCCTATCAAATTAAGGTATCAAAAAGGAATAGTCCCTGTCTGATTGGGCAGTTTCTAGGAGATATCCTCAGCATCAATAATAATCTAGGCAGGTACTAGATTTTAAGATTCCACATTTGTTTACATATATTTGTGCACACGTAAGTAAAAGTTAAATCCTAGGTACTCAAAAGTGTTTACCTAATTATCCATTGGCATGTTTATTTATATGCGGCTCAATTGTGATTTTGATACAAGCTCAGAGAAGGGGTGAATACATCGTTGCACTACCTTTTGTTAATTTTCTTGCCCACCTGGGAAGGAAGTAAACCATGCTAGGTTCATGGCCAGGGTAGCAATGCTGGCTGCAAAGGGGCAAAATCACAGCTCTGCCTAGTCCTTGCTTTGTTCCACTCCTCACCAGCTATATGAGGAGGGACCAAAACAGCCTGTGTTTTTCCTTGTGAGCAAGCAGCAGTACCTCCATAAACTGAGGTCCGGTCTGTATGATCATTGCTCAGTCCTGTCTTCTTTCTTACCTTTCCTATCTTGCTTGCAATGCCTTTGCTGAAATAGGGCCTTGCCCCTAGGGACAAAGTATATCCAACAACTGAGGCTCCACAAGGGCTCTTTAAAAATGCAACTTTCTACCACCGCTTTGTAGCCACCTCATACTTCACCAGAGCATTGCCAGGCCTCTTGGGAGCTCTACTTCCCCTATGCCCATTCAGCCTCTGCTGTGGCCTTCCCAGTGCAGGCCTTTCCTTTGGCCTTTCTGCACTCCTGTTGGGCTTTCACTAACCATGGCCTTTCTCAGGGCAACTGTACCTTGACTGCATTTCTCCGTGCTCTGGCTTACTCAGTTACTGTACCATGAGTCCAACCTTCTCCAGCATTTACAATGCTGCCTTGAGACCCCTTATGCCCTTGTGCTACACTGTTATGCAGGCCCTTCATTTGCATACAGAAATGTTCATTTGATAAAGCAAGTATAAGCCTATGTATGAATTATTTTATAAGGACTCAATTTTAAAAATTGATCTTATTGGTTTTGGCTTTTATTTTTCCTAATCACTTTTTTCCTCAACATTTTTAATGTTCAACATAAAGATAAAGAGAAAAATGGATTTTGAAAAGGAGAGAAAAATTAAACGAAATGACGACAAAGTGTAGTTCACTTTTTTCAGTTATAGTCTCTCCTCAGTGAAGTATTGTGTGGCTAATAGACCTACAGAGTCAGTTCAAGAGTTTGTACAGTGCTTGTCATTGTTGTAAGCTTTTAAATACTTAGCAGTAATTCCAACCAATCTTCAATTTGAATCATGTATGATATTGTTAGTCATAAGTTCTTTGCAGGAGATGGAGCAGGGGTTGTTTTGTGTGCAAAGGGGTTCCCTCTTGCTAAAAAAGAGGTTTGGTACATAGTTACTTTAAAAATAATCTTTAGTATCTCAATAAACAGAAAAATACTACAGTTCCTCCAGCCACCTCCATTCCATAGATACCAAGTTACACTGAATTGTTTACCATTTATGGACTCTCTCTCATACTCTACCAAGTCAGCTAGCCAATATTTTCTTTTTGTTGTTCCTCAATAATAATAATTCTTCAAACTCTTAAAGGAGATCTAAAAGCTATCTACAAAGTGCATTAAATTGGTAAACATATCTCCAGTTTGGAGTTGATTTAAAAACACAGAGTGGTTAATTTACTTGCTTGTATCCATAAAGCGGTTCAGAAAAAAA
>NW_017728949.1:71539105-71542456 GCF_001723895.1 Crocodylus porosus
ATAATAATAATAATAATAAAATGGCACACTGCCCTGACTTCTGCCTTTACAAAAATTTGTTATGTCATCCACAAAGGAATCCAAAGGCGCACTGCAGTGTAGCAGTATTTTTTCACTGATGTATGACCACATACAGCACAGATGCTGTTCTTTCAAACTGGTGCATTTATAACATAATTAGGTCAAATGTTTAAGGCCAAATCTCTGAGTATTCAAAAAAAATGTAAAATTGCACAGCTGAATCTCAAGTTTCATATTAAAAATTGAGACTCTAGCCCTTAGGTTTCCAAAGATGATATTTACATTTTGTACCAGTGACATCTGCCTGAGTTTGCAGATAGCCTGAAAAATAATGGATAAGGGACATGGGGTAGTGGTCAGTATCCAGCCCTCTGACCACTACCCCATGCTCCTTATCCATGTAGACATGAATGACTTGGCTTTGAGCAATCCCAGCTGGGTCATGAATGACTACAGCACTCTGAGAGTGGTGTTTAGAGGGCTGGGAGTACAGGTGGTTTTCTCCTTGATCCTTTACAGGTCATGGGCATAGAAGGAAAAATAGAATTGAAGAAGTAAGCAGAAGACTGTGGCGCTGGTGCCATTGTGAAGGCTTAGGCTTCTATGACGACAGTCCACACTTCAGGGAGAGAGCCAGCAAGTTACTGGGAAGAGATAGCCTCTACTCCGTTCACATGGGGAAGAATCTCTTCTCGGCCAGAATGGCTGACCTGCTTGTCTGGGCTTGAAACCAAGTTCACCAGGGGCAGGTGGATAGCCACCGGTGCAAGCCCACCAAGCATCAACCACAAGCAGGTCAGGCTGTACAAGGGAGCTCACTCCTACCCCAGCCCAGGGATGGGGCTCTTCAGGACTGCTGGGAAGCCTAGGGCCTCCAATGGCAGGCACACTTGCCTATACACAAATTCCAGGAGCCTAGGCAACAAACAAGAGGAACTGGCCCTTCTGCTAAACAGCAATGACTATGATCTCATATGAATAATGGAAATCCGGTAGGACTCCATTATGATTGGACCACAGGTATAGATGGGTATACCTTGTACAGGAGAGATCATGTTGCAAGAAAGGGCAGGGGTGTAGCTCTCTATGTGAAGCAGCAATACACTTCCCTACAGGCAGAGACTGGCAACCAAAGGAAGTGACTTGAGACCCTCTGGGTAAAAATACGTGGGGAACATGGTGAAGGAGATATAACAGTAGGAGTCTACCATAGCTCTTATAATCAGGAACAAGAACTTGATCACAAATTCATTAGGGAACTGGCTGAGCCTGCACACTCTTGCTACATGGTTGTCATGGGTGACTTCAACTACCCTGACATCTCATGGGAAGGGCACTCAGCTAAATCTGATCAGTTGCAATGCTTCCTCACATGCACTGATGAGCTCTATCTGTCTCAAGAAGTCTATGGGCTGAAAACAGGCAAGATACTGCCTGGCCTGATACTGGCCAAAGGGGATGATCTAGTGATCGACCTGAGAATCAAAGGGAAGCTGGATGACAGTGACTGTGAGTTGGTCACTTTAAGCTGGCAAGTCAGTCAGCAATGCGGAAGCCCTCAACTTTAGAAAAGATTATTTTCACAACGTCATGAGGCTGGTTGTTGAAGCCCTGAGAGGCCAGGGGAGTCTATAAAGGTTGGTCACTCCTCAAGGATGTGATCCTTGAAGCACAAGGGAAGTCCATTCAAGCCCATAGAAAAAGTAGGAAAAGGGCTGGGCATCCCCCTTGGCTCCATAGGGAACTCATGGACCTCCTGTATCTAAAAAGAGAAGTTGATAAAGGATGGAAGATGAGAAACACCACTACGGAATATTTAGAATTGGCCTGCGCTTGTAGGGAGTGAACTAGGAAAGCCAAGGCTGAAACTGAGCTCAGACTGGCTACATGAATCAAGGACAACAAAAAGGCCTTCTTCAGATACGTGGAAAGTAAAAAAAACAAACAAAAAACCCCAACCAAACCAAGGAAAAAGCCAATTTCCTTCACAATTATTTTGGGTCAGACTTCCATCAGCCCAAGGGAAGCACACAACCTGACAAGATGCAGGATCACCAGGGAAAGGGTGAACACATATCCAACTTTGGCAGGGCACTGCTGGTGCCTCCACTTTAAGGGCTAGAGCAGGCAGCAGCCAGGCGCTTAAGTATGGTGGCCATTTTGACACCAAGGATAGGATGAAGCAGTAGTCTGCTGCTGGCAGCCATGAGAGAAACATCATTCGGTGGAGCTGAGGCTCAGGAACAGCTAGGAGGTAAGGACCAGAGCCTATGGGGATGGCTAGGAGGCTTTTGGTCCTGGGCATGACCTAAAACTGTACCTTGGTGGGGGTGGGTGGCCTGGTGGGGCTCCTGGTGGCATGGGAGCCCCCAGGAAATGCCAGGCCAGTTACAACCCTTGTAAAAGGCAGGTCAGGGCACCTTAATAACCTTTGCTCCTACAACCAGGTAAGTAACCACATAGTAGGGCCTGAGAAGGTGGGCCCATGCTAGAGAGTGTGGGCTAGATGCTCAGAAGCTTGACTTGAGGAACCCTCGAGTGATCAATGCTGGGGCCAGAACCAGAAGGGTCAAAAGGGCCAGCGGCCTACCATGAGGGATGCCCAGAGCCAAGGGCCTGGGGTTCTGACTAGCCTTGGAAGTGAGGCAAGGGCCAAAGGTCCCAAGGAGGGGGCACACCTGAGAGGGGGAACAGTGCAGGGATCTAGGCAGCCCAGAATGAGGGTGCAATAGGCCAGCTGTTGAGAAGGGTCTAGTTGGGGTCCAGCCCAGAGTGTTTTGGGGCCCAGTGTGGGGCCAGAGATGTAAAGAACTAAGATGCCATCTGGAAGGCATGGGCTGCAATGTGTGTGTGTGAGGGGGGTGGGGCTGGAGCTGCAAATGGCTCCCCTTGACATTGGGGTCCAAAAATGGGCAGCCTCTCACCTAATTAGCACCATAATTATGTATCATCCAGGCATGGGGGGAGAGAGAGGCAGCCAGTTAATCCAGAAACAGGTGGGCAGAAAGGCCTGTTGGTGTAGATCTTGTGAGGGAACACCTTGAGAGCCTGGGCATCCACAAATCAGCTGACCCAAATGGACTATACCAAGAGTGCTAAAAGAACTGGCTGACATCATAACATTGGCAAGGATATTTGAGAACCCGTAGCACTGATGACACTAAGATGTGGGGGGATGTGGGTGCACTAGAAGGGTGCAATAGGCTACAAGCTGACCTTGACAGGGTGCAACGGTGGGCAGATGAGAATAGGATGGGGTTTAACACTGATAAGTGCAAGGTGTTGCACATGGGGAGGAAGAACCGGCACCACACTTACAGGTTGGGGAAC
>NW_017728949.1:71542821-71592072 GCF_001723895.1 Crocodylus porosus
TGCTCTTTCCTGCCAAGGCAGGGGGTCGGACTTGATGATCTACCTAGGTCCCTTCCGACTCTAGCTACTATGAAACTATGAAACTGTGGTGAGGTGCCTGATTATTGGAAGAGGCCCAGTGTGTTGCCTATATTCAAGAAAAGGAGGAAGGAAGATCCATGGAACTACAGGCCAATAAGTTTGACCTCAGTCCCTGGAAGGATCTTAGAAAAATCATCAAGGAAACCATTAACAACAGGTTAACAGAAAGCAACATGCTGAGAGATAGCCAACACAGCATCATTGGGGGTAGGTCTTGTCTGACCAATCTCACTTCCTTCTATGACCAGGTGAAACATCACCTGGACAAAGGAAAAGAATTGAATCAACAAGACTCATGGTGATCAGTGGCATCCCCCAGGGCTCCATTATCAGATGTATTTATATGCAGTGTATTTATAAATGTTCTGGACTCTGGTGTCAGAAGCGGACTAGCTAAGTTCGCTGACAACACCAGCTATGGGGAAGTGTGGTCACCCTAGAGGACAGGCTGGCGATTCAGGCTGGCCTCAACAGGCTTACAAGGTGAGTGGATCAAAACCTGATGGAATTCAACACTGAGAAATGCAAGGTGCTCCACCTCTGTAAAAAAAAACCCCACACCACACTTACAGGCTCACCAGTGCTACAGTCTCTAGCATCACAACTGAATGAGACTTGGGGGTCATGTTTGACCACAAAATGAAAGTAAGCCACCAATGCAACGCTACAGCCAGCAAAGCAAACAAAACTCTGGCTTGCATCTACCGATGCATCTCAAGCAAAACTCAGGAAGTCATCCTCCCACTTTACTTGGCCTTGGTGAAGCCATAGCTGGAATACTGTATCCAATTCTGGTCTCCACAAGTCAGAAAGGATGTGGAGAAGTTTGAAAGAGTTCAGAGGAGAGCTACACACATGATCACAGGACAAGAGAGCGGGCCTTATGAGGAGAGACTGAGAGTCATGCGACTTTTCAGCCTGAAAAGGGTAACTTAGTGGCAGTCTATAAAAGGTCTGCATCAGGAACTGGGAGAACATCTGTTCACCAGGGCACCCCATGGGAAGACAAGGTCCAATGTTCACAAACTCCGGGGAAGCCATTTTAGGCATAAGGAAAAACTTCTTTTTCTGTCGGAGTCCCCTGGGCCTTGAATAGACTCATCCCCCGCTCCCCCCTCCCAGGATGGTGCAAGCACCTACTCTGGATACTTTCAAAAACTGAATGCCTACCTTGCTGGGATCATTTGACCCCAGCTGACTTTCTGCCCCTTGGTCAGGGGGCTGTACCCGACGATTTTCTGAGGTCCCTTCCAGCCCTAACCTCTATGAAATCTATAATACTATGAGTATAATGAGAACTATTCGGTTTCACATAATTGATTTGAAGCTTCAGCAAAATTTCACTACTGATCATTTTAGCAGAAGCAAACTTGTATACTAGATCATTGTATGTGGGGATAAACTGAGGCAGGATGAAGTGGAAAAACAAGTTGCTTTCAAGTGTTATTAGGGTAAAGAATGCTCAAACCTCCATCCTTCTAAATTTGAAAACAGCAGGGTAAGTGATAGATGCTTTTACAAACTTTAGTTGCCTTTGAGTGTCAAACCCAGAAGAATTTCTCATGATCTACAGGGTGTCAAAGCCTTATTTATATCTCTGAGCAGAGTCTGCATCTCCCTTTTCTCTTTCCTTTTATGATTTCTACAATACAATTATGTGTTTCATTACAAAAACATTAAATACTCTGTAAATGTTGGGACATCTTAAAAAAACAGCAAACAAAAGGCAAAACAAACAAAATCAGAACGAAGCTGGGGAAAAGTACAGTTACACTCACTGTTTGGGAAATGAGTATTGTAATTTGGCCCGTTTGGAAGATTTCCAAGATTTGGAATCTTTCCTTTCTATTAATACTATAGTCTACTCTTACTGGAAATGTATACCATGAGTAGAAAACTTCTCTAGTTTCATATTACTGTATTGTGGTTTTGTAGGTCTATGTCTAAAACTGATACTAATGTTAGGTTCTGTTTGTTTAACAATTTGTGAAAAGAACAGTTCAATTAGATTCTAGCTGGTTTAACATTGTAGGACTGCATTGTTTTGGTTGACATGCTCTTCTAAAAGGCCACATAAATTGATTCAAAAGTTAAATTCATACCTCCATTTTCAGAGAGCTTGCCTCGGTAAATTTTATCCTCGACCACATCAGTCCAGTACAGTAAACTCTGACTGAAATGAAAGTCAAGTGCTATTGTGTTTCTTAAACCAGGAACTAAGAGGCTGTAGTCTCGCTTGTGAAGATCAATTTTTCTGATCTCATGCCGGATGGAAAAAATTATGAAAGCATCAAATGGATCTAAAAAGTAAAAGTAGATTACATGTTAAAAATAAAGTTATAAAGGGTAACTTTTCCCCATAAACTTGGTGATACACAGATTTAAATAAGAATAAACAATAATACTTCATTAAAGGAATTTTGATAAAAAAAAACTTGTAGGTCACATTAGATTTTTTTTCTTTAAGGAGTAAGTTTCTCAAATATACATATTTCAAGCCATTAGACTTCTGTTCACTGTAAAACAATTGAAGGGAAATTTCAATTGCTTTGATCACTTTAAGTGGTAATGAAATAATAAAAACAGAACTATTTGACTCAGCAATTAGTCTGTGGTCCACAATCCCAGTACAAAAAAGATCTTACAGATGAGAGTTTTTAAAGAAACAGTCTTTTAAGGATTTTCAGGATTGATATCTACAAAAAAAAAAAAGGCAACTGTCACATTTAATGACACTTTAGATGACTACTATTTTCTAATCTTTTCAGGTTATCTAGTATTGTTCTAATGGATATCTGTTTTAAAAATGTTTTTCAGTGAGCTTAATAAAAAAGTAACATTTGTGTGTGTAAGTTAAAGTACTTAAATAACATATGTAACAGCAAACCACAGAAGCAAGGAAATAAAATTTTAAGGTTTCTAATAACACATACCTTAACCAAGCTCACAAACACAGAGAAGCATAGGCTTAACTTTTCATTTCATTGCTGCCATGGATTTACGTTAAGTATGTTACATGCACATCCTTAACACCAACAATACTTTGGCTTTACCTTTTCATTCCCCGCTCCCCCCCTCTTTTTTTTTTTTAGAATCAGGAAAGTTGCAAAACTGCCGTGATCAAAGAAACTGAAACTGCCCAGTCAGCTCAGAAGCTTCACTTTAATGAAAGAACGCTTTCACAGATACCCTTCTCTTTTGAAAAGCAAATGTTCCTTTTTTTTAAAGATGTTTTTCTATAACGTAAGTGATAACAAAAATCTTTTCTGCAACTGCATTAGATTTCCACTTTGGATGTAGAACATATTACAGGGGGTACATAACAATTGGCAGTATTGTACTATTCTCCTACCATGTTCAAAAATAGAGTTGGTCAAAATTTGGCAAAGAAAACTTTTAAATTCCCTTTTTCAAAAACTTTTTTTTCTTTTTGTTCTCTGAGAGCTAAAAATTGTGCATACGGGTTCATAAATGATTTATACTCAATTAAAAAGGACTTCCAAAAGAGGAATGTTTCCTTTGATACAGAAAAGTATCTTCTTTAGGGCCAGCTTCACTCTTTCACAAAGACCTTAATATTTGTCAAAATAACAGATCATTTTTTTTCCAGATCCTGTTATTTAAATGTCTAATCTCCAATTGACCAAATCATCTAACAGGAAAAAAAAGAATCTACACCAGTAGTTGCTTAAAAAACATCAGACTAGCACTAGGTGAACAGTTTCCTGGAGCTCTTCTAATCTCCAATAAAGCAGCAGCTACTGATTGGAACACCCAGGACATCATAAATCTTGTTTTTTGTTAGCTAATTGCATTGCCTAAGAACTCAGTTATGATTATGTTATTTTAATGCTTTTTGTTAATTAACTAAATAATCGAACTACTGCATATTACCCTGCAAATATATGCTATGCATTATCATAGTACTACTATTATTTTTTATTGCTTGTACCTCGTTTCCCAAATCCAACATGGAAAACGTATAAATTTGTAACATTTTTCCATGCAGATAATCTAATTTTTGGAGGGGCATCTTAAATTCATCCCACAACACTGTTGAAGGGGAGTAGGCAGAGTGGGAGAGCAGGTGCTGCCGTAAAGTCAAGTAAATCACCCCCTGCCATCTATCCCCCCTACACCATTTCCCCCTCTTGTGCCAACCCCCTGCAGCCTCAGGACTTCCTTTTCCCCTCCCCACCAAAGCTGCTGCTTCCAATCTTCCTCCTTCCCACTACAACCTCTGTTCCCTGCCTTCCTCTTTCCCCGCTGCTCCACCCCTTGCCTTCATTCTTGTTTGGGCCCCAGCCGGCAGGCTTCATCCTGCTGTAGCCTTGGGCACAGAATATAGCTCCAGTTAAGCCCCATAGCAGCCATGCTAGCTCTGGCTCCCAGGCTGTAGTGCGGACAAAGGCCGGTGGTGTCAAAGGACAGACAACGGGTGCGGGGGGAGGAAGAAGGGCAGGTGGGGAGTACGGGCTGCTGGGGCAGGGTATGGGGGAAAAGGCTGCAGACAGGAGATAGCAAGGTACAGAAACAGTGGTGGGGTAGGCAGCAGCTGTAGCTCTGGCCCAGAGCTTATTATGGCAGAACCATTATGTCTGCCCCCTGCCCCTTCCCACACCACCTTGTACTCATTTCTAAGATGAGGACCTTCCCCATCCCATGAAAAAATGGGGAAAATGGGGGAAAAAACTTGGAATCAAGTAAATGGTAATTTTTAAGTTAAAGGGAACTGATTATACAAGTAAGAGAAACGTACTAGACTTGGCCATAATTTGATCTGGAGACAATTAACCAATTTTCTTTTGACTCCCTCAAAAATACAAACTGTACCCAGCCCCTTTATCCAAGAGATTACCTATTGAAAATTCATTAGAGATTCTCAGTTTTCCAGGCTGAATTCCTACACTAAGTGAAAACCAGAATATTGCTTTAACTACATTGACATCCCCCATTGACATAATGGTTCTGCCATAAGACTAAGAATGTTTAAAAATAAGGCTCAAAGTAGTTCTGTGGCTCTAATTTACGTTTCTAAAATATGAATAATAATATACAATATTATTTTTCATAGAATATACAACTTACATTTTCCTAATGGTTCATTTAACCATTCTTATGATTATGTAACGTCCATGTTTCAACATACATGATAAAATGTCACAGGTAATGTACCATAATGAGCCAAATATAATATCATCTGGTATGTTAAATCGGGCTAAACAACACACACACACACACACACACACACACACACACACACACACACACACACACACACCCTTAATATGTTAGGGGGGGAAGTTCATTTTTCCTAGTATATTTTAAGTCTGATGTTTGTTTCTGGGGGTGTTATAAAATGAAATATCAGTATAACCAGATCTTAATTGTACGTGTATTAACATATTAACTTGTTAACTTGCATTGTGGCATTCTAACCATATTTCAATAAACTGGGCACCATACGTTGATAAATAGTTGAACTGAACATTACAAAAAATACTCTCCCCTTATGCAGAATTCCTGAATTACAGTACTAAAATCGATTTCTGAATATTCTAACAAATTACATTTTTTAACCAAATTAATGCCTATTTTTAAGAAAAGAATATACTAAAAATTCAGTCAATTGCCTTTTCCTGACTGGAGTCTAAAAGACTAAATATAAATATAACATTAAAAGTGTCTTTCAAAAAATGAGTTTCTTTCCCCTAATCATTTTCTATAAGGTTTATTGCAAACACAATATAATAATAATTGTTGTTCAGAGGTATTCCAACAGGGAATAAGGTTGAAAAAGTATATAATGCACATTCTATATTGAATTGGTAGAATACATTAATTCAATAAATAGAAATTTAAAAAGAACATTTCTTCTTTGGAAAGTCATCACTGAACTGTTCCCTCAGATACGTTGGGGTCGGTGCTCTCCTCTTCTGCTCCTGGTTCACAATTTTTGGAGAGGTAACAATACATGTTGTAGACCAGTAAAGAAAATGAGGAGAGATAAAAAGAGGGATGTTCAAAGTGAAGAAACATAGAAAGCATGAGGGGAAAGGGAATAAAAGGGAATGCAAGCAGAAATGGGAGATGAAGAAAATTGAGAGAGTCAAAGGTGGAACTGAAAAGGGACAGGGGAATAGAAAATAACAAGAAAAGGCAAAAAAAAAATAAACCTCCCACTAACTTATTATAATGATTTAATTCATCTATTATTCTATATTATATGCTATTTCTCTGGCAAACTACCTACTGGCAGGAATTAAATTCTCACCCACCGAGTACACCATCAAGAATAACGCACTGAACTGAATTAATGTATTTGCACTATTCAAATTCGTATTAAATTTTTTGATGGACAATCAGGTAAATGTTTTTACAGTGCTCTGAAAAAGTAAAGTGCTACATAATTACTTTAAGTAGTGTTATAACTATATACTGTTGAAGTGTTTGACTTCAAATCAAACGTGATATTCTAGATAGTGGAAAACTTTGTTTCAGGGCATGGTAATAATTTCCCTCAGCAAAATTTCATTTTCACTGGGAAACTGGTTATTACTGTTCACTCCCTAGTATGATGCACCACTCTGATGCCTGATTCAAGGCAGTTTAAAATCAGTGCAATTATACTAGGAATACATTTATCCCAATAGGTGCACTGTATTCTCACAAGACCAATTTCAGTACTCCTGGAGATGGACAGAACTGCAAAAAAGGCTGTGACTTTTTGGTCCATCTAAAAATTATATGGATCTCATCATGTGCAATTGTTTTTTTATAACTACCATATTATCTCGCACACATTGCACACTTTCCCATGCCCCTGCCCCAACAGCTACTGGAATTTGTAATGCGCAATATATACAACCAATATAAAAGCAGCTTCTGTGAATTACCAGGCAAAAACAAACATAAAATCTGCATGACACTCACAGGGAACAGAACAAGAATCAGGGTCAGTGACCTAGCTGCTGCTATTCAGTTACTTACTATTAGGAAAAATCTTTTTTTCATTCTGCCTTTGAAATACAAAATGCATATTTTGTTCAGGGCATGCTGAAAACCAGAAAATACAGTGTGTCTAGACAGACAGACAGGGAAAGGATGAAAGTTTGCTGGAAACTGAAAAAAAAAGTGTGCCAGATCATTAGCTAGTATAAAATGCTCCAAATTCATTGATGAAAAGAATTCTAAAATGACAAATACACGTAATAAAGGACCTTGACAACACTGAAGAAGAACCTTTGATTGTGGGTCTTCAGCAAACACAGTGAGTGTGAATCAGACATTTCAAACTGTCTTGTGGATCTAGGAAAAGTTTTGATGGGATAAGGAATTAAGTAGGGATGCACTGATAGAGGTTTTCTTGACTAATACTGATAGCCAATTATTCACCATGCAGGAAGTACGGCAGGAGATGGAACTGGGGCTGTGGCTGGGAGTGCTGCCTAGCCAGGACAGTGAATACGATGCCAAGGTGGGGAGCAGGACGGAGCCATTGGCAGCTCATCCAGGGGATCAGTGTCCTGGTGCTTAAAAAGGGAAGCAGAAAGGTGCTATTTAAAACGTGTTTATAGAGTACCTGTGCTAAAACTTGCAGCAGTTTCAAAAAAGAAAAAGTGCATCAATTCTGAATGAACTAAGTCTTTGGGTACTATGACAGGGCATGACCTAGGGGTGCCGTGAACTCCCCTAGCGCCCCCTACCATGTCAAGTCGGTGTCAACGCACCCTCTCCAATCTCGCCCGCCACGTCTTAGATGACATTAAATGTTTAGGGGAGGCTGCCTTTTCTATCTACTTTGACACAGTGCCCTGATATAACTTGGCCAATGCTCTGTTTAGTTGCCCCAGTGCACTCTAGCCTTAGGGGCTACATGTGAGTCCTACAGTCAACCATGCCCTTGCAGGTCCCTGGGCTCATTTCCTTTGCCCGCCCACACCCTCACGGGCGCTCCCTGGCTTCTCCTGTGGCTGCAGCCTACCCTGGGGCCTGTCTCCCATGCTCTCGCCCGCCCTGGGGCCTGTCTCCACAATTCCCGCCCACCCTGGGGCCTGTCTCTGCGATTCCCTGCAATCGAGGCTCAGGTGGCCGTAGCCATGCCTGGCCCCCAGACCCCCTTCTTGGGTCTTGCGCCCCACTGGGCTCCTCACAATTGAGGCTCAGGTGGCCATAGCCGTGCCTGGCCTCCAGACCCCCTTCTTGGGTCTTACGCCCCACTGGGGCTTCTCGCCTGCACCCGCACTGGGGCTTTACCTTCACGATACTGCCCACACTGGGACCAGGGTCGATACACCCCAAAACATGGAGCCCCCTCCAGTGCCAGGAAACCCCACACTACCGTGTAGCTCCTATGAGGCCTCCTCCAACCCCTACAGCCTCACTCAGTCCTCCGGTCTTACACAACTACACAACAGAAAACTCACACTCTTGTGTAACAACATAAATTCCAAGCTAACTGGCTAACCTTCATCCATATCCCTACCAGGGTTTCCTCCACCCAGTACCATCAAGCAGACGCTGCTCAGGCCATCAGGCTTCTCTGCTCTGCCTACTCCCAGCAGAGCTCCCTCTTCCTCGGCTGCCAGAGGGGAACTGACCTGCGGCCTCAGCCTGGCTTGTTTATATAGGCCAGGCCCTGCCCCCTTCCAGTCAGGTGACTGAACTCTGGTTGCCCCGGCAACCGGCACCTGTACCTTTTTCTAGGAGTAGAGCACTTCAGTGCCCTGCGACATGTACCCACAGTAATTTGGCTATATGCAGATTACTACAGGCATGTTTATTTCAAATCAGTGGGCATGTCTACATGCATGCTTTAATGTGCAGTAGCTTATTTTACTGCACATTAAAGTGCCATGTAAAAAATCATGCAATTACGCTAATGCAAAGTAAAATAGGATACTGCACATTAAGCGTCACTTTAAAAACTTGCACTTTTAGTATTGTGCATTAGGGCAGCTGAATGCGCATTTATTTAGTACTGCACATTGGAGGTACTAAATTTAATGCACAGTAGGCAAAGCACATTAATGCATGCTGGACACCCACAGTGTTTTCAGATTTGCCCCTCACTTCCATGTACTCAGGAAGAGCAAGGTCTGAGAGTAAGAGGGAGGTGGAAGGCTGTAGGGGGGGAAGGAGTTGGGGAAACATAAGGCAAGTAGGCCGTCAAATGCCCCCAGATTTATTTTTCCTGCTGTAGCAGTGGGAAGGAGACAAATTCAAGGGAAATCTCCAACAATTTGATTTTATACCTGGAAAATGAAGATAATTTTATAAATTTTACATATTTAGAATCTCATTATCGGGGAAGGGGTTATCTTATATTCAGGGTTGCATAACTTTCAAGGAAATACGATCTATACAATGCTTTTAATATGATTTTCCCTGAAATGTTTTATATCTTTAACTTGATAAGAATTTTTAATATTAGAAGAGCAATCAATGCAATAGAATTAAGTACACTAGCTCAGAGCCTTTTGAAAATAAGGCTAAGTAGCTTCATAAATGAGTCATAAAATACAATTCAAATGTGAAGAACCACTGGGAATATAAGATTTATTCTTTAAGTTTAGCATTGATAGCTATAACATAACTAAGGGATACATATTTCTGATCTAATAGTAATAAACTGTGCTTTAAGCAAGCAGAACGGAAGAGAGGGATACACATGATATATTTAAAAGGTCAAATAATGTGTATAGTGAGTCTAAAATTTTGAAGATCATACCAACATTGCTAGTCAACAGGTAACAATGGGAATCATCCTAAGGGCCTTCTAATATGGTAATTTTGGGCAGCTCTTGGAAATCTTAACCCCTGGATTGTCAACAGATTAAAACCTGAAACCATTTTTAGGTTCTCATTAGGCAGCTCAAAGTTTTGCAGCTCCAGGGCAGGATTATCTCTGATCCATGTTACCCAGCTCATGTTACACTAACATGTAGCCACATTATGTTACACCTTGTTGTAAGCACCCCACCCCACCCCTTCTTCCCTGATGGCCCAGATTGGACCCCGGCCCTCCTTTACCCAGGCCCCCAGATCCCTGTTCACTGCTACCCACACCCACCTTTCCATGCTTATTTGTGGTTGCCATCACCACTGTTGAGACAAGAGGAGCAGTCCAGCAGTGGTGGTGGCAGGGGCCAGGATGACAGGTTAATCCTCCCCTGCCTGCTACCCTAGGAGAGACAGCACAGGCAGCCACAAGTAATGGGGGGAGAGCGGGAGGAGATGGTCATGGATTCATAGCATTTAATTCTAGCTCATTGTCTCAGAAAATTTACATGAGATATACTTGAGAAAAAGCAGTGGAAAATAATTACTTAATGGTGAAGTCTTTTGAATTGTGAAAAGTCATTCAAGTCACAGAAGCACCACTATATGAAGTATTTAAAGCTAGAATTGACAAAACAGTACAAAAATCACCAATAGGTAACAACTCAGAATTGGCAGGTGGGATTCACTACATATCTCAATCAGTCCATCTCCATGCTACTGTAAGCAGGGCCTATTTTTTTCTGTATGTATTTCTACTGGAACTCTTTAAAAGAGGCTCATATCCTTCTGACTTTGTCATCTCTGTACAACTTGAATATACATAATAAATAATAGAAAAACAGTATAAGTTTGGTTATATAGAAGAGATGATACCTACTGTAAAATGTCACTGATTGTATTTACTACTGAAGTCTGAAGTAGATAGGATTTCCAACCTTCCATAAATTCATGGACACACTGTAAATAACCAGGCTAAAACTGCCTGTCTCTAAATTCCATAAAACAATTATTCCATCCATAAAAACCTGAAGCCAAAACAGTTTTGCAAAATGAGCTCTATAAAACTGTCTGATTGAAGCTACATGGTCCAAAATGAAGCTGGGCACATTGCTGAAGCATAGGCAGATCACAGTAGTGCTGCCTGATGTCCAAATGGGATGCAGCACCTTGAAGGGAGTTCTTCTCTGGGCTTTCTAGCTCTTTCCCCAACTCTCAGCTATATGCTGTTGCTGGTACAGCTTATCATCTGCCTGTAATACTGCTGGTAGGCAGACAATTGTCTATCTTTGGGGGCACTTGCTAGGTCAGTTGCAGTGGGGCTGTGGCAAATAAGGTCGGGGTATGGGCTGGAGGGGGAAGCATGGTGCCAGGTCCACTTGGGGGTACCAGAGTGTGACGGTGGGTAGGAAAACCATGAGGTGGGGGCAGCACAATGTAAAACCAGTGCTGAAGTCAAGAAGGGTTGCCAACCCAAAACTTGTTTTTGTTTAACTGATAACCTGCAAACTTGTTATAGACAGCAAAACTTTTTTTTACTATGGCTTGAACTTGGCTCTTGTCCTGGATCTGGCAAAAGAGTTACATTTACATTATGTAAAACATGTTAGGAAAAACATGTCAGTGAAAAAAAAAGTTTGCCTGTAAAATGTTTTCATTTTGTCAGTAAAAAAAAAAATATCTTGAGTCAGCAACTCTGTAAATCAGGGAGCTGGCTGGAAGTCTCTGAGTAACAAGGCATCCTTTTAATTATACCAGTTAGGGACAATAGGGCAATATAGGCTAAATATAGATGCACTACCTTCCATTATTAAAGTTGCTTAGATCAGGAGTGAGGGGGAAATTGCCACAGGAGTTGACTTTCTACCACTTGTATACACCTACACATCAGGCAGACCAGTTTTTGACAAGTTTCTGACTTGTACTGCTCAAACACTGTGCATGGACCAAAATATAGGGACATTATTTCCTTAATTTTTTCAAGATAGCCTTTTTTTTTAATTTCAGTTTTAAGGAAATGGTCTTACATTTAGAACAGTTACATATTCAAAACCCATCCTGAATTTTGCTTCAAATAATAGGGGAAGCCCATTATTACATTAACTAGTAGTTCTCAATCTCCTTATACTCAAGGCATTTCTCGCCACACTCAAGGCACCTTTTGGAAAATCTCAGCTCTTAACTACAGTTCTTAACTACAGAAAAATAATAGATTAATTCTTCTACACTCAGAAAGACCACAACAGGTCTGAATGTTTCTGACACCATATATTTCTATTTGAAATCTCACGCTTATTTTGTGACAAATATGTAAGTGTTTCTGCAGCCAGCTGCTAATGTTGCATGATATTCCACAACACCCTTAAAAGGATCTCACAGGCCCCCAAAGGGCTATAGCACCCTGGTTGAAAATCACTGACATAAATCAAATATAATGCATTGTTTGTTTAAAATTTAAAATAAATCTCTATTAAACACCATTTGGAATTAACTTTGATTATGCCATCTCGTATCCCAGGGTTTATGTTTCATGAGTTTGCCCTGGCCTTAGAGCAGGAAGTTGGACTACATGATTTCTTGAGGCCCTTCCAGTCCTACAGTTCTGTGATGTAATCTTTAATTAAGGCAAAAAAACCTCTTGCTGTTAGATATCATATATATATATATACACACACATATATACACACATATACACACACACACACACACACACTCCCCAATAAGGAAGACATTCAAAATTTCATCTTACCAACACTAGTGCAACTTTCTCCATCCTTACTAAGCTTCCAGCCATCATAACAGGAACACTTGACAGTATTTTTATGCTGTTCACACACTTGACTACATTTCAAGTGCTTCGTACAATAATCTACAATTTCACAAGTTTTGTTGTCTGGATTCAGATAAAGTCCTAAAGGGCAGGAACACACAATTCTTCCTCCAGGAACCACAGAACACTGGTGGCTGCAACCACCGTTGTTCAGCGAGCATTCATCTGAAATAACAGGAAAAAAAGCACTAAGAGCTTTAGGCACAAATGACATTGCATCACATCCTACTAAAGAGCTTCTGGCCAACAGAAACAATTTAAAAAGCTTCAATAAGCACAACCTGATTTTGAAACTAACAGAACAACAAGTTCATTATTAATGAAGGGCACCCAAGGTCAGAGCATGGCAGAATTACAGTAGCTGTAAACAGACGCTAATTTCTACCAGAAATTCTTACTAGTAAAAAAGATAGCCCAGGACCTGTAAAGTACGTGTGCTCCAACTCCATGGCTGGAGAGCTTTATAGGTGATCTATTCAGCTAGTGATTATTGGACGGTTGTTGTCTGGGTCATCCCCACTCTTAGGGAAGGAAGCAGTTGTCAAGTGACAATTGGCAGTCTCAGAAGAGCAGCATCTGGCACAGACCTGCAGATGGGTCCAGACCAAGGAAAAATCCCCTTTTCCCATCTTATTGATCAGTTGATTGATGGCATGTGGGGGGCATTCTCCCATGGTAGGAGCCCTCCTGTTTCCTCTAGCCCCTGCTTTTTGTAGTCCTCTAGGCTGGAGCACGTGGAGAGGGGGAGCACTCAGCCACCCTTGCAAGACTCTGTTGCTAAGGTATAGCAGTCCGTCTTGCCCCACAGTATTTTGGGTCAGCCTGGAGTAGAAATGTGGGGGCATTTTGCTACAACAGGAAGATTCAGAGCCTTTCCACCATGGCGTGGAAGCCTGTCTCACCCCAGAGCAGAATAGAGATCTTTTTCAAAATAAATCCCTTGAACATGTGTATGGCTTCTGTGTGTGCAAGGAGAAACATTTTTCTCTCAGCACAAATGGAACATCTGTACGTAGCCAATACATACACATTATGTAAGATTTCCATCCTTATTATGCCATTAAAATATTCAGTACATGCTGGGGGTTTTGGTTGCTATGTATTTTTCATATGCTAAACGTTACCATTCTCTGGAACTCTTGTTTACATTTGTGCACAAGATGTTTAACAAAATAACATTCCCCCAAACAAGAATAACAAAAAGGCACATAATACAATTTAAAGTAAGCCACATTACACTTATGATCACAGTTTCCAAACAAGCATTACAAATTCAGGAAATGGCATAGTCTGGATTCTGCAGTAACACGATGAAGAAAAAGGGGTGGGGGGAGTCTATTCTGGAACTGTTACTGTAAAAATAGGTTTATCATAGTTGTATCATTACTGCATGATAGAGGTGTAACAAGAAGTTTCTGTGCACTGGGTGGCAGTGATGGCTGGGTCAGAGGTGGCAATAGTCCCAATTCTTGCACCCATCAAAAGTGGTTCCTGGGTCTGGTGCCCTGGTTGCCCACCTGTAGTTACACTACTATTAAATGGTGTTATTCTCATGCAGCTAAGGCTGTTTGGATGCCGAAACTGTGACTTAATATCATTATGTTTGCCTTCTTTCATTGTTTTTTTTGAGTTGATGGAAAAAGGCTATTGCCCGAACCCCTGTTACTTCAAGAGGAAGAGAGCTGATTGAGGGCCAATAGGAAGAAATACCTAGCCAATAGAGAACAAGGAGTAGTAGCTCAAAAGCTGCAGAGAAACTCAGACCACTTACCTGGAGCAAGAGGGTGAGTAGGGGCAGCCTATGAGGGGCTGCACTCCAGGAAGTGGATAAAAATATAGCTGTAGCAGAACTGCACAGGCGGCTGATAAGCAGGCAAGTGAGTAATCTTTGCAACCTAGAGTAGGGTCAAGCAGCAGAGCTAAGAGACTGCGAGACTTTGTAAAGGGTAGCTGGTGGAGGAACTGTGCTCACTGCAAGAGAATGTGAAGGGTCCTTGACTGGGAGCAGCTGGCCACAGAGCGGTGAGTAAGGGGTTGTGTGGTAGAGAAGTCAGCCTGCAGATTCAGTAATAAAAAGATCCAAGGAGCAGGTGACTGGAAGTGATGAGTCAGGGATACACATACTGAGTTTTCAATAAGGAGTGAGGAATTAGAAACTGAAATAGACTCTAACCATCTACTAGAAGGCCTCGTTAAATTTTGTGGTGGGCCTCGCTTGATTCTTTGTAACGTTTATTTCCCACCATTCATATCAAGATATCAGTTTTGAAATGGGAATCATTATTATGCTCCTGAGATGATCCAGAATACATTTCCAGAATCAGAAACAGTAATAGGCAATTTTAATACTAGAATTAGTGGGATTGACAACCACATTAATAAAGATGTCATAATCAATTCCCCCAAGAAACCTGATATGATAAGAAACAAAATGAAGGAGGGTGATGTCTCTTGAAATTCACTGAAAAAGAGAATTGCAGAATGTATAATGGACAAACTGTTAAAGATAGACCATTCACATTTGTTACAACTAAAGAAGCAGTAATGATAGATGACTTATTAATAGAACTACATACATGGTATAAGTATAAATCATTTGAAATGTAACCATGCATGGAAAACAGGGACCCATTCCCCTCAAAAATACAACTCGCCCCTTGATTAGAAAAAGAAATTAAATTAGAATTCAGGGGAATAATGAATTTCAAAAGAAATGTCTTCTCTACTCAGAGATACTTTCTCACTTATCTCATATTCTAAAAGTGGAAGAACTCCAAGAAGTAAATAGTCAATATGGAGCTATTGTCCAACAGTTAGAAAATGCATTCACAAAAAAAGATCTTTGTTGAAAATAAGCAATGTTAGAGGCAGTGAGGACTACTCTGAAGCTAAAGCTGTTTTAGAAGATGCCTCAGAGGAATAAAAGTATAAAAATGATTGTTCTAGCTTCCAACAGATCAACAAGATTAAAACTGAGTACAAAAAATTAATAAACATAAAGAGGCAACCATATGAAATGAGGCTCCTGGAGAAACTGGTAGCCACTAGAAAACATAATGACATGTTTTTGGCAATTTGTAGCCAAAGGGAAAAATTCTAGCTTAATTTTGTATGCATTTACTTCTGAAGACACATAGGTCTTGTTTTTTAAAAGTAGGTTTAGCAGCTTACTCAGAGATGGTACAGGAAATGGTGGCTTCTCACTGAAGACTATTGTGTCTGTTAAGCTACAAGTAGATCATTATCTCACCTCTGAATCTCAAGTAATATCATATATATCCATAATGAGAAACAGTAAGGCCCCTAAAAGTATTGACTTTCTTCCCCAACAAATCTTCAAAGAATGTTTTGACTGACGGTGTCCAAATTTGATTTAAAAAATAGTATAATTATTTTAGAAAGTATTTATCCAAAGCACTGGAATGAAAATGTAAGTTCCAGTTTTTAAAAACAGATGAGAGAGACCTGTGTCTTACTGCATGTAGGTTAGTCTTAGATGAAGTTTTGACAAAATATTTGGGATACATTTACCTTTTCATCTCCACACATAGATTTCTGAAAATAATATTTTGGGAGAAGAGCAGGCTGGTTTAAAAAAATAAAAGCTAGGTTTGTATGGACCATTGCTTAGTGTTACACTATTTAGCATCTAAATATGTAAAAAGGTAAAATCCTTTTATAGATCGAAAGGGAGCTCTGGATTCATACATAAGTTACAGTTGTGGAAAAAACTGGCAATAACATCAATCAATAAAGCTTTCTTACAATTAATTGGTAGCTACTTTTCAAATACAGAATCTAAGGTGGGTTATGGAATTCGCAGTGCCTTGTCCTGTAGTTTTCCAACTAAGAAAGGGGTACAACAAGGATGTTTACTTAATCCACTATGTTTAAATATATTCCTGAATGAACTAAAACAGGCGCTAACAGGGAATCAGTTTCATGAACCCATGGTATGGAATGCCCCTATCCCCTGTCTTGCTTTCTACAAATGACACATTGATAATGTCACCATCCCAAATAGGCTTCCAAAGTTGATTAGATGCTTTTCAGCAGCACTGCCCCTCAAAAAGTGTGAAAGTCAACACAGCTAAAGGCAAGGTTTTGTTTTCTGGGAACAGGAGGAAGGGAAAAGTTTGTTTTTTATAGCAAAAGAAACTAGAGGCACCATCTTCCTGTAAGTACTTTGTATCCTATTGTAGCAAAAATCTGAGCTGGAAGCCGCATCCTGAAATATCAACACTAGTGCAAAAGAAGTCTTGAGTGGAGTTTTATCATTGTAAAATAAAAGGGGCAGAAGAACAGTTCTGGAAGCACTAAAGGTATATAGATATAAGTTATAGTCCATTTTACTGTATGAAGCAGAACTTTGGGGTGCTGACCCCATGGTCCACCCCAAAACTGAAAAGATTTCTAATTACTTTTCAAGGTGGTTTTTATGTAATTCTACCACGGGAGGGAGGCAGGGAGGTTTGCATTGAGAATCCAGACTTACAAATATATGGGCCTTAGCTCTATTAAGAAAGCCAAACTACTGGATGTAATTAGATATTTTTTGCCTACTAGCTACCCTAAGAAAGGCATAATAGAAACCCCTCTTTTTCCATATAAACCCTTGTTTAAATAATATGTATACTCTCCTCCAGAGAAATGGCCTAGGAAATGTCCTGAGGGTCACTGACCCAAAATTTCCCCTCTATTTAAAACAAGACATACATTTAAGAATTAAAGATGCCAGCCTGCAGACAGATATGCCGGCAGGGAGATTGTCTCTAACTTCCCCTTTTTAAGATTAATAAAACAGTCTTTTGGCCTAGAAACCTACTCATCTGTGGTGCGAAACTACAAATGAGGCCTTTCTAAACAGAGATTCCCTCTAATGAGGTCTGCAGTTGTCATCTGAGATCTGAGCAGGGGGTCTCAGACCCCATATCTGAACAGAATATGTTCTTATGGGAAGAATGTGAAAGATGACTTATATCACTTTTTTGCGGTTTTGTTTAGTCTTGAAAAAATAAGTGGAAAATACATTTCACAATTAATAGGAAATTTTAAATACTAGGCTAGTAAAGAAAAAAAAAAACCCAACAACCTGGATTCTGTCTAACAATTTAGAGCCTGTTTTATATATCTTGGCTGTGTTTGTGTTTTTTGCACAAAGAAGAAGGGCCAAAATTAGACAGAATTCTCCTGCTTTGTCTTATTTTTCCCTGCTTTATTTAACCTTTTTTGATGTCATCATATACTATGCTATGTTTTAATTTGGTGTGAACTGGTACAATGGGTAATCTCATTAGCAAAAATGAATTATATAAATGTCTTATTATATATAATTGTTTAGTGTTCATTTTATTGTATTGTTTTGTTGAAAGCTCTTAATAAACTACTACTACATATACTAAGTCCAGGGCAAAGGAGGTACTCTGGCCCTGATACAGCTAGGAAAAGGAAAGCTGTAGAAAGAGCTCTTTCTGTAGGAAGAGACCCCGAGAAGAAGGGGAGATGCTGCTCTATGGTAGGAAGGAGCTGTGCCCCAAAATTCAGGAAGATAAGATACCTCAGGGGGCTGGTGAGTGTGATCAAGTAGGTATGGGGAAGGATCTTCTCTGTGGTGAGTGTACCCCGAGGGGTTAATTGTTTTAGTTATGTGTTTATGTCCTGTGCATGGGCATGGCTGTTGGCAATGCATGGTTTTTGTTAATGGGCTTAGTACCCAGTCTGGTGGTGGGAATAGGACCAGCAGGTGCAGTGGTGCAAAGCAAGGCCTGGGATCTAGAGCACTGAGGCAGGGCCTAGAGTAGGGAGGGAGAAAGACTGGGCTGAGAGGTCAATCAGAAAAGAGCAGTGCCTTGCTCAACAGAGATTGGGCCAGACCTAAGGCCACCTTATGATGAACAGAACAAAGTAAAGCACCGAAAGCTCATAGTGGTACTGAGGGCAGTCTCCTAAACTTTTATTTACTTTACAACAAGATGTGGCAAGCAAGGGGAGGATGGGCACCTAAGAGACCTCAGTGCGTGGGGCAGGATGAGTGTGGCCATCAGGGTAGCACAGCCATCCCCCGATGCAGGTCGTGCCACCCCTTCAGCACATTTGTATCATTTAGGGTTCGAGTCTGTTCCTAGCTAGAGTCTACTGGCACCAGTTTGCACTGGGGTATGTTATTTGGTGCCTCCACGCACCTGAACCTATGCCTGAATGTTTTGTGCTTTCAGGAACTTGAGACTTTGGGGCCTTGTTTTCCTTGTTTGTTGATCCTTTTGTGTCTTGAATTTTCTTAAACACCCTACACTTTTGAAGTGGTTAGTCTGTGAGATGGGGTGGAAAAGGGTGTGCTTCCCCTTCGGAGATTCCAATTCTCTTCTCACTTAGAGGTGCACATACCAGGCATTATCAATTCTTGGTATTGAAGAAATCAGTGTAAAAGGAGAATGAAAAGCTGTGTCTATTTTTACAGAAGGATGAGAACAAATAAAGCAGAACATTAAAAGAAAGCCATGTATTTCCCATATCTAAATGTCCCATTGGTGTACATGTGAATTTTGAGAGTGTAGGATTTGGCTATTCATGTATTTATATACAGGAAGTTAAATCCTCTTTTTTTCTCTTCTAACCTATTTGTGCCTCTTAGATATGTTTTTTAATTCACATGTATCTCTAAAGCAGAATTTGTCTTGGATAAAATGTGCTCAGCTCAGCAGTTCTGTAGAAGAAAAACAGTTGACTTCATGAATTTTTTAAATAGCCTCTCCCTTTCTTCTTTCGGTGCTTTTAGTTTCCTAGAAGGCAAGGGTTTTTTTTCTTTTTCAGTGGAGAAAAAGGGGGAGCAAGTTCTTTCAAGTAATGCTAATATGAAAAATAGCTCTCCAATATTCTACATTGGACATTAAATTTTTCAGGTAAAATGTAGAAATAGACTATTGCTAAATAGCGATTAATAGGATTTCCTGCTTCTAATAAATTATTACTAACAACTTTTAAAAATCTTAGCCTCTATACAATACCAAGTGAGACCTGAACTTGCAACATTAGTTGGCTAGAGGGTAATTACCTCAGTACAGAAACAGAGGAAGTCTAATGTAAATGAACGCAAACTGGCCACTTGCAGACAGTGATGTAATGGATGTATGAACAGAAGGGGCATAGAGTACGTGGAATCATAGAAAATGAGGGTTGGAAGGGACCTCAGGAAGTCATCTAGTCCAACCCCCTGCTCAAAGCAGGACCATCCCCAACTAATCATGTATCATCCCAGCCAGGGCTTGTTCTAGTGGGTCTTAAAAACCTCCAGAGATGGAGAGTCCACAATCTCTCTGGGTAACCTGTTACAGTGTTTCACTACCCTTCTAGTGAGAAAATTCTTCCTAATATCCAATCTAAGCCTCCCTTGCTGCAGGCAGAGAGCATTGCTCCTTGTTCTGTCATCTGCCACCACTGAGAACAGCTTCGCTCCATCCTCGTTCAAACCCCCCTTCATGTAGTTTGAAGGCTGCTACTGAATCGTTTCTTAGTCTTCTCTTCTCTAGAGCAAACAAGCCCAGTTCCTTCAGCTTCTCCTTAGAAGTCATGCCCAGCCCCCCAACCATTTTTGTTGCCCTTTTCTGGACTCCAATTTTTCCACATCCTTTCTGTAGTGGGGGGCCCAAAACTGAACACAGTACTTCAGATGTGGCCTCACCAGTGCTGAATAGAGAGGAATAATAACTTCCCTTGACCTGCTGGCCACACTCCTACCAATGCAGCCCAGTATGCTGTTAGCCTTCTTGGCATCAAGGGCACACTGTTGGCTCATATTCAACTAATTGTCCGCTGTAACCCCCAACTCTTTTTCTGCAGAGCTGCTGCCCATCCAGTCAGCCCCCAGCCTGTACCAATGCATAAGATTACTCTGTCCTAAGTGCAGGGCTTTGCACTTGTCCTTGTTGAACCTAATGAGATTTCTTTTGGCCCAATTCCTCCAATTTGCCTAGATCACTCTGAATGTTACCCCTACCTTCCAATCTATTCCAGGGACTGAGGTGAGGCTGACTGGTTTGTATTCCCATAGATCCTCTTTTTTCCCTTTTCTTAAATATGGGCACTATATTTGCTATTTTTCAATTATCCAGGACCTCTCCTGATCACAGTGAGTTTTCAAAGATGATGGCCAGCAGCTCTGGAATCACATCAGCCAACTTTCTCAGCACCTACGGGTGCATCCCATCCAGCTCACTGGACTTGTATATGTCCAGGTTTTCTAAGGAATCCCTAACCTGTTCTTTTACCACTGTTGGCTGCTCACATCCTCCCCAAACTATGTTGCCAGGTAGGGTAGTCTGGGAGCTGACCTTGCCTGTGAAGACTGAGGTGAAAAAGGCATTGAGTACTTCAGCTTTTTCTGCATCCTCTGTCACTCAGTTACCTCCTGAATTCAGTAAGGGACCCATACTTTCCCTGACTTTCCTCTTGTTACTGACACACTTGTAAAAACCCTTCTTGTTACCTTTCATGCCCCTTGCTAGCTGCTTTGATCTTCCTATTTAATTCCTGGATGCCTGAGCAATACTTTAATCCCTCTCCCTAGCTGTTTGTCCAAATTTCCACTTCTTATAAGCTTCCTTTTTGTGATTTAGTTTATGGAAGAGCTCCCTGCTGCCTCTGGCTCTGCACCCTGCTGCTTCTGGAGCTGTGTGCAACACCATGTGCCTTCCACGTGCTGACTGCATTGCGTCCCCTGCCCACCCAGCAGTGGAAGGCACATGCTGTCACACATGCCATAACTTGCTAGTCTTCCCGAACATCAGGATGGTTTGTCCCTGCACTCTCAATGAGGCTTCCTTAAGGTACAGGCAGCTCTTCTGGACTCCTCTCCCCCTCAGGATAGCTTCCCAGGGGATCCTGCCCATGAGTTCCCTGGGAGAGTCAAAGTCTGCTTTTTGAGACTCCGGGGTCCTTACTCTGCTACTCTCCACCCTTGCTTTTCTCAGGATCCAGAACTCAATCATCTTGTAGCTGCTGATGCTCAAGTTGCTATCCACTACTACAAAGGCTTCCAAACCATGGTATATGTACCAGCAGTGGTACACAGGTGACCTGTGAATGGTATGCAGAAGGCCAGGGAGATAGTCAAGCACACACACAGACACCCAGCTGCAGACTTCTGCACACAGCCAGGAATGATGCTGTGTGGAGCAGCTCCCAGCAGGTAAGCGGGCTGGGGGAAAGTGGTGTGGGAGAGGGAAGGGTGCGGGAAAGATTGAGACCCACACAGTGAACAAGGGATTGGAGAATGGACAGGGTCAGAGGCTAGGGTGAATGGGGCTTCAGGGTGGGCGATGGGATAGCCAGAGCCCAGGCATCTTGTTTGTGGGTGCAGGTGGACTTCTGCCACTGCACACACCCTGGGGAGGCATGGGAGGACATGCGCCCTCAGATTTGTGTATGGGGTGGAGGTGGGCTGCCTACTGCACATTGGGCTCTGCACCCTGCTGCCTCTGGAGCCATGTGCACCACTATGTGCCTTCCACACATTGACTGCATTGTGTCCCCTATCCACCCAGTGGTGGAAGGCACATGGTGTTACGCGTAGCTCCAAAGGTAATGGCAACTGGGTGTAAAGCCCAGCAGGGAGCCTTCTGCTCCTCAGGGGTTCTCTTCCCTTGCACCCATCCACCCTGTCCCTGTGGCAAGGCTGGCACAGAAGGACACAGCCCCTTCTAGGGAGGCCTGGGCCTCTCCAAGTGCATGGGGGGGGGGGAAGGGAACAGGACTCACGCTGCTGTATGCACCCCAGGGAAGCCATGGGGGCACATACCCCCCCAGATATGTGAGTGGGGCGGAAGTAGGCTGCTCACTGTGTACTTGGCTTTACACCCTGCCACTGCCTCTGAAGCTGCACACAATGCCACAAGCCTTTGGCCACTGGGCAAGCAGGGGACTTGGCACAGTAAACACACAGAAGGCACATGGTGTTGCATGTGGTTCCAGAGGCAGCAGGGCACAGAGCCCAGTGCAGTGGGCAGCCCACCTCCGCCCTGCTCACAAACTCAGGGGTAACATGCCCCCCATGCCTCCCTCAGGGTGCGCACAATGACAGGGATCCATGCCCCCCCCGAGCTCCTGGACGAGTCTCCTGTGGCTCCATCCCATGACCCACCCTGACCTCAGGGTCCCATTCATCATGGTCCCTGCTCAGAGACTTTCAACAGGCCCATCTCCATTTTCATAGTGGGGCTCTGAACAATCATATGGACCTTTTACATAAAAAGTGTGACTCCTCCTCTTTTCCCTGCCTGTCCTTCCTGAACAGTTCATACTTATCCAAGACAGTTCTCCAGTCATGTAAGCTATCCTATCAAGTCTCTGTTATTCCAATCACGTCTTAGTTCCGTGGCTGTGTGAGGACTTCCAATTCTTTCTGCTTGTTTGCCAGGCTCAATGCATTTGTGTATAGATACCTAAGTTAACTAGTCAATTGCCCTGATTTCTCAAGAAAAATTAGAACACCTCCACTTACAGATACATCATAGATTAAGGAAAAAAAGTTACACAAACTGGTACAAGGGATTGGAAACTGGTTTAAACCTGTAACAGAACAGAAGCTCAGTGCATATAAACTGGTTTCAAAAAAGACAAAACCAGTTTAGGATAAACCCGGATGAATATAATATATAACTTAACTGATTTAGGTTAAACCCATCTATCAGACTTCTGTCCCAGATCCCCTCCTAACTCAAGTTAACTCACAGGCCCCCAGCATCCCAGGATGTTTTGTACCTCCTTTGACAACCCCTCAATAGAGGAGAGGCAGGCTAGCCTCGGCTGCTGCTGAGGGAGTGAGCAGGGATCTGGGGTGCTGGGGATGGTGGGGGGCACCGGACCCAATCTGGGCCAGCAGGGGAGAGGGGCAGACCCTGGCTTGAGACACAGATCAGGGCTACCCTACTGGGGTGCAGTAGGGGTGGGGAGAGGAGGGGGGCAGCAGATGGTTAGCTAGCCTCAGCTTGGTCTGCAGGCTGGGAGGTATGTTCCAGCTCCAGTGCCCTGTGGCCTGGGTCAGTGCAGGCTTATGCCTATTTTTCCAAACTGAAAACTGGATGTGAGTTCAGTTCCTTATCAGTTCAATCTATACAATTTAGAGAAACCTGCAAAGATCGAATCAAATCTGCCTCAGGCTTTTTGATGCCTTGCTCTGGAGGTACAGTACAGAATCTGCCCCAAAACGTTAACATATTCAAGTGTTTTTATCTCTGCTACGTTTAAGAATTGAAATGCTTTTTAACACTTTGCTGTAATGTGTATTACATAGCATATTACATGTAATAGATAAAAATATTTTTATTGATCATTCTCCTTCATAAAGTTACTACTTGCGGATTCTTACAGTTTGGGGTGACATTCCTTGTTTCACATGCCATAGAAACTTTACTAGATTACATCTCTCAAACTCAAGGAGTTGAACCTCTGAAACTATAATGAAAATGAAAAACTTCTTTAAATATCTTGCAGACATTTTTTTCTAAAGACTGTTCTTCTTACTTCAATCATAGACCAAGGCCTCAATGTACTACGCGAACGTCAAACAAAAAGACTGTCCTACCATCAAGTTGTTGCAGTCTACCTGCATGATAGCAGGCAACATATGAGTAGAGAGGTGAAGTAGTACAAAGAAACAATAGTGCATTATGGGTCAGTATTGACAGGCAGTTGTATGAGTGCACCAGCTGACAAATCGTTGGGTTTTGTTTTTCTTTTTTTGTTGTGCCAGAGAGTTTGAGTTTGGTAGAAGAAAGATAATTAAGTAGTAGTGGGGATGTTTACAGGGAATTCCTCCCAAGTGTGAGGTATATCATGAAAGAAAGAGGAAAGAGGAAAGATCTTGTATGAAAATGTAACTAATGTAACAGAGTAAATGAGAGATGATAGCTAGGTTGGGGATATGCCATGAATGGCATGAAAGTGAAGATGAATAGACATGTTTGAAAGAAAAAAAAAAGGAAAGCCAACAAAGAAAAGCAATAAGATAAAGTAATATAGTCAAAGAAGTATGACTTGGAACATTATCTTTACAACAGTATTCTCAGTTGGTGAGAGTGGGCAAAATTGTATTCATCAAGGCTAGAGAAACAGGCGTCACAATAAACAAGACAGATGACAAGAAGTTGGATGGATGTTTTAGCTGTGATGATGGATGACAAAGGCCATATCTCAACTATGCAGAAAGAATAGATGAGATTTATATATAGCCTGGGGAGGATCTTAAGGAGTCTGAGTCACAGATGTCCAGGTAAGAGGCCTAAATGACAGACAAGATGGCAATGATCACCACAGTGACTGAGAAAGGAGGGATGGAGATTAAGAACATTTTTTGAGCTGCTGTTTAAGTTGAGAGTTTGGGAACACCGATGCAGAAAGATGCAGGCTGTACTAGGAACCACTTTATCTCAGATATAAATGGTCATTTCTGAGGTTAAACACAGCATCTAAATGTTGAATGTAATTACCTGAAACAGTTTGGTCAGGCATTATGAGTAATACAAGTTCCATACCATGACGACATATTTTAGTCCTTTAAATTTAGAGACGTACACATTGGGCTCAGGCTTGTTTTGATGACATCTAGAAGGTTACTTATACACCCCCGGCCCTCATGCATACTACTAGCCCTAAGTCCATCATGTCCTCAATTCCCAAAGGATGAGGGGGTAGGGAGGGGGGCAAGTGCAATGCACCTGGAAGTTTTATGAAGACATCAAGGCATGGGTTGAATTTTAGTCTAATTATCTTGATATAACACCATCACCTAATTTGCGTTGCATCTGAATTATAAGCCTTGTGTGTCCCAACACACTGAGGCAAAGGTTCAGTACAAAAACAAAAAAAAACACATTTCTTGTAATATGCTAATATGTTTAAGAAGCTCCCATCAGTGTTGACTTGAGTCACCCTTAATTAGTTTGTGTAGTTTGACTATTACAAGCATGTATCTACAGAACACTCAAATATACGACAGACTGTTCAGACTGCCTCTTGTATGTAAATTGGTGGTGCAGTGGGTAGATTAATTAGCCCCCTTACATTGATTAAGTGATAGTACAAATAAGCCTGCTTACACTTCTACATAAACATGACTACATTCCTTCCAGTTTGAGAGTTAGTAATGGGGGCAGCACAATGTACTTGTGGGAGCTGCTGCTTAGCACAGTAAGTTTGGAACATAGATATGGTCTTAATACAGGTGCCTTTGTGTGCAAGAACATTTCCCCCTTGTTCTCCGTCTGCTCTGACCTTATATTTTGTATCTTTATTAAAAGCTTTCTGTACTCCAAGAAATTATACCATTTATCAGTCTTCTTTTTAAAGAGATTTGGTATCTTTTCATGTGCACTATGGACATTATCAAAATATGCACAAACTATTTTGTGAAAATTTAAATATTCTTCTACTAAAAGAGGGCCTTTGCAAAGGAAAAGTGTGGACAGACTCTATCGAGTGCTAACAAGGACACTTTTTTTTTCTTATTTTAGAGCTATATGTTCCTAAAAGTGAAATACCACAAAGATCGCCTTCATCAGATCCATCAGGACAATCTCTTCTCCCATTGCAGAGCTTCTCAGGCTGTAGGCAGATGGAGGTATCATTAGCACAAGGGTATTTTGGTGGTCCACACATATAGCCCTCGCAATTATCCTCATCAGACTGATCCTCACAATCAATATCTCCATCACATAGCCACGCTTTGCTAATGCATCTCCCTTGGAGAAAAGAGACAATAAACACAAGAAATCAGACTGAAAGCAAACACAGAAGAAACAATAGCAATATTTTTAGTATTAACATTACTTTCCTTTTAGATGAAAAGAAAGGATGTGTACCTATTCAGCCTTATAATCTAAAGTATCATCAACATCAAAGTTGACAGCCTTAATTTCCTGACCAATGTCAAACCTAATAGGTTCTACGCTGAATAAAATTGCAGGCAGGCAGCTCTACATCCTAACAGTGTAAGTTAAATATATTGAATTATGGTTTTATAGGTTGCCCAAAATTGTTGTGATGGTTTCTTTTTCTCTTGCCTTCTTTTCTCCTTTCTTCTCATCTCTTCTCTCCCTAGTGAGACCAACTTCCCTGTCTATGACAGGTTTAATCAGGTACTTTTCATGAACACAACCACTCCAATAAGTATATAAAAATGGGTTTCTAAATCATGTCAGAGCAAAATTTACTTTCTATACTAAATATCTAGAGCAGATGAAGCTTTTCACAAGGTTTTACTGTTAACTAATTTTGGTTCATTTTCTTCACTAAAAATAACTCCTAAAACAGAACGTTTACCCCATTTTATGCTGAACAGCTAAGTTTGAAATCTGACAGCAGCTGTGCTGTCATCTGATTCAGACAAGGGTTATGACCTTTCAGAAACATACGAGTGCAAAAGGGGAGCCATTCACGCTGGGGATTCATACAAATCCATCTCAAAAGCAGACCCTACACAATTATCTATACAAACCGTGACCACAGCACCACAGCCTTGAACTGTGGTGCTACTCCCCATCCCCCCACATCCCACCCCTGCCAAGTGCAGTAGGTTATTTCAATCTCCTTTTTGAAAGATATATACTGATCCTTTCCAAACCAGACCAGACCAGAGTTAAGCTCCATAGTAATTTTAGAGTTTTTTCAACTTTCCAGAGTAACTCCTAGCAGATATCACTGGCCAATAAATGCAGCATGACACAGACTGTTAAATCTGCTGGGAGTGGTAGTCATCTATCTGCTAGCTAAGAAGCAAGGACCTACTAGAAGCTATATGAAACTAAAGGCTTTATATATACAGTTTGTACGAGCTATATAAAAGAACACTGGTTCAAGGAGAGATAGGGATTGAGTTAAGACCCTGATGGAAGTCCAGATAGGAAACTTAGGTGATACCTAGTAAAGGTTATCTGGATGTGTCCTCTACCCAGGTTCCTGAAAGCTACAAAAGTAGTGGATGGCTGGGATCAAAGTGTTTGTTTTAAATTCTTGAATGATGATAATGTTGGCCGAGTAAAGGAACCTGGACTGAACAAAAGCTTAGACATCATTTTCCCTTCCCCAGGTAGTGCATGTGCCCTGTAAAATGCACAACAGGAACAGGCAAATCACTTCTGATTCAATAAAAGTGGATGCAAAGTTTCACTTGGCCTATATTAGTTTTAACTAATCTGAAAATTGTATGTGCATGTGCATTTTCATCTTCTTGGTTTTGGTGAATGCCACAATTCATAAATAATTAAATTTTAGACCGTTCATCTTGTGGGTAAGGCACTAGATAGTAGTAAAGTTACTTGGATTAATTTTGTGGTTCAGTACAGATTTTCTGTAGCACCCCACATTTCATTTTGGCTCAGTGCCACTTTTATAAAATGATAAAGTTGTATGCTTCCTTTTCGTCTTTTGTTTGCTATATTTATATTATGTTGTTCACTATAAGAATTGTCTTTTAGTTTATGTATGGCCATCATTAGGCTTTGGATAAGTCTGCTACCGACTCATAAATATTGTTATTTATTTGAAATTCACAATGGATAATTTATATATATTAGCTAACTACTTTTCAGCAAGCAGATAAGTTTTTTTAGGATTTTCATCCAGGTTGCTGAAAGACTGTAACAATTGTCATATACACAGTTGAATGTATTTTATAAATTCATAACCCCCCTCCCCAAATTCATTTTTTGGGCTTATCATATTTGATGTAAGCTAAATATTTTCAAAGAAAACGTGAGAAGAAAAACAAAGTGTTATATTTTGGATTTTTATTGTAATAGAAAATCATTACTGAGCAACTCTAACTCTTGCTTTAAGATAGAATATCACATAGCATAAAAGTGGTTGAAAACCAAAAACATTTGAATTATGAAAGTGGCAATTTAAAATTTAGGTAAGATGTCTAATGGAATGCTCTGCAAAGAAATGTGAGATGTTGTTTAACATATTATTTTCATCAAGAAAAGACATGAATAAAATGTCTAAATTGTAGCATACTTAACATTATTACAGACACCAGAACATAATCATACAAAATGTATTCAGAAAATAGGAATCTGACAACAGACATAAAAGTCAATTAGAGTTTGGGAGCTTTCATCACTGCTTAGCTGGTCAAAGTTCCATCTCTAATGACATAAAATTAGTTTTATAGCATTCACAGATACCCAACTTTACAGAAATTAACCCACGCTATTGTTAGCTACGTTTAAGCAATTTAATATTTATGCATAACCATCATGAATTGTACCTAGACCGTTAAGACAAAAGCTACTTTATAAGCTGTTATTTCATTGTGCAGTAAGTCTGGGACAAGAAGTCTGATTCCGCAGCACACTGAGCATCCCTACCACCTGTTATTTTTAAGATGAGCAAAGGGTATTGAGCACCTCAGAAATGAATCCAAGACTAAATCCAAAGAGAGTCATTCCATTAACAATACAGGGAGGAGCAACCTTCTCAACAGGAAAAAAATGAACAACTTTGTTTCTCTCTCCATTTACAGTTATACCAGTAAGGAAGACAGAAAACAAGGAAACAAAATTGTATGCATAAACTTAAATACGTACTTTCAATCAAAAATGCTCCTAGAGAACTTCCATCTTCATTGTTACCTTGAAAGAAACACTGGATTTTAAATATCAGAATAAAGACAGCAGCAAGAAAGAAACTAATGGGAAATGCTGGTGCCAAGCACCTTGGCCATATCCCAAAGTAAATTGATGTTGCCTCCACTACAGCTTCCAACCTCAACTTTAATCTGTTTTATATATACAGCTGCCTTCACCTTAATGAAAAGAAGATGTATTGTAACAGAGGATTTCTACTGCATGATGATATCCTTGACATATGTTATTAAACAAAAGCTATACTTATATGATAACGGATTCATCTTTGTCAAGATTAAAAAAGATGCTCTTAATGAAGTACCATGCCTTCTCCTGATGTCATTTCAAAGTGAGTTTAATATTTTCACATTATTGTCCTTTAATGAGACATACCTGTTAATACGTCAGATACCCTTTTAGTAGAAGAGCTCCATTATAAAATAAAAGGCATGTCCATTTGAAACAGCTGTACACAAGAGGACAGATACATGGTTTGCAAAGTAGCCAGTGCAAAGAGGTAAAAGTGTGTGGAAAAGCTTTATCAAAATGTCTTCTCCAGTGTTTTTTGAAAACGTTTGAAAATTAGTAACTCTAACTAGAGATTTAAAAATTTCTGCACTGGTCAGTGGTCATCAGAACACTGAAATTAGGAAATTTTTGAATTAATTTTCTACTGAATTTCAAGAAAACTGGATTTTTGCATGAGAACTAAATGTAATCTTTTATTGCATCCATTTCTAGTTTGTATTATGATACTATTGTCTTTCTTTTCAAATTATGGATTGAAAATGAGAGCCTTTCTTCCTTACCTATTTTAGGGGTAGGAACAGGCCCTACATTCAGTGATTGCACTTATTTGGTATTGCAAAATATGGTTGAGTCTTGGATTCATTTTATGACTTTTTTTCAAGACAGGGGAAAAGTCTGTTGCTTTAACGGTTTTAGCCATAAGCATGTGTTTGTTTAGATGCCTCAAACGCATCTCTTGGCTATTAAGGCAAGAGAGGCAATTTCAGTGCTCGGGGGAGAGAAATATTGTTGCAAATTATCACAGAAGAGGTTCCAAAATACTATGACTGCAGGGTGAAATCTTCAGAAAGATTGTTGTCTAGACCTGGAGCCTTTGGCTACTTATGCAAATAATAATTACACACAAAAATACTGCACATTGGGAAACTCTGGAAACAAAACTGTCTGCATATCTTCAATTCAGCTTCCTTGTATGTGGTATGATGCATTTCTTAGTACACAACAACACATTTTTTTATTCCACAATACACAATAACATGCACACGCAGTGCAGGGATGCAGCCAAGTGCCTGGGACAAAGTGAATTGATGACAGTGATCACAAACACAATTGCATAGCTGCCAGCAGCATCCCGCCCAAGTCAATGCCTAGGGAGGTTGCCCCCCACCAGGTATGGCTGCTGGAGGACTTTTGTCATCATTGCCATAAAGCAAAGGGTACAAAGCCATCCCAATCCCATAGGGAGCATGCCCTGAAATAGCCTTGGTGCTTCACCAGTTTCCACTCCCCAAAAACCTCTGCAGTGGATGACTCTGAGGCTGTGCAGAGGCAGTGCAATGCAAGCACCAATCTGCATGGAGTGCCATAGCCAGAGGCAAAGGAGGAGAAGTTGCAACTAGCCAAGGTAGCTCTGCTCCCACACGCAGTTGCCACTGTTGGGTGTCAAATAGGTATAGAGCAGCTCACACTACTGCCAGTACTGCTGGTATAAGGGGAGGAAGGACTATTAGCAGGTACTGCTGAATGGGTAATGCGGGTACAACGGTACTGAGCGTCCAAGCTCAGAGTCCCCATGACTATAAAAAAATATCTGTCTTAGTACATATGAGGAATCAAGTAATTAGAAATAGAATGTGTGTTGTGCAGACTTATTTTTGCCTTTTACCATATTTGGTTACATAGTTAATATTGCCAATTTTCTATCGTGAGTGGCAGGGCTTCATGCTCTTTGGGCCCAGAGCCCCAAGAAGTCTTAATTCACTCCTGCAAAGATCCCTTGAATTAAATGAAAGCAGTATTAAAATCAGTACATCCCTCTGTAGTATAAAAGTGAATTCTTACTTTTTCCTCATAATGTAACCTGGATGGAGACTGACCTCCCTCTAAACCATTAAAGTTTACACACCACCAAAACTGGATTTGGTGAGCCAATGATTGACTGTGGTAGATAAGTCTTAACTTTTCTACATGACACCATGTTTGTTTCATATTTGGGGGGAAAAAAAGGTTGCATGGGAAAAAGTTATAATTTTATAGGAAGAAATAATAAAAATAATTTCCAGAAATCTATATACTTTTTTAGATGTAATTTCCAACTGAAGCTCCAAATGGTCATAAACTTACATATTCCTGCAAAAGCACAGCGAACACTTCCAAAAATTATACTGATTTTTTAGTTCAAGCAGTCTAGTCACTGAGCAAAATAAAATTTAAAAAAATGAATGGGATTGGATGTGAATAGAACATTATCCATAGTGAGAAATCAGACTGTAAATGTTGATTAGAATGAATATTTCCTATATCCCTGGTCTTATTCTATTCACAAGTTAAGAAAAATAAGCAACTTTGAAACAGAGTCCATAAAGATGGATACAGCAATGACTCTAAATTTATTCTTTTTAATTAAGCTATCCATGACAGTAAGTACTTTTGGCAAAATATCATGTAATAAATAGTTGATAAATTTACAAACATACTTTAATAAATCATCATTACAATAACTTCATAACTGTTGATTTGTCAACATAAAAAAATATGCTTCTCCATATGGTCTAGTTTCACTTCTGTAATTTTCAATCTGATTTCTTTATCCTGTTTTAGGTAATTTAAGTTTAGTGCCTCAGATGGCAAGTGCAAGCTAGTACATGGATGTGGACTTTGAAGTAGGATTAAATGTTACATTTAACTGTTTACTTTGATGCAACCTCATACAAAAAATATTTAGCTGTTTCATTAATTTTCAGCCTATGCAATTTTGAAAGCCATACATTTCATGTGCTGATTCTGAAAATAAACTGTTAAAAGCTTATCAGGCTCTCTCCTGTTAAGAATACATCAAGAGTGTGCAATAACAAAATATAGTATGTTTACTATTTTTTTTTACATTTCATAGCTAGCTCTAGATTTATGCATTACTACAATTACTTGATTCAAATATGACCCTGAATTTAAGACAACACCCCAATCATTATATGATATATACGGAAAACATATAAATTTGTTAAATTTTTCAGGTATACAATCTAAGTACATCGGAAGGTTGTCTTGAATTTGTTCCCCTCCATTGCTACAGAAAAGACAGTTGTATTGAGGGGGGTGGTCATATGGCCCCCTTTTCCTCTGCTCCCCCTGCCCAAGCTTTCCTGCCTCCTGAACCCCTCCACATCCCACTCCTCACAGCTTTTAACCATCCTTCCCCCAATCTCTGCCTCTTTCCCCCGACCCACTTCACAGTCTCTTTCTCCTCCCCCCCCCGCCACTCCCCAGACTCTGCCTCTTTCCCTGCCACTCCCCACAGTCTCTGCCTCCCCCCCTTACTGTCAGATGCTGCTCAGGCTCCATTCTTTCCCTGGAACACAGCTCATGGAAGCTCAGCCTTTCCTGGGCCAAGCAGCAGTGGCAGTGCTGCTAATTGGCCAAGTAGAGGATGGAGTTTCGATGTGTTTTGTGCGTGGGAGGGAATCCAACCTGAGCTAGAGTTGAACTGTGCCTGACAGTAAGGGGGGGGAGTGGGAAATGGGGGATGGAAGTGGGGAGGATGGGGCAAATAGATGTTATCAGTCTGACTCTAACCATGAGCCAGGCTCAGGGCCAGAGTCAGAGCCACACCAGCTGCCTGCCCTGACCCCCTCTGCTCTATATGCAAACTTAAAACAAGGGGCTTCTCCCCCACCCATGCCGTCTGTAGGGGAAAACTTGTTTTGTATTCAAGTAAATATGGTAAATACCCTGCTTTCCTAACCACTGTAGTCTAATCACTCATTCCACTTGATCCTCTGTTTTCTGCATGTCCTTTCACAGCATCTGACAAAATAAACTTTGGTTCACAAATCCTTATGCTGTCTCTCTAAATACATATTTTATGCCTATAAAGGTTCATAGCTACCCGGCCTTCTGACTGACTTTGTACTAGCATGGCTAACTACCTCTCTTTAAAATACTGTTCTCAATTTGCTCATGGCTGTCGCATTAAAACTTCTCAACATGAGAAGCTCTACATTCTTTGAGGGAAATGCTCCAGTCTTTGGAGATTCCCACAGCACTAATACTAATCCACTTGAATGGTCAAAATTGTATTTCTTTTCTGGGTTGTTCAGTTGGGGGTTTTTTGGTGGATTTTGCACAGTCACATCAGTAGGATTAAACTTAATAAGGAATTTCATTTCAAGTACCTACTTATAAGGATTCCAGTTTGGCCAAAGCCACCACTCTCAGATAAAGTATGACCAAAAAAAGTTAAATATCCTTTCATTTTTTGTGTGTCTCATCTTCTTAACATAGCATGAATTAAACTGTGTGTGTATCTATGGCCTTCATCTATGTAAACAATTAGAATAAATTAACAATGAAATTAACTCCATAAAAACACAGTAGTGAAAATACTTTCCTCATAGCACCAACTCCTAGAAATGGAGAACAGATCCAGGTTAAAAATGAGGTTTGTTTAAATCCTACAATGATGGAAAGTGGAAAAAAAATCACTTTGAGTATTTAATACTTCTAATCTACTAGTCAGCATTTAGAATGGCAAATAAATTTAGTGATAGTATATTGGGGAATATTAAGTACTACAGCCAACAAAGCTGAAGAGTCCTATGACATCCTGTCTACAGTTGATACCAGAACAGTTGAATTAAGCTGCTTTACACACCTGTTCAGAACAGCTAATTCTGTTTAAATGTTGCAGTATGTACACAATGCTATTCTAAATAGTTTATTTTATTTTTCCCTTAGTTGCAATACTTTCTATCCTATAACTCGCCCACTCTCAGGAGATAGGGCACCCTAAAGATTCAGCATAGTTCACTCTGGGGAGAAGACTAATTGAACTCGAGGGGACTCTGGCTCCTAATTCTCATTGTCTTCAGTAGGAAGTAGGCATCTAAATTCTCTTAAGGATCTGGACCATTGTCTACAGCTGTACTGACACCAAGGCCATGGCAGGCATTTGTTTTTAGTGCTAAGTTCTGTGAACTTTTAGTGCTAGAGAGGTTGGGAGCTAGAGAGCCCAGGTGTTCTAGATCCCTGGTTGGAGAACTACACTGGTGAGCTCTTCACCCAGGCAGAAACTAGAAGGTCCCTCTTTGGACTACCCCGTGCCCTTACTGAAGCCAAATGACTGACAGTCTGGTGATAAGAGGGGGCAATAGGCAGCTGGCAACTGCCTTCATTGGAAGAAGGGAGAATGAGCAGATACCTGAGATCCCAAGTGCCCTCAACAATTGAAATGAATGCACATTTGTTCTAGTTAATGTGGAAGAAAAGGACAAACTGTTATGCTGAAGAGCCAGTTCTCTGACACAAGAAACCTGTTGAAAGGCTGTGCATTCACATTTTGCCAGCTGTATGCCCATTTTTTTTTTTTGTCAGGAGAAAGCTTTTCTCTAGCCACAAATGTAATGCCTGTATGTAGCTTAAATAGCTGAAAATGGCATCTTTCTGTGTGAATATAAAGGTTAATCTAGTGCAACTTATCTAGTGTAGGCAATGTCCACAAAATTAAGTGATATTTTCTTTTACCTACAATATAAACAACTTTACATTCCTAAGTGAAAATATTAAAATAGTCTCAGATGATACACAAGCGGAGAGCATTCCCTTTCATAGAAGAATTACAAAACAATGTTTTGTTGCCAAATACTTGCCAAACTAAGGCTGAGAGGTGATCTTGTGGCCACCTACAAATTCATAAGAGGGACACAGCAAGGGATCAGAAATGCTCTGTTCAACAGGGCGTCTCTTGGGTTAACAAGGAACAATGATCACAAACTGACAGAGAGCAGATTTAGGCTAGGTATCATTAAACATTTCTTCATGGTAAGGGTGGCCAAAATTTGGAATGGGCTTCCGAGGGAGGTAGTACTCTCCCCTACCTTGGGGGGTCTTTAAGAGAAGGCTGGATAGGCATCTGGCTGGGGTCATCTTACCCCAGCACTCTTTCCTGCCTAGTCAGGGAGTCAGATTCAATGATCTGTTGAGGTCCCATCCAACCCTTGCATCTATGAATCTATGAATGTTGTTATTTCAGCTGATTTACTGGCTTCTTTTATTCATGGAGGTCAAGAATTGCTGTTTCTACGTTAACTATGAAACACTGATGATGCAGACAGAAGTTAGTTTGTCACACATTTGGCCCCCTAAAAGCACTCTACAGCCATGCCTTTGCAGAAGAGCACAGCTGCAGAGCACTTTAGAAGTGTCCAGTCTCGCATTCTGAACCCTCATTACATGAGGCTTCAAAGCAGAACACCTTCATTAACATATCAGTACACGCCAGGGGCAGGGTTGGGTGCAGGGCTCCAGTCCACCTAACCCACCCTCCAGCACAGGCTGGGCAAACCCCAGGCAGAACTCCCTCCCTTCCCCTCCCATTCTGAAGACAGCACCAGAGCTGGGGAAGGGAAAAAGGGGGCGGGGGGAGCAGAGAGACAGGCTGGGGCTAGAAGAGAGCAGCTGCAGAGACACACAGCTGCTCCAAACTGGAGTTTGATCCCCCGCAACCTCCCAGACCCAACAGTGAATATTTGCAGGGTCAGGGGAAATGCTGTAACTCATGGTGCTGACTGCAAAGTGTCATGAGTTACAGCAGGGAGCTGCACATCTTTTAGGACCTGGAGGTCACAGAAAGAGGTAATACTTGCCAAACTAAATAACTTAAGAAGTACACTGAAAATGCCAGGAAAAAAAGTTAAGCCACTCAAAGCAGATTTTTAATTAAAACTGCATTTATGTTACATGGACCACTGCAACTTGCTGGACCTCATAATCTGATAATACAGCAACATTAAAACTCTGTCCTGTTAGAATTTACTTATGGATTAGAATTTGCAGAGTAGTTGTGAATTACAATTCTGGTTGTTTAAAAGACTTCCAGTAAATGGAAATGCTGCCAATGTGCTTCAGGGTCGTTTATAAATATCCGTGTCCGTTTTTGAATTTTTATTTAAATAAAGATACTTAATTGTGGCCAATAGGCATGTTTAAGAAAAGAAATGCCATTTGCATCTCTCAGTGTTCAGTGGCCATGTGACTTTCCACAGTGTTTATTTACTGTTGTGGCAGATTTTCAGCTTTATATACAGCACTTAACTGGCAGCAATAAAGAGTAATACAATATCTCAATTACACCACTTCAAGTGAATGTTAACACTCAAAAGCAGTCACAGCTCTGGAAGAGACACTGAAACCTGCAGTCATTTCTTTCACTGGGCAGCAGTGATGTTCTGCCTCTTTCATTTATAAGTGGCACTAAGTGAGAGTAGATATAGCCCAAACAAGTCCAGGAAAATGCCTTTCAAATCAAAACAACAATTAAGCAGCTAATTAATTGTCAACAAGTAGAATGGCTGTTCAGGGCTCATTTTTGCTTTTAGATACAGATCCGAGTTAGGGCTAGTCCAGGGGTGGGCAATTATTTCGGGCGGAGGGCTGCTTACTGAGTTTTGGCAAGCCATCAAGGGCCACATGACAGGCAGCCAGGAGCAGATCAATATTAATTTTCTAAATTTTTAGGGGCCCGAAGGGCTGGATAGACTGGCCTGGTGGGCCGCATCCAGCCCACGGGCCACATTTTGAGCACCCCTGGGATAGTACCAGGAGAACATCTCTGACATCCCTCAGAGCACTTCCTCTGTTGCTGCCTGCTGCACTAAAAGGAATAGTTCTTAAAAAGAGCAAAATATAATCCTCCCCAAATGTGCACATGGAGATGGCAGGTTGGATAAGCCACTACAATACTCCTTCCCACCCACTTGTTCAGTGAGATGATCATTTCAGGCACTCTTTTTTTCTCTCTAATTCAGTGCCCAAATCCTGAACTAGGCAGCTTATAGATGTGTGGTAGGACCTTTAACAGAATAACTCACATATTTAAAGTTAGGCATTGATAAAGTCTTTGCAGTATAGAAATGGTTTCCTGTACATTGTAGCTCTTCACTAACCCTTTACCTTTCAGGGTTGATTCTTTAAATCTTTATATCTTCTAATAGAAATTACAAATGATTATAAAGGAGAATGACAAAAGTGAAGAAGTCAAATCTGAATGGAATATATCACTTTTTTTTCTGTACCTGTATTCTTGCAGGAAAACTTTGTTTTTTCATCACACAAGCGAATAGTTCCATTACAGCCTCTCTCATCACTGCCATCTTCACAATCCTTTTCTCCATCACAACGCCACAATTCAGGAACACAGTTCCCATCAGGGTTACACTGAAATTCTTTCCCATTGCATCCTCTAGGAGAGGGAGTTTCTTAGATGAAATAATGAAAAAAAAAACAGGGTTAACTATATTGAAGGTCTTGATCACATGCTTTTGTCCCCTTTAATTGTATCTATATAGACAACTCTGTACCCATTATAAGGCTATCCAGCAGGTTATTCAGCTAACTTTGGAAACTCGTATAATGCAACCATGATTTTTTTTTTTGTTTTAAACTAAAACAAAATCTCATCTTTAATACCTCATAGCAGGAGAAAAAAGGTTGCATGAAACGGTCAGAGATCATAAACAGTATATATCTAACTGCAATTAAATTAAGATAAAAGTTGCAGAGTGTCGCTTTGTTATATAAAATATGTTCCATATATGGAACAAAATAAAACAAAATACAGGTAATCTGTAATGATTTCAATTCTTAGGGCTTTCCACGACCCTCACTCATTTAAATTGTTTAACTCTACAAAGCAAGAATAAAGAAGAATGCTTAGATTTAAGGATGTGGATTGAGAGATTGTTAAAAGGTAGAAAGTAAAGGGCATGGCTAAATGGTCACTTTTCAGGATGGATGGAGGTCAAAAGTGAAGTCCAACAGGAATCTGTGCTGGGCCCAGGTTTGTTCAACATTTTCATTAGTGACTTGGAAATAGGGGTCCACAGTGACATATTCAGGTTTGCAGATGAAACTAAATTATTCCAGGTAGTCAACTCGAAGCTGATGGAGAACGGCTGCAGAAAGATCTCACCAAGCTTAAAAAAAAGTGGCAGTGGAACTTTTTGAGTTGACAAGTGCAGGGCAATGCACATGGAGAAAAATAACCTCAACTGCAAGGACTTACTGCTGGGTTCTGAACTAGCTAATAACTCAGGAAAGAGACCTTGAAGTCACTGTAGACAGTTCTCTAAAAAAATGTCAGTTTAAATGTGTAGCTGCAACAAAAAATCCAATGGCTGAGATAGATGCTAGAGAGAGATGGATGCTCTCTTTCTATAGCATCCATCTCAGCCACTGTTGGAGACAGGTTACTGTGCTAGATGGGCCATTGGTCTGAACCCATATGACACTTCGTACATTCTTATACTGAAATCAACTCCAGAGTGACTTAGAGAAGCAGAGGCCAGGATGATAAAAATATATTATAATGTATTGATATGCGTGTTACGGAAAGTCATTTCTTCACTCTATTCAGCACTAGTGAGGCCCACCTGGAAGATTTTGTCCACTTTTGGACACTATACTTCAGGAAAGATGCAGACAAGTTGGAAAGAGTCCAGAAACAGATATCATCAGAAGTCTAAAATATATGACATACATGGAAAAGTTGGAAGAACTCACATTTCTCTTCTCCAGAATAGACTGAGGCAAGATTTGATACATTTTTCAAATGGAAACAAGGGCTGTTATAAAGAGGACGGTGATCAACTATTCTCAGTGTTCACAGGAAACAGGACAAGTAGTAATGGGGTTAGATTGCAACAAGGGAGATTTACATTAGATACTAGGAAGAATTTTCCAACTATGAGGGTGATTAAGCACTGGGATAGGTTACCCAGAGGGGTTATGAAATCTCTATCACTGGAAGTTGTTGAGTGCAAATTGGACAAACGTGTCTAGAATGCCCCTGCCTTGAACAAGGAATTAGACTGTGTGACCTTCTCTGGTATTTTTCGCTCCTATTTTTCCATGATTCTATTATTTTAACCTTTCTTCCTAAATTTGCATTCCCAACCAAATTTGACTTGCTTGCTCATATGAATAATGAAATAATGGGAACCATCTACAAGACTGAGGCAAAACAGAGTTTATCTACTGCTGCAAATTCATTTTTTTTACTTGATTTTTTAAATTCACCTTTACAGAGATTATTAGCCTGGAACTAAATTCTTGGGTGTAGAAATTTCAAGTTCTTTATTAATAATTCACTGTATTTTGATACTTACATACTTTTTTAAGACAGGAAGGAATCCGTTTGCAAAAAGACGTGCAGCTAACTAATTTGATGTCCTAAGTTTAAGAAAAGATCATAATGCTACCTTTCCCCAATGCTATGTAGAAATTATACAGGGGTATTTTTACATAATCCAACAAAAGTGACATGAAGTATAGGACTTGAAAATAACTATGATAAAAAAATAACTACCTTCAGGTCTTATCTGTGAACTGTACAAAAATGTACCAGTTGCCCCCATAGGCATGCCTGAAACTTTCTGTTTGTCCTCATAAAACTAAAGGCAACTGAATGTTTCAGCTTCTATCAAGTTTTCCATAGTAGCTAAAAAATGTTTCAAAATTCTCTGCATAGCTTTGCTGTGAACTAGGCTTAGAGAGATGAAATACATTTGATGAATACAAACATGAACTCTATAATTAATGTTATGCCAAAAGTAGTAAAGTGTCATTACTGTGGTTTGATGTCATTATTTAAATCCAGCTAAATGTGCATATAGCATTATTCAAAATCATTTTAGCAAATAATAATACAAAGACAGTGCTAGAACAAGAGCAGAAAAAACAGAATGTGTCAGGTTTTTATCTCTGAGCTTGGCTAAGCAAAAGATATCAGAAACATAAATTAATGAGATAATATAAGACAGAAGCTTTTGGAATAGGTGGGGGGTGAGGAAGAAACCTGCAGAGCCTGCTAAAGAGCTTGAAGCAGAACTACTTATATGATCTTAATGTATTTTACAGGTAACCAAAATTGTTTATACAGTTCATGTTGGAGGTTCAGCTGCCAGTATATTAACAGTGATTCAACAAACTATGTAATCTAATTCAGTTTATGTATATTTACTGCTATCAGATATCCATGCCAAGCTTTTTGGAGGCCTCTGAGCCAAAGTGCAAATGAACTTTTTTGTAGGCAAGTAATATAACCACCAAGAGCATTAGTTAAGGAACGAAGCTAGGAAAGTTATATCCACACCAAGTGAAAACAGATAAGAAATGACTCCCTATGCTGAATTACATTTTGCCAAAGACTTAACGCTTTTCTAATATATTTCAAGGACCAGGGAGGGAGAAATTTAGACCAGTCCTCTTGGGCCCTAGAACAAAGAAATTACAAGCTTAGCCAATCAGAGAAGAGAGGAAAGTATGTACCATCATGGGTAAATGCTTCCGTGAGAAGAACTACTTAACATCATTAAAGGAGAAATCTAAAAATGGATGGATTACAGATGCTAGCAATCAAGAAGAGGACTAGAAAAAAAGCAAACAAACCTGTGGCTTCCCCAGGGCTCTCTTTGTTGGTATTGCTTAGTAACTTATATGTACGAAGAAGATTAGCATGTTCCTACTGTGACATGGCACTTGGTGCACCTGTCACTTCAATAACAAAGGCTGCCTAAGAAGCAGCCTGCAGGTGGCAAGGGGGGCTGATTAGGGAGTCAGATCTGACTGGTCGGGCAGAACCTGAGCTGGTCAGGCAGTCTACCCCTGAGTGCCACTGAGGAGCTCCTTATAACCTCTGAGCTGGGGCAAGCAGCACTGAGCCCAGGAATGGGCCAGGCCTTGCAACAGATAGGCCTGGGAACAGGAGCGGGTGAGCCCATAGCCGGCGGGGCAGCCTTGGAAAAGAGAGGCCCGGGGAGAGGGGCCAGGGGCCCAGTGCCCAAGAACAAAGAGGCAGGCAGGCCTGGGAACAGACAGGTCTGGGGACAGAGGTAAGGGACCGAGAGGGCTGGTGATGAACAAGTGCTGGTGGCTGTGGAAGGGACTGCAGGGCAGGTATGGAGGTCCCAACTGGCCCAGTGGGAAAGACAGAAGGGCCAGAAGCACAGGGGGCATGGGGTTCAGAAGAAGAGAACCTGAGCCCATTCAGGGGAGCATGGGGCCAAAGCAGGCCTTGGAAGAGATAAGCTTGGGGCCCAGAGACAGCATGAACCTAGGAAGCACTAAGTACTTGAGAGAGAGTCTGGTGCACTGATGGAAGCTCCAGTACCTGGGGCCTGCCAGAGGGCAGACTTGTGTTAGCAGATCATCTGTGAGGCATGGGAGCAGGTACTGGGGATGGTAGAGCTCACAAACTAGTCTCTAAGGCAATGACCATGAGCACCTGTGGTCCTAAGAACAAGACCAGACTTGGGAAGCCTTGGGGCATCCTTCCTTTCCTCAGAAATGAGCAACATCAAGGTGGGATGAGCAAGTAAAGGGGAGGGAGCCCCCAAAGGGAGCCACATTGGCAAGGGCCAAGAAGCCGCCAGGGGACATCGTGACCAGCCCTGGGACAGGCACTTGCTGAGCTTACCAAAAGGAGTCTGAGTAATAAATCCTGGGCATATTTTTCATAAGTGAAGGCAAAGTTTCACATGCAACAAGGTTTACTGCCACTTTAAGAGCTTGCTACAGGGTGTCCAAGGTAATATACATATTCTTCTGATTTTCACTTATTCAGTAATAAATCTTTAAATCTAAAAAGCGTTAGGTATTTCTGTTTTACGTATACATTATAGGACCCCATGGACAAAGGGATAAAGCCTTGAAAACACAGTGAAAGTACCCATTTAAACTATCGTTGATAGAATAAGCAGGACTAAAACATCAATTTTCAAAAATCAAACAGCATTTTACTCGTTTCAGTCTTTCTTGTGCAAGTACAGGAAGACATGCAAACACCACAGTGAATTTATTAACTACAGAATGAAAGTTCATTTTTAGCGGTGCTCTCCACATTTGAAGATGCACTGTATTCTGTATTTCTTATTATGGAAATATTTATAGGAAATTCTTATTTTATTATATTGATCTGAACGGCTATGTAAAAACAGATATTGCAGTTTAGTGGATGGGATGTTGCCTTGCTTAGTGTGTCTTTAGTCAGCATGTATCTCTGTTAACAGGACAAGAGTCATGTTTAGGGTAATTCAGTGAAGTAAAACTGTCAATGTTGTGTTCAATTTATTTCAATAAAAGACAAGTTATTTTTAATACATCACACTTCCACAGTATGTTTGTATTAGCACATTACATCTGAAATTTCGAAAGCTTGTTAAAAGCTGTGAACCAAATTGTCCCCTGGCATTTTTAACAGATATCCTCTAAAACTGATCTTTCCCTTGAGCCTGAGACAGAGAGAGTATGAGAAGGCAATGGCATGGTCTGACCCAGCCCATCATCTTCACTTCTCTCAGACCCTCCAACTTTGTTCTCACTTTCAGCTACCTTACTCAAAGCCAACATTCTCCATATCCTTCAGCTCAATCACCTGGTTGTCTGATTTCCAAAAGAGTATAAGAAAAGTTCCTTCTTCACAAAAGAGAAAGAATAGAAGAGAATACAGACAATTTACTCAGCTGGGAGGGCAAGGCTATATTGGCTAAACAGGCATAGAGGGGAGAGGAAGACGGGACCAGTCTGCTGTAGTTAGGTGAAAAAAGGAAGCTTGGGAATGATTCACCTGGTGGAAGAGTGAACGTGTGTCTAAAGGGATAGCAAAGGAATCATAAAAATATAGATTCCTGAATTCAGACATACTTTGAAAATGTAAGAAAATAGGCTTTTGTTTGTTTCTTAAATTGACGAGCAGTGGGGCTTTTTTCTTCCTTGATTACCTATAAGTTTTAATTGAGATAGGTATAATTCTCTTGCTAAAACCTGACTTTCCTGCTAACCTAAAAAAGACCCCAACACCCCTCCCCCCCCAAATCTGCAACCTAAATTTTCTCTCCCCAGACTGGCTGTCAGGTCTGTTCTCTGTTTCCAAGATGCAACTCTTTTCTCCCTTTAAAAAAAGCAAGAAAGCTTCTCAATCATGTTATGAAAAAAGATGTGCCCAATTTTAAATATCCATCATAACTATTTGTACAAATTATTTAAAATGCTTTCATTTTTCCAGTGGTTGAGAAATGTTGTGATTAACTATGCTGAAGCTTTAAGAAGGGATTAAGCAAGAAAAGAAAAACAACTAACCTCCTTTGGTGCAGTTTGTTTTGGTTTCATCACTGAAGTCTCCACAGTCGTTGTCACCATCACAAGCCCAGTGACCTGGGATACATCTGCCACTAGAACATCTGAACTGATTAGCAGAGCATGAGTGAACACAGCCCAGCTCATCGCTCCCATCCCCGCAGTCATCATCTGTGAATATTCATAGTTTAAGATGGGCTAGCTTTAGCCACTCAAACATTTAAGTTGAACAATAATTTCATGAGCAACAGTTAAACATGTGTGCAACTGAACTTGTATTTGCTGTTTTTATACTTAAAACATCCCAAGGAAAAACAAAACAAAACAAAAACAGAGAAATGATAGTGTGTGAACTGCTACATATATTTTGCCCTCTCTGCTGGATTATGGAAGAGTTACTCATGTTAAGGTAAGAGATCCCTTTCCCTGCCTTAACTGTATCTATTGCTGCTCTTTATCAGTTGTAGCTGTGCCACTGGTGTCCCATGGGCCACATGAGGCCCTGAAGGGGTAACCTGCAGCCCACAGGCTCCCAATCCAGGCACCACCCCGTCACCCTTCTACTGCTGAGACTTCCGCGTACCCCAGGTTCCCCCTCTCCCTCCTCCAGCTGCTGCTTTTGGCTCTTGCCCTGTGCGGGCTAGGGCATCATGGCCTGCACACCTGAAGGAGCCTGCAACCCAGGGTACTCGGGATGGGGGTGGGGGCCGGTGGTGCAGTGCAGTGCAATGCTGCAGGGGGGCACCTCCTGCTCAGAATCTGGACAGCCGCAATCTAGTTAATGGACCTGTGTTTTCACGTTCCCAGCTCTTTAGTTCTATCCTCAAGGCTTCCTGAAAGGGACAAAGCATCCTGTAAACTCTTCATGTTATTTATCTCTATATTAGATTTATATGGTGTACTTCCCCCATTCCCCCTGCCAAAAAAAAAAAAAAGCTGCAGGTGGCTTACAATAAAAGATAACATAACTTACAAAAATAGAATAAAGTTTTAAAACTAAGGATAACAAAACAACCTGCCCCCAAAATTAAAAGTTTAAAAGCTATCCCAGCCCACCTTGCTTCCAAGCTCACATTCAGAATCTCTACAAAATAAAACATTTTCTTCCCATCCCTACCAACTCTTCATTTTAATTCCCTTGCCAGTTTGGGAAACAGTCCACAGCGTACATAGATCATTCACCACGAGCCTTGTTAAATCAACTGAAAGGTGCCAATTGCAAGCTGATAAAAAATGAAGCCTGGCCCTACAGGATTAAGAATGCAGGGGATTCACATAAAGAGTAACAGAAATGTGATTATATGCACCTCTCTTGTTCACGGATCATAGTGATCCAGTTCAGTTCGATTTTTATAAGAAGGGAGAGAGGTGATGAAAGCAGCACAGGGACCTAGCTGTAGCCTGCAGTTCTGGTTGGGATACTTTATGAAAGCTCAAGGGGAGCATGTGTGGAAGTAAATAGCAGCTGTATATAGGTTCATAAGCAGGACATCTAGATGCTGTTTTCAACCTAAAGGGAGATACCCGTCTGGGCCTAGCAGCAGGCCACAGAGACTGAACTGAGATTGGTTTCTTTTGATATTATGTTTAATTTGATTTAGCGAATGTCAGTCCCTTAGTTAACACTCTGGTTTTGTGACAGTTTGGTTCGAGGGCGGTTGGCTGTGCCAGAAAGACAGTCAGGCTCCAAGAAAGGGTAGTCCCAGGGAGGACACAAGCTGGAAAGAAAAAAGAAGTAATTCCAGGGAGAACAGATTAGAGAGAAAGGAACTGCTCCAGGGAGAACAAACTGGAGTCCGAGGAAGGACACAGGGAACAGCAAGGGCACAATAAAGATTGTTTTTCTGGAGCTGAGCAGTCTGCTGTTCTCTCTGGGATGTTGGCACTCTGATCCTCCACCTTTAAAGAAGAAAATACTGTGCTACGAGAAGATCAAATAAGCATTCTGGGTTGGGAGGTGCCATGGATCATGGCAGCCAGGGACGAAAGGAGCCAAGGTCCCAAGCCATGGACTTGCCCCCTCTGAGCCACAGACTGGTTTGACTGGCTTCAAGGGATCCATCAAGAGAGAAAAACTGAATAAGGCTGCTTTTTGGGAAGTCCTGAGGCAGATCACAAAAACCATGTGATCTACAACATGCCATTCCTTAATGTCCCTCTCAAGGCTGTATCTCCTCCTTCTCTCACAGGCTCTTCCACCCACTCTGGACTAAGACTGGCCAGCCTAGTGTGGACTAGACTGGAGATGTTCAGTTTTTGGTAAAGGAAGGCCCATTTTGAAAGTAAAAAAAGGGTAGAATTGTTTCAATGTAATATAATGTTGGCCAAACCCTACTGTGCGGCTAGAACAGAATTTATCAAACTCTTTAGACTCAAGGCATCTTTGTTAGATTTAAGGCACCTGTTGGAAAAAGCAGCTTAGTTTTCACTTATTGGTTGATTTAGAAAGACTGAGTGGTTTTGCTGTTGCAAAAAACCCAGAAAGACTACAGCAGGTCAAAATGTTTTTAACACTATAGATTCCTATTTGAAATCTCTGGGCTTATTTTATGAATAGGGCCCCGAGAAAAATCACAGACCTCTTGTACAAAAATTGCAGCACGTGTGCAGGTAAAGTATCATTTTTCATGAAATATTCATGGAACGACCAGAACCCATTTGCCAAGATCAGTGGTAGTTCCGTGAATATGCTGTGAAAAATGATACTTTACCTGGGCACGTGCAGCAGGCAGGCACACACCATAGGTGGTCGAAGGCCGGGGCTAACAGGGCTTGGCACCCCAAACCCAGCGCAGCACGAGGGCTGCAGGGAAGTCTGGACACAGGCTCTGGGTGGTTGCAACAGGGTGGGAAGAAAGGAACGGGCATGCACAAATAGACACGGAGCCTACAGGCAGTTGGGATTGCAGTCAGATGGTGTGCAGAGCACTAACCACCACAGCAGGGAAGTCGGGGAAGGTGGGCAGATCAAAGCCTCCACAGTGAGAGAGGGAGTGGGGCAGAAGCGGGGGCAGGGGTTGCAGTGAATGGGGCCCCAGGGTGGGTTGTGGGATGCTTGGAGCCCGGGCGGCATCCAGGGGTGAAGTTGGGCTCCCACCACTGCTCACACCTTGGGAGAGGTCTGGAGGGCACATGCCCCCTGGATTTGTGCACAGGGAGGAGGCAGGCTGCCGATACAGGGTGGGCTCTGCATGCCTCAGGAGCCGGCTGCCACGCACAATGCCATGCGCCTGCCACGATGCCACATTCCTGCTCCCAAGGTAGTGGCAGCAGGGCACAGAGCCCAGCCCACAGTGGCAGCTCGCTTCCACCCCACACACAAATCTGGGAGGCACAGTGGCGGGAGCCCACCCATGCCCTTGAACGAGCCACCTAGGCTCAAAACATCCCAAGACCCACCCCAGGGCCCCATTCACTCTATCCCCTGCCCCTGCTTCTTCCCCACTCCCTCCCTAACTGTGGGGCCTTCGATCTGTCCCCCCAACACATATCTCTTCCCTGACTTACCTGTTGTGGTGGGCAGTGCTCCGCATGCTGTCTGGCTGCAATCCCGGACATCTGCAGGCTCCATGTCTGTCTGTGCATGGTCCTCCTCCTCCCCTCTGCTGCAGCCACCCAGAGCCTGCACCTGAGCTGACCTGCATTTGTTGAGACTAAGCCACATTAACCCTGGCCTTCTGCCACCTATGCTCGTGACCCTTAAAAATTGCAGCATGGGGTGAATTTCACTATTTCTGCACAGTCCACAAATCACAATTTTTTCAGGTCCCTACTTATGAATCATGCTTGCACACTTACCAGTGCTCACATTATGTGGTACCTTAAGGCACCCTTGTAAGCATCTCAAGGACCCCTATGTATTGTGGCACCCTGGTTGAGAATCATTGGTCTATAACCAGATTATTGGAGAAAAAGAGAATCGGATTAGTATGTAAATAAGGGGATAAATAGAGTGCCCTTATTGCTTTAATGATTTCAGTTACTATATAACTGTCGGATGGGAATGCCTATATTCTGACTATGATTATCAAGGGACGGTGGAAAAAAAAAAACAATAAAATAAATTCACTCAAGTATTGCATACATGTTCAGCTAAAACATACGCTGTGATGTTTGGGAGCATCTGTCTATGGAAAGAGCATTATGTTTCATTTTATGAACTACTGCATGATGGAATGCCTCACTGGGTATAAAACTAGTCCAGTGAAGTCAGGACTGGTGTCAGCTCCACTGATGGGATGAGAGAGATTTTGTATCTGAAGGAGCTTCTGCTGCCTGCCTCTGCCCCTGCCCCTGGTATGGGGCTGAAGCAGCTTGTGTCCATGCTGCTTGGAGAACTAGAAAGGGGTGTGCACTGTTTGGCATGATGTAGATACCTGGCACCATGCAATGTGTAGGGCACAAGGGTGCTGCCATGGTGCAACGGGGGTGCCCATCACATAGTGCAGGGGAGGCAGGACACTTGCAGCATGGCAGAAGGCCCACAGTGCAAGCAGCCTGGGGGGTATATGCCCCCTGCAAGGATGTAGCAAGGGGGACCTGTAGTCTCTGGGCATGTAGGACTTGGACACCTCTGCCTTAGAGGATTAGGGCCAAAGCCCAAAATATGCTCAAGAATGATAGGGTCACCGAGGCCTGGAAATATATAAGCTACATATTGTTTTGTCTGCAACTGTATATTACTTGGGTTATCCAAGTAAAATGATGCATATTGATTCTTTAACTACCACTCATTCCTAGAGGCACAGTTTGCTATTTCAGTACCCTGGGCAAAGTGACAAGGATGTGTGCCAGGGTGGGTGGCAAAGATTTACCTGTCACAGAACGGGCTCTGATTACTGATGCTGAGACAACAGCTTGGGCTTCCGTGGCTGCGGTGGGGAGAAGCTCCCTGCACGCTGGCCCCACCACAGCACAGCACAGGCTCCTCAGGTGCTGCCATTCTTGCACCCCTCTAAAAGTGGAACCTGGGGCTGTTGCTCCCATCTTTTGCCCTAGTTACACTACTGCTTATTCCTGATGAGGTGTAGCGTAGTCCCTAAGATCAGAGCTCTGGGAAAGCCTTGTTTATAATATCAGTGGCTTAAGCGACTGGGGAGGAAACATGAGTACTTGTTCTAGGAGTTTAGGAAAACTGAGTTGCAAGGTTTCATGAAGGGATAATAGACAGAGAGTCTGCACCAGGAGTATGTTAAGAGAGGCCAAGGAAAGAAAGTGCCAGCACCTACTCAGATGCTAAAGAACGCGTGTGCACTGTGTAAGGTTCCAAAAAAGCAACTTAAGTCTGGCTGGACCATACCAGAGAGGAGACATATTCCTGAGGTTATTCTTTTCCTTTAAAATGTTCTGAAACCTAGTCATTTCATATAATATTTCACCATATTGCTTTCTACTCCAACACAATGTGGTATACTTGCAGCAATGTTCCTATTTGACCCCAAGAATACTGCCCATCTCTACTGCATCATCCTAGTTATATGACCTCAGTTTCATAGCTTCGTATCTTAGGTCACTTAAATAAATCTACCACACTTACTTTATGCTGGGCTACAAGCTTGATTTACC